>NC_041384.1:309994357-310002449 GCF_002162155.2 Triticum dicoccoides
ACATTGTAGGTAGGTATCCATGCCACAGAGAAAAACTGCACCTCTACCCTCTCACATTCTAGTAGGCCAGCCGCCCTGTATCTTTGACGTGGGCCAACACAAATTCGATGGCACTCTTTATCGATCGTGCACCCACACACTTCATCCCTGTTTTCGATTCTATCGATATCTCACACCGATGATCCCTCCACTCTCTTCTTGTGG
This sequence comes from Triticum dicoccoides, assembly GCF_002162155.2. NCBI lineage: Eukaryota > Viridiplantae > Streptophyta > Magnoliopsida > Poales > Poaceae > Triticum > Triticum dicoccoides. Next base: position 309,994,562 of record NC_041384.1, read on the forward strand.
ATCGTCCCTCTATATATGATATATCCATGACTCTATTTCACACACATTGCATATGTTACGTTTTTTGTTTGAGATATCATCGACACATTGCCTCTGTTTCGCACAAACCATCTCTCTCACACCCACCAACGTATGTACCTGCACCTAAAGAAGAGGTGCACGCACGACGCACCTACTCACGTCTCGTTCCCGGCCACACCCACGCGGGTACATGGTGGAGCATCTCTATACAAAAAGGTAGCCCACGTGATAATTTGACGCGAGTAGCGGTTGTTTACTCGAAGGACTGTCATGTACCACGCGTAGATGGAACAAAGTTTGACTTGACGCATTAGTATTAAATAAAGTTATATTCCTAAATGGCGCGTATATAATATAAAACGATTGTCGTCGGGAAAAAAGAAAAATTTGCTCCACTATATATAGTGGAGCCTGCCTAGCGGGGTTTGTCTCTCGTCACACTTTCTCACACAAAGCGGCGGTGGCCTCTCTCTCTCACCGTTGGTCACTGATCCAGTCGCATCCCGTCCGCCGACAGAAAGGGAGGATGCACATCGTTTCTCCGTTCGACGGCATTGAGGCAGCACCTCCCGATCTGCGGTACCCGCCATTCTCTCTGACCAAGCTCCGACGCGGTAGGGCCTTCGCCACTTGCTCGCTGCCGCAGTATGGGCAGATCCCGACTGCCAGTGCCCTCCTAGTTACATCCCGACGACCCTCAGGTACAACTTCCTCCGGCCTTGCTCCACTGCCCATCTTCCCATGTTGCTGCATGTGGAAAATCCTGCATGTGGATCTTCTTTAGTTGTCTGCTTAAAAGTATCTCAGACGGCGTACTTTCCATCTTGCAATCTCGTTCTTAAACCATTTTTGATAAACCACTGTGTTGCTATCTTTCCCTTACTATATGGAATATGCTTCTTTTTTGTCAGCGTCTGTGTCTTCAACTCGTGTTATTGGGCAGTAATTGTTTCCTTTCTACCTCCTTTTGCAAACATGGCCATCCATTTCACCTCGTTGCTATTGCGACCTTTTGGTGAACTGCACAAATCACTTTTTTTCTTAAGAGTGTTTTGTGCAGTTCATCCAAAATGTCACACGAACAACATTTTTACATTTTTGTGGGACCGCAAAAAGGGAGATTGGTTTTGCTATCCTCCTCATCCAACTCCATGCCTAATCTTCTCCAACAAGTAGTTGGTCCTAAAGAGAGATCGCAGAGGTGATCGGCTTCTATTTGTGTGTGTTATGTTTCATCATCTAGTTCCACTATTATTGTAATCACACTGACTGAATATCTTTGCAAACAGGGATGATCAGCTCAATTTTAGTGGATCCGCACAAAATTATCGGACTGTGATGTCCTCCATACACCTATTTATTGGCTACAGAGCTGGGTGAAACTAGCTGGAAACCAATGAACACTGTGCTCAGGAAACGGAGCCATGCCTATGAGCAGCACCGATCAATTATATATTTTTCTTTATTTGTCCACCTTCTCACAACTTTGTCTTCAGTTGTGATGTGAATATTGGCGCTGATCTGCGAACCATTGAGATGCATTAGCAGCCATGGTAGTTTCATTTGTATTTGATGGAATGTTGTAAAGAGACAATCTTGAGGCAAGAGGACGCATGAATCCTAAGTTGAAACCTTTTTTTCCTACGGGAACCTAAGTTGAAACCTTCATAGCATCACAGTACAATTTCATTATGCTGGAAAATTATGCGTGCATATAAACAAATCCTGAAGGATTGATAGCAATGCCAGAAAATATTCAACTTCGTTTCGCCGACATGTGGGACATCCTTCATCCGGCTCCACCTGCAATGCAACAATATTGAGTGCACAACTGCAGGTAAGATTCACCCCGGTCATTGCGCCGCAGTAATAATGACTAGTGAGCAGTCAAATCACAGAGCCCCACCTTCGCCACAGTAAGTTGCTCGGACGAAGCAACCATCATTTCTCTCTTTGTTGAATCCTCTGGTACTACAATATTCCTAGAGTAATAAGTTGCCCGGGTGAAGCAACCATCACTTCACCTTTCCCACAGTAAGTACTACCTCCTTTTTTTATTCTAGAAACAACCACACACGAATATTGGACGGTAGTAGCATAGCAACTGAATCAAAAATCAAAACCAACCAATGAACTACTACTAATGGTGAGTGTTTGCTAGTATCATGTACTCCGTCTGTCAATGTATATAGGGCTTAATGCGTTTTCCAAGACTGACTTTGGCCCTGTTTGGATCCATGGGCTAGAGTTAGTTTGAGCTAGTTGGGGCTCAAATAGCCCTAAAGTATCCAAACATGAGGGTTAAATTGGAGCAAGTTGCACCAAACCCACCAAAAAAATATCCCACCCAAGAGGTGCTAATTGGAGATAGTTCTCATTGGGCCCACTGAAAAATCACTTTTCTCTCTCTATCCCACCAGCCAAGTGGTGCTAATTGGAGCTAGTTCTCGTGGGGCCCACTGAAAAATCACTTTTCTCTCTCCATCAAGTGCATTTATTGTCAATCTAACCCTGTCATCCAAAAACCTCTTTGGCTAGAGTTAGTTCAGGGTTAGTCATGAGTTAGTCTAACCTCTAGCTAAGTTAGAGTATCCAAACAGGAGCAGTATAGGACATGCAAGTTTCTCAAAGCATACCGTCAAATTCGTATGTGAAAGGATCTTTTTTTTGAAACAGAACGTGAAAGGATCTTCGAATGATATGATTTTCAAATTATATAAAATCTTATCAATAGTCAAAGACAACCTCGAAGAATACATTAGGCCCTATATAAAATCTTATCAATAGTCAAAACCAAGTGTTACTACTACACCAAACAAGTTCAAAACGGGAAACTGGACCCACTAACGGTACGGCATGCCTGTCTCATTTGGTCCGTCAGTCAAAGCGCTTCCTCTCCTTGGCATAAAATAGAGTATAGTAGATTTTCTAGAATGCTCTTGGCATGTCGCTAACATGTGATGAGTTAACCGACCTCAATAGACGGCAAAATCGCCAGCCGGCCACACTTTGAGAGAGGCGAGGAGCGAGAAGTGATCTTGGCTGGTGGATTACTAGAGCTAGGTGTCGCACGGAGGCCAAGAAATATGGTGATATCATGGGTTAGCCATGTATGATGTAACTACACTAGGATGCCGTGTTTCATACTCTTCCGGTCTACTGTGGAGAAGATTGGGTAGATTTTATATTGCCGAATAAAAATATTAAAGAGTCTAGACGCTCCAGCGTGAGGTTTCTTGCTGCTTCTCGTTCGTCGGAAAGCGTTCTTCTAAGTTTTGTCAACACGTGGGACATCCAGCATCCAGGTCCACATGTCATGCAAGAAAATGGAGTTAAGTAAAGTAGGAGAGACACACCAATGGTCAGGAACGTAGGTGGAGTACGCGCACGAATCACCCGGGAAAAAAAGGAATACGAGCACGAAGAGAAGATGTGCAGGCACCGACGCAGGTACTCTTTGCCTCTTTCCCTAATACTCACGCGCGGATACATGGTGAGCTCATTCTGTACGAAGAGGCAGCTCACCAGATAATTTGGCGAGTGTAGTAGTTGTTCATGGGAACCACGTGTGGACGAATCAATGTTCGATCATGACGTGGTGGCGTGTTTTTTATATATTAAGTTATTCTATTCGATGCCACATACGCAACATTATTTTCTCAATGGAACGTGAATCGTGCACGCACTGAATGACGGAGCATGGGATTGTAGCCATGAACATGGTCAGCCTTTTTTGGAGACTAAGGGCATGTTTGGTTTACATCTTAAGGTTGCCACATCTAACCTTAGTCATGCCACAACATCTTAGGCATGTGTTTGGTTTGTTGCCACACTTGTGGCTTGCCACACTTTTCTAGCAGCATGGTCCACATGCCATAGGCTAATTTTTTTTTGCCAAATCTTGCCACACTTGTGGTGGTCATTTTGTTAGCCACACTTTTTGTGGCAGCCACACTTTGCCTAAGCTTAGTTGTGGCAAAGTTAGTCATGAACCAAACAGGCCCTAATACACTACTTTTGATGTGTACTAGTACGACCTCTCCCTCACTCACACGCGCACGCGGTGGCTCCCGGGATGAGGAGAAGCTTTTGCTTTACGATAGTGCGCTTAATACAGGTGGTGGACGTGCAAAAATTCATTCGGTGTCAGATTGCCAGAAGTATCTACAATGTAGTACCATCATCATTGTTTGACTTCTGGAAGAGGGGAAGAGCCAAGCGCACGGTCACCTACTCACAGTATAACCAACCGTGTATGCAAGGATCTTTTTAACATAGTACAACCTGAGTGGATTGCTCTAATGGTCATCACACGTGAGCCAATTGATTCGCACCCTTCCATGCTCCATTTTATCTTGCATTCCTTCCTCCGTCCAGCACGCTGACAAGTGGGCCCCATGCTCATGTATGCCAATGTGGTAGTCAATTATTTGGCTAGAGTCAGCTATCACACCATTTCGATGCCACATCAATGTACCCACTAAAAACAAGTTAGACTTGTTTGGTTCAACCGCCTCCCTAGGTGTTTGGAGAGGAATTGGCCGTCGCGAGGTGGTTCTATCGGTGGGCAGGTGGCAAAAAAGGGGAAAACGCGCGAACCAGCTAGACGAGAGATTTGGTTGATTTTATATCGGTAAATAATATAAAATATTATGAGTGCAGATGCTCCACCGCGAGTTTCCTTGGTCCTTCTCGGTCGTCAGGAATCTATGTTCTTCCACTCTTGTTTTACGTGATCTTTGTTCGTCCTTTTGCCAACACGCGAGACATCTAGCATCAAGGTGCACGTGTCATGCAAGAAAATGGAGATAAGTAGTGCGTAAGTGAGTCGTGCACTTCGATGGCACCTAGTACTACACAATATTTTTTCTCCCCGATGGCACATGGATAGTGCACGTACTCAATGACGGAGCACGGATGGTAGCCATGGACATGGTCAGCCCTTTTTGGAGAGAGTATAAATAACTTTGATGTGTCCCATCAACTCATGGAATGACGAGAAGCTTGCTTACTATGCCTTCTCCCTCGCCAACGCATGCACGGTGGCTCGCACCATGAGGAGAAACTTTTGCTTACAAGCAGTGGACGTGCAACAGTTCATTTGGTGTCAGATTTCCAAAAGTACAACTATAGTACCATCATTATTGTTCGACTTCTGGAAGAGGAGAAGAGCCAAGTGCAAGGTCACCTCCTAACCTAGTTAAGTAGTATACTATAGACAAAGTTGGTGCACCTTTTCAGAGCATGGTTAATTAATATAGGTGGCTCTTGCAGCAGCACATCATTTAGAGCAAGTACTCCCTTCGTAGGAACTTAAAATGTAGGAATAGGACAAATAAAGGATTGGAGTGTCATGTCCACTTGAATCCCATAGCATTAACACAGTGTTCCCCTAAAAAACAGAGTGTTTGACACATGAAAAACAAAGGGAGTGAAAAAAGTTGGAGTGGATGCTAGATTGCCAATTAACACATGATTACATAGGAAAAATCGTATAGCATTCTATCCTGTGAATCAAATGACCAATGTAGGAAACTTATGAGGGGGGTATCTCCAGCAGTGTTCCTTGGCTCGCACCTAGCATCACGGTGGTCGACTTGGAGTCATTCATCTAGTACACGTGGCATCTCAGATCTGGACACAAGGTGACGTACACTATCAAGGATAATGTTGTCCTCAAAGCCGAATGTACACAGTCAAGGTCCACGGTCAAGGGGGTAAGGGCGGACATGACCTCTCACTGCATCCGCCATTTGAAGCGGCACGCCGGCCGAGGGCGCTGCCCACTGCACTCCTAGCTGTACCCACTTCCTCGCCGCATTCAAAAACCTACATTTACTAGCAAGATGCCCATGTGTTGCACGGAACATCAAGATGCATTTGTATGAGCAGTTTATCTCGTGGGAGAAAAGGATGAACGATGGAAGGCCTTATTTGCAAATGTGGAGAGGGGTGTGGGTATCTTTTTGCAAAATTGCCATAGTTTCCTTCCTATCCATCAGATATAAATCGGGCGGCCTATATTGTAGGATAGCAGGCACACCATCATCACCAACTCTGTTTTTATTAGAGTAGAGATAGAGAAACCTGTGTGGAATGCGAGAAACCCACTCCGGCCACACACGTCCGTTCAAAAGTAGGACGCCAGTCAAGCTCCTCCTTCCACCATTTTCTCCACTCTTTCGACGGCATCTGACGAGCAGGAAGAGCAGTTCTCCGACATAAAAGCCATTTGGGTGGCCTGCCGAGCTCAGCAGTTACGAGCGAGGCAGTTTGCTGCTCACCCTACCTCACCTAGCCCATCGGAGGTAGTTGCCGCACTAAGCCAGAGCGTGGTTCCACAGCTGGCCGCTCCAATACAGCTCGAGGAAGAGTGCCGACTTGCTCCATGCCGGCTTGTCAGTGAGCACGGTGGCACGGGCAGTCACTGCCCTCGATGTCGTCGTGTCGTATAGTGCCTCCAGTGCCTGTGACCACACCATCCGCCATCGACGCGCGCGTAGCCGTGCCATGCAGGCAGAGAAAGAAGCTATCTCGGATGTCGATGAGGTGACGCGGCTACGCGAATGTCGACGAGGTAACGGCCAGCACGTCCCCACCCGCCGCCATCGTCGAGGAGAAGTAGAACACAGGAGGCCGCCGCCGATTGTATCCCATGAAGGCCACCGCCGAGGCGACGCCGGTGAAAACAGTCGGTGTCTTGCACGATTCTTCTTCAGTCGGATGCTGGAGGAGGACAAAGAGATCGGGCGGCAACCATTTAGATTAGGTATATTAATTCTACCAGGCTGGTTGTAATGGGAGTATCATAAGTAGTATCATGCATGCCAACTAGGCAAATTTGATGAGATGGTGTAGATTTAAATGAAGAAACAGTGGATTGAGTATCATATTATGATACTGCATGGAATTAGGTTACTCCCACTATGCTTAGTCTTAGGCCTTGTTCGGTTCAACCTCCTCCCAAGGGGTTTGGAGAGGAATGGAGGGGAATTTGGCTTGTACATGATTTAATCCCCCACAATCCCTGTTAATCCCCATTAAAACCCCTTGAACCGCACATGCCCTTGTTATCACATAGTCATAATGCAATTGTTATGCATGTTAATGTAAGCCCCCGTTAATCTAGTGCAAGTGTTGATTTGATGTGATGGCACTTCTTAGATAATGGCACTTTTTCATACTGTCATTATAATGCCATTGATAACATATGAGATGCTACTGTTAATCATATGCCGCTGCAAAAAAATGACACTGCTTAAATAACCCTGTTACATATTTGTGCAAACAGGGTTGTCTATCTCCATATGGTGTCTATTTGTGCAAACGGAAGCACAAATCTCAATTTTAGTGGAACCTGCTGTCAGCTGACCTCGCGGTGCTCCAGGTATTCCTACATTCTTAACTAGGTAGAATGACCAACGCAAGATGAAATAAGCTTATTCGTACCTTGACCGATGAGGAGCCATAATTAAGCTAGAGGCATCTCTTATTTTATTTCAAATGGGCAATAAGCTGGAGAGATGGAGAGTGTCCCTAATGGGCTGCCTCTAGTGTTAAGGCCCTCCAGTACGAAACACGGGCAGCCGACTGCGCCGATACAAAAGCCTATGCATCTTAAAGCCCATTTGTTTTTGTTTTTTGCAAGGAGAAGCCCATATTTCTTGAAGAGGGGACAATCCCAGAAAAACCCTCCTTCCTCCTCGCTTCCACTTATACTGCAGCTCGCAAATCTTAAAAAACTTATACTGCAGCTGGCTGGACTCTCCAGCTTCCGTCGCCCCCCAATTCCTCCCGCTCCCCTGCGCTAAGAAGATGAGGCTCCCGCAAGCGGCGACGCTGGTTGAAGATCCCGCACCTGGCAGCG
>NC_041384.1:310002870-310030780 GCF_002162155.2 Triticum dicoccoides
CTGGTGGACCGCACCAGCGATCTCCCGGACGACATCCTTGGGGAGATCATCTCACTTCTCCCCACCAAGGATTGCTGCCGCACACAAGTCCTCTCAACTCGGTGGCGCCCTCTATGGCGCACCGCACCCCTCAATCTCGTCTGTCGTCAGATATCTATGCTTCCTGAATTTGATCTCCTCGGAGTCATCGTCTCCTCTCACCAGCAGGGCCCTGTTCAATGCCTCTGCATCCTGACACGCTACCTGTTGTCCATACCCTGCATGGTGGACACTTGGCTGACATCCCCTAAATTCGAAAAACTTCAGCAGTTTGAGTTCTACCATTACCATGAAAGTTTCATACCACGAACCGAACACCAAGAATTTGTGCACACACCTCTGTTGTCCATCTCGTGGTTTTACTCCTCTCTCCACACCACCACCTTCGCCCGGTGCCATCTACTAGACGATCTGGTACAAATGCTTCGACTCCCACTTCTAAAAAAACTTTCACTTGTGGTGGTTTATCTGTCGGAGGCCTCACTGCACAGCATCATCCACTCCAGTTGCCCTGCCCTGGAGCACTTGCTGATTGTTTTGGGAATAGAAATCCCTATCAGTTATCTCCAAATAAAGTTGCCTCACCTTAAAAGCATTGGAATTTGTTTTGAAGGACAGCAGCTCATCATCGAAGATGCCCCTTCGCTTCAAAGCTTGCTCCTTCATTATTGTTATAAACCTTCGAAAATAATTGTTGTCTCTGCACCCAAACTGGAGACCTTGGGTGTAATTCGTGATTTGTTTAATGATCATGACAAGTTTGTGTTTGGCTCCTCACTTTTTCAGGTACCGTATATTATCATCTACACATTTGTAATCATAAGCTTCATTTTTCATTTGTGCACATAAATTTTATATCATCTTGGAGTACACTTTGGGTACTAATATTATGTTGTAGCGACCCGACCCGAATGGATCAAGTCTCTGTGCTTAGGTGTCATCCCTGGATCGGTATGTTGACACACACAGTACTTGAAGGATTTATAATAGAGGTAAATCACATGTATAAAGTAGCGTAAATACTATTACCCCAATCCAAATAGCGGAAGCAACAAGGTTGTGGATTCCCATCAACACCAACGGCAAAGTTGAGTGTAGAAATCGTAACCCTAATGTATCACTTACTCGTCGTAAGAAACCTGCAACATAAGACGTTGCAGCCCGAAACGGGGCAGTACATTGAATGTACTGGAAAATTCACACCATAGAGAATGATGAACAATGGCTATCACTATATGCATATTTGGCTGGTGGAAAAGCTCTATGGTTATAAGGTTTTTGCGTAAAGCCAATTTTTCCCTACTGCAAAGGAATAAATTTATTTAACTACCATGGTGGTTGTGAAACATTGAGAATGGTTGACAGCATTCTCAATCCCAATTAAAAATAATTAAAACCCAACAACATTAATTAGAAGTAACATGTTGAGATTCACATGATATTCAGGTACTAGATTCTCAAGTTGTCCATAACCGGGGACACGGCTAATCATGATTAGTTTGTACACTCTGCAGAGGTTTGCGCACTTTTCCCCACATGACTCGATCGCCTCCGTTTGTTTTCTCGCACTACAAGGTGTTTGAGAAACGGATGATCGAGACATAGTCTTTCAGAAGCGCTAGCACCTTACATGTGGGGTAGACCGTACCACCTACAACCCCTACATCTGCTAGTCCACCCCGTAAGAGTTCACACAACTTAGTCAACTATGCCAGAGCCCATAGTAGCATGTGGCTGCACACGGAAGTTTCTAGCATGAATTATCTTATGATCCCTTTGAGCCTGGGTGGCGGTCCAAAAAAACAGGCAAGTCCTGATAGACATCAGGTGCCTCAATCCACCCAGATGTGTGTTTAAGTTGCCACCTTAGATAAACCATTAAAATTATCAACTCACATCTGTCATGGATATCACTCACCCAATCCACGTCTACTAGCATAGCATGGCATAATAAGCAAACGTAGAAGTAACTCCCAAAGGTTTCATAATAATACAGGTGATAGGTACTACCTCATCTACTTCCCATCCCACAATTTAATTAGATCCTAATCATGCAATGTGTGAGGATTGATCTAATGCAAGAAAAACTGGGTTGTAGAAAAGGTATGATCAAAGTGTGAACTTGCCTGCAATGTAGATGAAGATGATTTGCACTTAAAACTCTTGAGAGATCTACTCGTCACACTCCGGTCAATCTATCATAAGCAAGCAATAGTAACCACACAATAAGTACTCATCTAATGCACAAGTAAAACTCGAACAAGAGAACGAACTAGATAGTTCAACTTAAGAACTCCGGTTGCAAAGAAAGAACGAACCGAACAAAGAAATGGAAAACAAACGGCGGAAGAAAACAACTCGGTTCTAGCAAGTTGAATCTAGGTCAAATTTTACCGGGGCAAAAACTTGTTTAAGTTGATTAGACAGAACGGCGGTTTCGAAACAAAACTCCAGGCGCTTGAATCACCTGATTGCGATAAACGAGCGAGAAGAAAGACTAGAACGAAGATCGGATCTGAGATCGCGATCGCGGAAAAGACGCGGAATAAATCCGACGAGAAAGAAAACGAAGAACGGTTAAACGAACGGACGTCGTTAACCAGGGAAGAATCGATGATCACGTTTGTTGAGACGAATGGTCCGAAAGAAGAACGAAAACCGATCTAGGGTTTTCGGAAAAGAAACCGAAAAAGAAAACGGAAAACCGATCAAGGGTTTCGGAAAAGAAACCGAAACGAAGAATCGGAGAGAAAAACATAAAAGAAAACTGGAACGGTTTCCTTTAAAAGAACCAAACCGCGGGGAAGAAAAAGAGAGGCGCGGGGCTACCTCCGGCGAGGCGGGGCGAACGATGGCGACGGCGGCGTGCTAGGACGGTGGCGGCGGCGCAATAGGGGCGGCGGCGGCGGGTGAGGGGCGCGGGGTGGGGAGGAGAGGGGGTTTGGGTTTGATGATTTAGAGGGGGGGTGTTGGGGTATTTATATAGGTGAGGGGAGAGATTACTTGGGGTAGGGGACAAGAAATAGACTAGGAATAGGAAAAAGAAAACGAAACAAAGGAAAGAGGGGGGGCTACCGACCAGAGTCCAAGCCGGACTCGGCTTAGAGCGAGGCGGCGGCGCTGCCTGCCTGGCGCTGGCGCGCGTGCGGGGCGATGGTCTGGCGTGCAGGAGGCTGGGGTGGCCGGCTGGCTGGGCCTTTGGCCCGGCTGGCCTGGCGGGATTCCTTCTTTTTTTTAACTGGTTTCGCGCGCAGAAAAAAAAAACAAAAAGAGAACTAAACAAACTCCAAAAAATCTAAAGTAAATTTTCCCCGACTCTTAAAAATGAGCCGAACAAAATGAACTTTTCTCCGGACCGAAAATGCAATTTTTGAAAACACGCATTTTTCCCTATCCAAATAAAATGCGAATAAACATCGTAAAACAAAATTTGATCTATTTATTAAATCTTCATTTTTCCTCAATTTGGGAAAGTCATATTATTCCCTCTCTTATATATTTTTTTGATATCGGAAAATAATTGAAGATGAAATAAATAAATCAAATGATCCTCTTTTCAAATTCGAGAAAACTCTCAAATATGAAAATAACGAAATCTCCAACTCTCTCCGAAGGTCCTTGAGTTGCGTGAAATTTCTAGGATCGACCAAAATGCAAGAAAAATAAGGTATGCATGATGATCTAATGTATAACATTCCAAATTGAAAATTTGGGATGTTACATATGTTATATGCTCAATGAAGAGTTCGTCCATGGATAGCCTATCAATGCTACTGGATTCTGTCAAGATCTTATATATCATAATGTTTAGTTGTGATCTGAACATAGTTATTGGCGTGATGCGATGCTTTCGATGTCTGGAGAATTTATATATAAAGGTGATGATTCCATGCACATTGAAAGCCCGTATATATTGTACTAGAACTAACGGTTCAGCTGTCGCTCTTTCAACATTCTCTTTTTTCAGACCTTAACTGTTTTCAATCTCCATGTCTACTTAGGCACTAACACATGGAGAAAAACATATAACCAATCGGGGGCATAATAAGCACCAGGATTTTCTCAGTTCTCATGACATTCATTTGAGGATAATAACGATGGAAGGATCTACATCCAACCCGGCAAACAGAAGCTTTGTCACATTATTCATGTTGAATGTGTGGTTACTATTGTCCATGAGGCTTAAGTTTTTCAACAAGAGATTTCTCACGGACGGACATGTTGAACAGCAAAAAAAGAAGTTTTAGGTGGACAAATGGGCTTCTGAACGTGCTCAGCTTCTATTTACAACAACTTGTAGTCATCCTCCAATAAACATTTTTGCACATGATGTTGATTTAATGGATCAGATCGATCCATTTGTTTGTGACTACAAAAAACAGTGGTTGGGTTAGATGTTATTGCCATGTTCAATCTGGGTTTTGTCTAGATTTAATGAACAATTAATCCTTGGGTTTTTTGTACCGTTTGTAAGCTTGAGTTACATGCTGTTGCCCTCGTACTCCCCTCCGCCTACCACTACACTGCCACATCTTCCACGGCTCCTATTCATTCCCGTCCGAAGCCTCACCGTCGTTCTCCGCCTTGGTTTGCTCGCTATGCATGCCGCCGTCTGGCGTTGTCAACATGGTCAACAACCGAAAGGAATCAGGAGATGAATGTACGTGGAGAGGCTGGTAGTAGGAAACCACCAGGGTCATTGCATTATGCAAGCAGGTGCCTCATTATTACCAGCCAAAAAAATACTTCCTCCTAATTGTTTGACAACTAGGTACCTGCCATTGTAAATGTAGTCAATAAACGAGAAAATTACACAATGAGTGGATAACACCAGGCACCCAGTAGCTCCCCGGTCGTTTTTTATTTTTAGAGACGGAGCTCAACTGCGCATTGTGCGGGGGCTGTAGCCCGTCTAGCCCACGCTTACGCTTTTATTTAAGCACATGACGAACCCAGTTGATATCTTTTTTCTTTCTGAAAATGGCTAGCCCCGTTTTTTGGAGAATACCCAACCGAGACCTACTTGCTTTTCTCAGCCCTGCTGGGCTGCAAATCTTTCAAAACGAGGAGGGATGTAAGTAGTAAGAAATGGGCTTCCCTAGAAAATGGGCTATAAGTAGTAAGAAATGGGTTGTAAAGTTTTAAACCAAAGCCAACCGGCAATTACATTCAAATATCATTTTTTTTGGGTTCTCTACTCTTATAAAAAGCAGAGCTGGTGATGATGGTGTGCCTGCCATCCTGCATTATAGGCCGTCCAATCTATATCTAATGGATAGGAAGGAAACTATGACAATTTACCCGCACTCCTCTCCACATTTGCAGATAAGGCCTTCCCTCGTTCATCCTTTTCTCCCACAACATAAATTATGCATACAAATGCATCTTGATGTTCTATGCAATGCATGGGCATCTTGCTAGTCAAGATTTTAAATTTCATTCAATTTTTTGCGGAGAATTTTATTTTCATATAAGTTTTTTAAAATTATTTTTAACGTGACTCAAAATTTCGTGATTAAAAGAGTTCGCACCCCACCAAAATATGTAAAATTTCGTTGAATTTTTTAGCAGTGCCCAGAATATGGTCTGTAATGCTAATAAAAGGAATATGGGCTTCAAAAATGCCTTAAGAATTAGCAAATGGGCTATAAATTATTGAAATAATGGCTAATGGGTTGTATGCTGTTTTCCACAGATTTGGAGGCCGACTTCTGGGCCTATTAGGTTGACGATGACGTTGTCCTCAAAAAATTTGGTGTGTATGCAAGGCTTTGTCAACACGCAGCAGTGACTGTCGGATGTCCATCCAATGACTGTCATGCTTCTTCAATCTCCGATCTTCCTGCTCGAGCCGCCCAAACCAGCGTCGGCGGGACTGCCTGCTCCCTCCTCCCGTGGCCGGTTGTACTATCGCCAGGCCATCCCTCTACCCACCCACACATCCTTTTGTTTTCTGGCGACGTCAGCCTCACCCCGCAGCCGACCAGTCAGCCCTCGTACCCCCTCAGCGTGGGCATCCGCTGTTGTGGGTTCGCCGGCTCTGGGTCGTTCCCTTCCTGGGCCTCGCCGTCGTCCATCGCGTTTGTGCTCTTGGCGCGGCGTGGTCAACATGGTCAACAGACAATAGCCATCGGAAGAGGGATGTAAGTGGAGAGGCTAACAGTAGGGACCCACACAAGCAAGTGCCTCCTTATTACGCGAAAACAGTGGGGCTTCTTCAGGTCATTCTAGTCTGGGGCCTCGCCGTCATCCACCGCCCTGCTGCTCTCGGCGGCGTGGTCAACATGGTCAACGAACGACATCCATCGGAAGAGGACTGTACGTGGAGAGGCTGACAGCTGGGTCCATGGCCGCACGCAAGGAAGTGCCTCCTTATTACGCGCAAAATAATGATTCCTCCACCTGACAACTGGGACCCACCGGAAGGGCCTCTGTATTTCGCGAAAAAAACGTTCCTCCCACTGACAGCTCGGACCCACCAGTTATATCTTCGCACGCAAGGAAGTGCCTCCTTATTACGCACACAAAAAATGAATACTCCCCCTGCTAGCTGGGACCCAACATAGTGGGAGGCTGGCTTATGGGCCTACTAAGGGCCTGTTTGGTAATCCACCAGCTCCACGAATCTAGCGAAGCACCTATTCCACCACTCTAAAAATTTGAACTGCAACCCGCTTTGCTCCGTGGCAGAGTTGTGGAGTGGAGGGGCTCTGAATAGGCACTAAGTTGACGCGGACGGAGGGCTTTGTCACCTAGTCAATATGAATGATTTTAGCTCCAGTGACCATATGATGTCCATCCAACAGTCATAGTGCTTCTTGTAAGTGCATCTAGTGCCACCCTTAGTTGGTTTTGGAGTATTGACAACAAACTTGGTTGAGGGACTAATGTGTTTGTGAGAATTGTAGGATAACACAGGTAGTAGTCCCATATTGATTCGGTTTACCTACCAGAGATGACCCCTAAAAATGTATGAAGACATTGAAGACAATGGTGGTCTGTGAAGATATTCATAGTGAAGATTATGACATGGGAAGACATTCACATGAAGACTATGGAGTGAGAAGACATAGTTGTTTCGTAGTTTCCTTTTCTTCTTTGTTGAGTCATAGGAACCACCATACTGTTAAGTGGGGTCCAAGTGAACAAAGTCAGAGTGACTGATGTGATGCTCAACCAAATCCTATGTCTTCGAGCGAACACAATGATAGCAAATCTTATCTAGAGTTGGATGAGTCAGCTTTACTTGTAGCCCAAGTCAAGCTGTCGCATGTGTTTGAAATCTGACCATTGGACACATGTCAGTTCCTTAGTGACACAGGGTCATTTTGGACAAATCAGGTCGGGTTGCCTCCAGGCTATAAATAGCTCACCCCCTACACCCTAAATTGGTGGCTGCTCAGAGTTAGTGCACGGCTTTTGTCATTTGAGAGCAACCCACCTCCGAAGCATTTGAGAGAGAGATCCTTGCAAGGACAAAGCCCAAAACACCCAGAGCCAAAGAGTGTTAGGCATCACTGAAGTCTTTCTGTCTGCATGATCGGAAGACTTGTTACACTTAAGGACTGTGAATCCTCTAGCCGGTTAGGCGTCGCGTTCTGAGCGTCCGAGAGTCATTGTGGATCGCCGGTGAACAAATCCTGTGAAGGTTTGGAAGTCTACCTTGAAGACTTACCAGAGTGATTGGGAGAGGACTATGTGTCCTTAGCTCAAGGGAAATAAGGTGAAGACACGTTCTTCTGAGTTGAATCTCAGCCTCCCTACCCAGACGTACAGTTGTCACAGCAACTGGAACTGGTCTACCAAATCCTTGTCTTCACCAAGCTACTGGTTCTATCCTTCACTTCCCTTTACTTTACAGTTTGTCTTCGTGAAGTTATTGCTTGCCTGTATGATCTGATTGACTTCACTGAGTGAAGACTGTTCACTGTTTGGTTTCGTACTATCTTCCATCCTGATCCATACTACCTAGCTACTGATAGTCTTCGTGCTTTCACTTCATTGCTTACTTGACTATGGCTTGTCTAGTGTACTCTACCTTCCGCTGCATATCAATGGGTTCATTTCTATCGTTTGTCTTCAAAGCCCCTGTGTTTTGAAGACTCTCATAAAAATCGCCTATTCACCCCCTCTAGTCGATAACTAGCACTTTCAATTGGTATCAGAGCAAGGTGCTCCCTTATTCTGTGTGATTCGGTTTAACCACCTGGAGTTTTAGCTATGTTGACTGCAAGGATAATCAAGGTCTCCATTGTGTGCCCTGTCTTTGATGGCACTAATTACCCCTACTAGAATAATAAGATGCATATGCATCTTGAAGCCATTGATGTCGACCTCTGGTATGTCGTCAAGAACGGCGTTCCCAAGGTCAGTGAAGGTGTTCTTGGGGAACGTAGTAATTTCAAAAAAAAAAATCCTACGCACACGCAAGATCATGGTGATGCATAGCAACGAGAGGGGAGAGTGGTGTCCACGTACCCTCGTAGACCGAAAGCGGAAACGTTATCACAACGCGGTTGATGTAGTCATACGTCTTCACGATCCGACCGATCAAGTACCGAACGCACAGCACCTCCGAGTTCAGCACATGTTCAGCCCGATGACGTCCCTCGAACTCCGATCCAGCCC
Organism: Triticum dicoccoides; assembly: GCF_002162155.2. Taxonomy (NCBI): domain Eukaryota; kingdom Viridiplantae; phylum Streptophyta; class Magnoliopsida; order Poales; family Poaceae; genus Triticum; species Triticum dicoccoides. Next base: position 310,011,538 of record NC_041384.1, read on the forward strand.
ATCAACGTGGTGACGATGTTGATGTTCTACCGACGTAGGGCTTCGCCTAAGCACCGCTACAGTATTATCGAGGTGGACTATGGTGGAGGGGGGCACCGCACACGGCTAAGAGATCAAACAGATCAATTGTTGTGTCTCTGGGGTGCCCCCTTGCCCCTGTATATAAAGGAGTGGCGGAGGGGGACGGCCAAGGAGGGTGGCGCGCCCAAGGGGGGGAGTCCAACTCCCACCGGGAGTAGGACTCCCCTTTTTCCTATTAGGAGTAGGAAAGGGAAGGAAGAGGAAGGAGGGAGGAAGGAAAAGGGGGGGGGGGTCGGCCCCCCTCCCAATTCGGATTGGGCTTGGGGGGCGCCCCCTCCCTTGCTCCTTTACCCTCCTTTCCACTAAGGCCCAATAAGGCCCATATACCTCCCGGGGGGTTCCGATAAGCTCCCGGTGATCCGGTATTGTCCCAATCTTACCCGGAACCTTTCCGGTGTCCAAATATGGTCGTCCAATATATCGATCTTTATGTCTCGACCATTTCGAGACTCCTCGTCAAGTCCGTGATCACATCCGGAACTCCGAACAACCTTCGGTACATCAAAATATATAAACTCATAATGAAATTGTCATCGTAATGTTAAGCGTGCGGACCCTACCGGTTCGAGAACAATGTAGACATGACCGAGACACGTCTCCGGTCAATAACCAATAGCGGAACCTGGATGCTCATATTGGCTCCTACATATTCTACAAAGATCTTTATCGGTTAAACCGCATAACAACATACGTTGTTCCCTTTGTCATCGGTATGTTACTTGCCCGAGATTCGATCGTCGGTATCTCAATACCTAGTTCAATCTCATTACCGGCAAGTCTCTTTACTCGTTTCGTAATACATCATCTCGCAACTAACTCATTAGTTGCAATGCTTGCAAGGCTTAAGTGATGTGCATTACCGAGAGGGCCCAGAGATACCTCTCCGACAATCAGAGTGACAAATCCTAATCTCGAAATACTCCAACCCAACAAGTACCTTCGGAGACACCTATAGAGCACCTTTATAATCACCTAGTTACGTTGTGACGTTTGGTAGCACACAAAGTGTTCTCCAATAAACGGGAGTTGCATAATATCATAGTCATAGGAACATGTATAAGTCATGAAGAAAGTAATAGCAACAAACTAAACGATCAAGTGCTATGCTAACGGAATGGGTCAAGTCAATCACATCATTCTCTAATGATGTGATCCCGTTAATCAAATGACAACTCATGTCTATGGCTAGGAAACTTAACCATCTTTGATTCAACGAGCTAGTCAAGTAGAGGCATACTAGTGACATACTGTTTGTCTATATATTCACACATGTATTATGTTTCCGGTTAATACAATTCTAGCATGAATAATAAACATTTATCATGATATAAGGAAATAAATAATAACTTTATTATTCCCTCTAGGGCATATTTCCTTCAGTCTCCCACTTGCACTAGAGTCAATAATCTAGTTCACATCGCCATGTGATTTAATACCAATAGTTCACATCACCATGTGATTAACACCCAAAGAGTACTAAGGTGTGATCATGTTTTGCTTGTGAGAGAAGTTTAGTCAACGTGCCTGTCAAATTCAGATCCGTAAGTGTTTTGCAAATTTCTATGTCAACAATGCTCTGCACGGAGCTACTCTGGCTAATTGCTCCCACTTTCAATATGTATCCAGATTGAGACTTTGAGTCATCTGGATCAGTGTCAAAACTTGCATCGATGTAACCCCTTACGACAAACCTTTTGTCACCTCCATAATCGAGAAACATATCCTTATTCCACTAAGGATAATTTTGACCAATGTCTAGTGATCTACTCCCAGATCACTATTGTACTCCCTTGCCAAACTGAGGGTAGGGTATACAATAGGTTTGGTACACAGCATGGCATACTTTATAGAACCTATGGCTGAGGCATAGTGAATGACTTTCATTCTCTCTCTATTTTCTGCCGTGGTCGGATTTTGAGTCTTACTCAACTTCACACCTTGTAACACAGGCAAGAACTCCTTCTTTGACTGTTCTATTTTGAACTACTTCAAAATCTTGTCAAGGTATGTACTCATTGAAAAAACTTATCAAGCGTCTTGATCTAGATCTTGATGCTCAATATGTAAGAAGCTTCACCGAGGTCTTTCTTTGAAAAACTCCTTTCAAAATTTCATTTATGCTTTGCAGAATAATTCTACATTATCTCTGATCAACAATATGTCATTCACATATACTTATTAGAAATGCTGTTGTGCTCCCACTCACTTTCTTGTAAATACAGGCTTCACCGCAAGTCTGTATAAAACTATATGCTTTGATCAACTTATCAAATTGTATATTCCAACTCCGAGATGCTTGCACCAGTCCATAGATGGATCGCTGGAGCTTGCATATTTTGTTAATACCTTTAGGATTGACAAAACCTTCTGGTTGCATCATATACAACTCTTCTTTAATAAATCTGTTAAGGAATGCAGTTTTGTTTATCCATTTGCCACATTTCATAAAATCCGGTAATTGCTAACATGATTTGGACAGACTTAAGCATAGATACGAGTGAGAAACTCCCATCGTAGTCAACACCTTGAACTTGTCGAAAACCTTTTTGCGACAATTCTAACTTTGTAGATAGTAACACTACTATCAGCGTTTGTCTTCCTCTTGAAGATCCATTTAATCTCAATGGCTCGCCAATCAATGGGCAAGTCAATCAAAGTCCATACTTTGTTCTCATACATGGATCTCATCTCAGATTTCATGGCCTCAAGCCATTTTGCGGAATTTGGGCTCATCATCGCTTCCTCATAGTTCGTAGGCTCATCATGGTCAAGTAACATGACTTCCAGAACAGGATTACCGTACCACTCTGGTGTGGATATCACTCTGGTTTACCTACGAGGTTCGGTAGTAACTTGATCTGAAGTTACATGATCATCATCATTAGCTTCCTCACTAATTGGTGTAGTAGTCACAGGAACAGATTTCTGTGATGAACTACTTTCCAATAAGGGAGCAGGTACAGTTACCGCATCAAGTTCTACTTTCCTCCCACTCACTTCTTTCGAGAGAAACTCCTTCTCTAGAAAGGATCCATTCTCAGCAACGAATATCTTGCCTTCGGATCTGTGATAGAAGGTGTACCCAACCTTTTAGGTATCCTATGAAGACACACTTCTCCAATTTGGGTTTGAGCTTATCAAGTTGAAACTTTTTCACATAAGCATTGCAACCTCAAACTTTAAGAAACGACAGCTTAGGTTTCTTGCCAAACCATAGTTCATACAGTGTCGTCTCAACGGATTTAGATGGTGCCCTATTTAACGTGAATGTAGCTATCTCTAATGCATAACCCCAAAATGATAGCGGTAAATCAGTAAGAGACGTCATAGATCGCACCATATCTAATAAAGCACGGTTACGACGTTCGGACACACCATTACACTGTGGTGTTCCAGGTGGCGTGAGTAGTGAAACTATTTCACATTGTTTTAACTGAAGGGCAAACTCGTAACTCAAATATTTTACTCCTGCGATCATATCGTAGAAACTTTTATTTTGTTACGATGATTCTCCACTTCATTCTGAAATTCTTTGAACTTTTTAAATGTTTCAGACTTGTGTTTCATCAAGTAGATATACTCATATCTGCTCAAATCATCTGTGAAGATCAGAAAATAATGATACCTGCCGCGAGCTTCAATATTCATCGGACCACATACATCAGTATGCATGATTTCCAACAAATCTGTTGCTTGCTACATTGTTTCGGAGAACGGAGTCTTAGTCATCTTCCCCATGAGGCATGGTTCGCAAGCATCAACTGATTCATAATCAAGTGATTCCAAAAGTCCATCAGCATGGAGTTTCTTCATGCGCTTTACACCAATATGACCTAAATGGCAGTGCCACAAATAAGTTGCACTATCATTATTAACTTTGCATCTTTTGGTTTCAATATTATGAATATGTGTATCACTACGATCGGGATCCAATGAACCATTTTTCATTGGGTGTATGACCATAGAAGGTTTTATTCATGTAAACAGAACAACAATTATTCTCTAACTTAAATGAATAACCGTATTGCAATAAACATGATCAAATCATATTCATGCTCAACGCAAACACCAAATAACACTTATTTAGTTTCAACACTAATCCCGAAAGTATAGGGAGAGTGCGATGATGATTATATCAATCTTGGAACTACTTCCAACACACATCGTCACCTCGACTTTTACTAGCTTCTGTTTATTCTGCAACTCCCGTTTCGAGTTACTACTCTTAGCAACTGAACCAGTATCAAATGCCGAGGGGTTGCTATAAACACTAGTAAAGTATACATCAATAACATGTATATCCAATATACCTTTTTTTCACTTTGCCATCCTTCTTATCCGCCAAATACTTGGGGCAGTTTCGCTTCCAGTGACCAGTCCCTTTGCAGTAGAAGCACTTAGTCTCAGGCTTACGACCAGACTTGGGCTTCTTCACTTGAGCAGCAACTTGCTTGCCGTTCTTCTTGAAGTTCCCCTTCTTCCCTTTGCCGTTTTCTTGAAACTAGTGGTCTCGTCAACCATCAACACTTGATGTTTTTCTTGATTTCTACCTTCGTTGATTTTAGCATCACAAAGAGCTTGGGTATTGTATCCATTATCCCTTGCATATTATAGTTCATCACGAAGTTCTACTAACTTGGTGATGGTGACTAGAGAATTTTGTCAATCACTATCTTATCTGGAAGATTAACTCCCACTTGATTCAAGCGATTGTAGTACCCAGACAATCTGAGCACATGCTCACTGCTTGAGCGATTCTCCTCCATCTTTTAGCTATAGAACTTGTTGGAGACTTCATATCTCTCAACTCGGGTATTTGCTTGAAATATTAACTTCAACTCCTGGAATATCTCATATGGTCCATGACATTCAAAACGTCTTTGAAGTCCCGATTCTAAGCCGTTAAGCATGGTGCACGAAACTATCAAGTAGTCATCATATTGAGCTAGCCAAACGTTCATAACGTTTGCATTTGCTCCTGCATTAGGTCTGTCACCTAGTGGTGCATCAAGGACATAATTCTTCTGTGCAGCAATGAGGATAAACCTCAGATCACGGATCCAATCCGCATCTTTGCTACTAACATCTTTCAACTTAGTTTTCTCTAGGAACATATATAAAACATAGGGAAGCAACAACGCGAGCTATTGATCTACAACATAGATATGCTAATACTACCAGGACTAAGTTCATGATAAATTAAAGTTCAATTAATCATATTACTTAAGAACTCCCACTTAGAAAGACATCCCTCTAATCTTCTAAGTGATCACGTGATCCAAATCAACTAAACCATAACCGATCATCACGTGAAATGGAGTAGCTTTCAATGGTGAACATCAATATGTTGATCATATCTACTATATGATTCATGCTCGACCTTTCGGTCTCAGTGTTCCGAGGCCATATCTGCATATGCTAGGCTCGTCAAGTTTAACCTGAGTATTCTGCGTGTGCAAAACTGGCTTGCACCCGTTGTAGATGGATGTAGAGCTTATCACACCCGATCATCACGTGGTGTCTGGGCACGACGAACTTTGGCAATGGTGCATACTCAGGGAGAACACTTTTATCTTGAAATTTAGTGAGAGATCATCTTATAATGCTACCGTCAATCAAAGCAAGATAAGATGCATAAAAGATAAACATCACATGCAATCAATATAAGTGATATGATATGGCCATCATCATCTTGTGCTTGTGATCTCCATCTTCGGAGCACCGTCATGATCACCATCTCACTGGCGCGACACCTTGATCACCATCGTAGCATCGTTATCGTCTCGCCAATCTTATGCTTCCACGACTATCGCTACTTCTTAGTGATAAAGTAAAGCATTATAGCGCAATTGCATTGCATACAATAAAGCGACAACCATATGGCTCTTGCCAGTTGCCGATAACTCGGTTACAAAACATGATCATCTCATATAATAAAATTTAGCATCATGTCTTGACCATATCAAATCACAACATGCCCTGCAAAAACAAGTTAGACGTCCTCTACTTTGTTGTTGCAAGTTTTACGTGGCTGCTACGGGCTTAGCAAGAACCGTTCTTACCTACGCATCAACACCACAATGATAGTTTGTCAAGTTGGTGCTGTTTTAACCTTCGCAAGGACCAGGCGTAGCCACACTTGGTTCAACTAAAGTTGGAGAAACTGACACCCGCCAGCCACCTGTGTGCAAAGCACGTCGGTAGAACCAGTCTCGCGTAAGCGTACGCGTAATGCCGGTCCGGGCCGCTTCATCCAACAATACCGCCGAACCAAAGTATGACATGCTGGTAAGCAGTATGACTTATATCGCCCACAACTCACTTGTGTTCTACTCGTGCACAACATCAACGCATAAAACCTAGGCTCTGATGCCACTGTTGGGGAACGTAGTAATTTCAAAAAAAATCCTACGCACACGCAAGATCATGGTGATGCATAGCAACGAGAGGGGAGAGTGTTGTCCACGTACCCTCATAGATCGAAAGCGGAAACGTTATCACAACGCGGTTGATGTAGTCATACGTCTTCACAATCCGACCGATCAAGTACCGAACGCACGGCACCTCCGAGTTCAGCACATGTTCAGCCCGATGACGTCCCTCGAACTCCGATCCAGCCGAGTGTTGAGGGAGAGTTTCGTCAGCACAACAGCGTGGTGACGATGTTGATGTTCTACTGACGTAGGGCTTCGCCTAAGCACCGCTACAGTATTATCGAGGTGGACTATGGTGGAGGGGGGCACCGCACATGACTAAGAGATCAAACAGATCAATTGTTGTGTCTCTGGGGTGCCCCCTTGCCCCCGTATATAAAGGAGTGGAGGAGGGGGCCAGCCAAGGAGGGTGGCGCGCCCAAGGGGGGAGTCCAACTCCCACCGGGAGTAGGACTCCCCTTTTTCCTATTAGGAGTAGGAGAGGGAAGGAAGAGGAAGGTGGGAGGAAGGAAAAGGGGGGGTCGGCCCCTCGGATTGGGCTTGGGGGGCGCGACCCCTCCCTTGCTCCTTTCCCCTCCTTTCCACTAAGGCCCAATAAGGCCCATATACCTCCCGGGGGGTTCCGATAACCTCCCGGTGATCCGGTATTGTCCCAATCTTACCGGAACCTTTCCGGTGTCCAAATATAGTCGTCCAATATATAGATCTTTATGTCTCGACCATTTCGAGACTCCTCGTCAAGTCCGTGATCACATCCGGGACTCCAAACAACCTTCGGTACATCAAAATATATAAACTTATAATGAAACTGTCATCGTAACGTTAAGCGTGCGGACCCTACGGGTTCGAGAACAATGTAGACATGACCGAGACACGTCTCCGGTCAATAACCAATAGCGGAACCTGGATGCTCATATTGGCTCCTACATATTCTACGAAGATCTTTATCGGTCAGACCGCATAACAACATACGCTGTTACCTTTGTCATCGGTATGTTACTTGCCCGAGATTCGATCGTCGGTATCTCAATACCTAGTTCAATCTCGTTACCGGCAAGTCTCTTTACTCGTTCCATAATACGTCATCTCGCAACTAACTCATTAGTCGCAATGCTTGCAAGGCTTAAGTGATGTGCATTACCGAGAGGGCCCAGAGATACCTCTCCGACAATCAGACTGACAAATCCTAATCTCGAAATACGCCAACCCAACAAGTACCTTCGGAGACACCTGTAGAGCACCTTTATAATCACCCAGTTACGTTGTGACGTTTGGTAGCACAAAAAGTGTTCCTCCGGTAAACGGGAGTTGCATAATCTCATAGTCATAGGAACATGTATAAGTCATGAAGAAAGCAATAGCAACAAACTAAATGATCAAGTGCTATGCTAACAGAATGGGTCAAGTCAATCACATCATTCTCTAATGATGTGATCCTGTTAATCAAATGACAACTCATGTCTATGGCTAGGAAACTTAACCATCTTTGATTCAACGAGCTAGTCAAGTAGAGGCATACTAGTGACATACTGTTTGTCTATATATTCACACATGTAATATGTTTCCGGTTAATACAATTCTAGCATGAATAATAAACATTTATCATGATATAAGGAAATAAATAATAACTTTATTATTTCCTCTAGGGCATATTTCCTTCAGGTGTCACCTCTGCTGATGTCAAGAGGTTCATTCAACTGGACTCAACCGCCAATAACATCATGTGTGGTCATCTAACCAAAGGACAGTACGGCCGTGTGAGTGCACTGGAAACTGTGAAGCTAGTCTGGGACTGGCTCTCCATGGTCAACGAAGGGGTCTCAACTCAGGGAGATTCAAGGATTGATGTTCTTTGCAACCTCTTCAACCGCTTCAAGATAAACGACAATGAGAATGTCCAGCTCACGTTTGATCGCCTCACTGATATCACAAATGAGCTTCGAGCACTCGGTGCCACTGAGATCACCAAGCATGAAATTGTCAAGAAGCTCCTGAGATCACTTGACAGCTCATTTGACACCCTGTCCCTGATGATTCAAGAACACCCTGACTTCAAGGCTCTCGATCCATCTGACATAACTGAGAGGCTCAACACACATGATCATTAATGGAAACATCACATGGAGAATATTGACAACATTCAAAACAATGCATATTTGGAACAATGTGATCATGGCATGGCATAGTAGATGAATTGCGCAAATCATGTAAAGGAAGCATAGCAATATCATCACATGAAAAACAAAAGCCAATGACCATCATCTCGTCATCTATGCCATAAGTGCAAATGGGATTGATTTTAATGGGGCATGCATAGTTACTATGTTGAGATTGAAGAGATGCAATATGGGATATCTCACTCATAGCATATGACAAGGTTAATGGATTGTCAAACATGATGTGACCAAAAGAATTTTCACATGATATCCTATGGAGCATGGCATCACAATTAGGTAACTCAACATGCTCATCATCATATTTATCATAAATAGGTAAGTCATGACATGAGGAAGTCACACTAGCATGAAGCATGGGAATAGGTGTGTCAACATCATGCAAGCAATCATTCGTGAAATAGTCCACTAGTGGGACAAGAGAAGCACCATCACCTATGTTACCTTTGGAGCATCGCTCATGTGTTGTAGGTGAGGTGTCGAAGACCAAGTCTTGGTCATCTTCATGTTGATGGAACCTTGTGGGGGTGCATCTTCTTCCACCATGGCCATCATTGTCTCCATTGGAGGCATGGACTCGTCGAGGATAGGCGTGTCGTCATGTAGGAGACCTAGCACCAAAGAAGAAAACACACTAGGAGTAGAGGTTAAGTCGTTAGAAATCAAAGTGGCCTCACATGCCGTGTCAACTACCTCACTCACTAAGTGTTGTGGCTCACTCACTCCCTCTCGGATGCTCTCACTCATATGGTTGGTGGAGTCACTCAAATGGCGCTCAACATCACATAGGATGTGTGTCATGCTCTCAAGTGTGGGGATAGTGGTGGTCACACTCATCCTCTCATAGGAAATGCACTCAATGTCACATATGGTGGAGTCACTCATGTCACTCATGTGGTGGTGGCTCTCCTCACATGGGAATTGGGGCATCTCTTCATATGTGGGTGTCGGAGAGATGTAGGTGCAAATGTCTCCATGCTCAATCATGTCGTGGCCATAGCCGTGGATGAACGCCGAAGATGGAACATCATCACTGTCCTCCAAGACCAAAGATAAGGTCTCATGTGCGGTCTCGTAGCTTGACTCGGAGTATGAGTCCAATATGGGCGCCGTCTTCATGTTGTTGAAGAGGTTCATGCTCGTCGCCGTGGTCGAAGGGGATGGCCCTTGCTCGACCTTCTTGTCGCCGTCTTGTTGTAGGAGGACCATATGATGTGCCACCTCGTAGCTCGTCTCCATGACCGAAGGGAATGTCCCATGCTCGGCCATCTTCCTTGGGAGGCTTCCGAAGATGGAAGTGTCGCCCTCGCTCGTAGTTGGTCGCCTTGTACTTGATGATGTCAATGTAGGCGAACTCACGGGAAGTAGGCGAAGATGCCGTACGTCCAAAGGCGAAGATGCCTTGATAGCACTTGGCGAAGATGCCGAAGTGGTTGTTGTAGTCATAGCGCCGTCTTGGTTGTGGTTGTATCGCGGTCTTCTCTTATGGTCATGAAGTTTGGACTTGGTGTGAAGTAGAGCTTGTTGGGACTTACACATTTGCGCTTGGCGAGCATCTTCAGGATGATGGTGTCGTTGTCATGCTTGAGCTCGTAGTAGATGTCATTCGTCGTCGGCGTGCACATGTTGCTTGGAGGTGACTTGCCCTTCATGACGAGGTGGATCACGAACGTGATGGTGGTCGCCATGGAGATGTGGACGTGGACGACTTGCGCTTGTATCGCTTGGGCGCTCCGAAGAGGATCGATGTGCTCGCCGCCGCCTTGAAGATGACAAAGGGGAAGTAGACTTGATCAAGGCCCGAATCTCCTCCATCCTTGCATCTTGCTCCTTATTTTGTGCGGAAAGCTTGTTGTCGATGTAGTCCCTTTTCCTTGCTTCGGAGTGGCGAATGTCAATGGAGAGGTTCTCGATGCGCTCTCGCAATCTTGAGTGTGCGCCTTGCATTTGTCGTTGTAGATCGAAGATTGATGCTTTGGTGATGTAGTTGTTCACGCCGTAGTTGTTGTGGAAGACCGGAGATGAAATGCCTTGCCTATCCATCACTCCAAGAGAAAATTGTGAGTGGTAGAAAGAGAAGAACAAATACCAAATGTACCTTGACCGAAGTTGAAAGTGGATCAATGATCACTCCAATGTGGACAAGGAAATAGCACAATTGGTACCAATTCTTGTCGGTTTCTCACACCTACACAAATAAGGCTTATGGTGGAGCTCGGTGAGGATAGTGGCACAAAAATTTGATGTAAAATGTTAGCAAGAGTCAATAATGTTGAAAGTGATTCACAAATTCGCAAGTGAAACAAGTAGACCAATAGCAATATGTGGCACACGGAAACACACACACGGATAGATAAATGGGGTCGTGCAACCAAGGAATGAGCTCAAAATGTGGAATCCACGGAAAATGCTCTTGTTGCACAACTCTAGAGAGACGCTAGCATGATTGCTCAATAGGTGGATATGACACTTGTGCACAACCTATAGGAGACAAAAATGCAACGACTTCTATCCCAAGTATGCTATGTATATGATGTTCCGGTGGTATGATCCAAGATGATCGGATATGACAATATTATGCAATGTGGTATGGTGCTATGGCACTTGCTTACAAGCTCTTTGTTCACTCTTTTTCTTTTGCTTAAAAGCTTATTCTTCTTTTGTATATGGCCACTTTGCGAAATGCACCAACCAAGATAGCGATTGTGTATATGCGGGAACAAACTTGAGGCACAAGGGATGATATGATATCGATATGATATGGTATGTATGCAATGTATGGTGTAGATCACTAATGTGCACAAGTAACGTTGCCGGCAATACTCAAATGGCTAGTCTCGATAGGCAAGTGACGCAAAATGGGCTAGGTGTTATCAATGCAATGGCAAGGGAATATACAATGGAGGGATACCACGATACCAAGATGATATGGAGGTTACCGTCCGTGTCGATGATGAGTGGCGGTGATCTTGATGGAGATATCAAAAAGATGGAGACTCATCCCTAAGTAGCCGAAACACCTTAGGAAACGGAAAAACCGCGAACTCAAAACTCAAATGTCAAATGGTGGTAGCGGGAAAGCGGTGGTGGTTGCGGAAATGCAATGATGGGTTTTGCGAGTAGGCAATGTGGAAGTGGAGGGTAAGGTTGACTATACACGGTGTAGGAGTTGAAAGCACGGTCCCTAAGTAGCCGAAACACCTTAGGAGACACAACTCACAACACAAATAAAATTGGGTTAAGTTGGGTTGGTGGAAGTGTATGGTGGACAAGCCTATGCGGAAGTTATGGTGGTGTTGGTGGTTGATGAAGAAGCAATCGTCCCTAAGTAGCCTAGACACCTTAGGAGACTCAAATCACTCCTCAAGCAACCACTAATGCGATGGGGAACAAAATTGGTTAGGTTGCAGAAGTCGGTGGTGGTTATGCGGAGGTTGTGGTGGAAGCCCTAGGCAAAGATGCCAAATTTCCAAAACTTTGATGGAGTCAAATGGTTATGGTAGTATTATGTTGGAAGGGGGATGTCAAGAGCTTTTCAACGAGCTAAAGAACGCGAAAATCGGACTTCGGATGAATTAGTTATGGACAAAACGGTGAAACAGGGAAGCTGAAATGTACAGGGGCCGGACATCCGGGCTTGGGGGCCGGATATCCGGGGGCTGATGTCCAGAACCGTGCAGAATTTGTGCTCCAGGAGCCAGATGTCCGGCTTGGGGCCCGGATGTCCGGCCCGATGGCCCGGATTTCCAGCCCGACGATTCCAGATCGGGATTTGGACTTCGAAACTTGATTTGGGGCGGAAATTGATGATTTGGGGGGCAAAATTGATGGGATTTCGTGGATGGAAAGTGGGGACACTTGGGGATATGCTAGATCCACTCGAAACCAAGCAAATCCATGGATCAAATCCAACAAAACTTCATCTCACCAACAAATCACAAAAAAATTGGGGCTATTTTTGGTGGGGATTTTCGAAATTGGGGAAGAACACAACAAAATTAGGCTAGAAAACACAACGGGGAGGCTCCGAAATCGCGATCAACGTGGCTCTGATACCAAGATGATGTAGGGTAGAACCCTAGTGGCCCGATCTTTCACGAAAGGAGTGGATCCCGTGAATAACACGAAGAACACGAGGAGGGAAACGAGGGGAAAATCACGAGGGGAACAGAAGAGAACACTCAAACCAACAAGTATGATCACACATGTGCTAGATCCTCGAAACACAAAGAGAGATACAAGATCCAAAGTCAACAACGGACGATACAAGAGGTAACCGGTTCTTCTCCGTGAGGAGGTCTTGAATCCACAAGGGGATCTTCCCGTGAGGGGTCTTGAATCCAATGTGGATCTTCTCCGTAGAGGGGCCGCGGTCTCTCTCGTGGAGTAGATCTGATATGGATGAGCGAAGCTCTATCTCTCAAATGAGCTATCACAACGCTAACCCTAAAACGTAGGTGGAGGGGGAGTATATATAGTCTAAGGGGTGAAGGGGTACATGGGCCTCGGCCTAGATGCACTGCACGCAGGCAGGGAAGGCCGGATGTCCGAGTGACGGGCCGGATGTCCGGGCGTTCGCGGAGGGCTGGATGTCCGGGCTGGAGGGGCCGGATGTCTGGGCTGGCAGGGTTAGTCTTGTTGCTCTCGGGTTTGGCGGTGTCCTGATTTCCGGGACCTGGGCCGGATGTCCGGCGGCTCGTGAAGGGCCGGATGTCTGGGCCATGGCCGGATGTCTGGCTGCTGTAGTAGCAGACTCTTCTTCCTTCTCCTTCCTTCGCTCCCGCGCACACTTGGCCTTGGTCCTTTGGATCTCCTTGGACTCCTCGGGTGTACCTGAGTATGCACAAGGTCCGCGCTTTAAGTAGCATCCATGTTTTACATGCGGAAAGAGAAGATTCGGAAAGGAGCGACTTCACCTTAGGCCCAAAGGCGTATGCTTGAGTGTACATGGGGATGATCGTAGGATGCTCCGCATCATATCATACGCATCATTTTGACAAAAGCTTTGAAAATTCCTTTCACAATAACATTGAAAACTCATTTGATGGATTTTCAGTTTTTTGAATTTTGTTTAAAAACCGGATCGATTTAGGGAAAACGACCGAAATGAGTTTTTTTCCTCCTTCTCAATAGCTATCCAACGGTATATCAGTTGCATCAATCCGATTAGCGGTTAAATAATTACGACCCAAAATCAAATGCGAAAAAATGATGGCAGAAAAAGTCTGCCCGACAGTTAACTAGTATAGTTCGCACAGATAGCTGTTGATACGTCTCCAACGTATCTATAATTTTTGATTGTTCCATGCTATTATATTATCAACCTTGAATGTTTTATATGCATTTATATGCTATTTTATATGATTTTGGGGACTAACCTATTAACCTAGAGCCCAGTGCCAGTTTCTGTTTTTTCCTTGTTTTATAGTATCACAGAAAAGGAAAATCAAACGGAGTCCAATTGACCTGAAACTTCACGGAACTTGTTTTTGGACCAGAAGAAGCCCACGGAGTATCGGAGATGGACTAGAAGAGTCTCGGGCTGCCCACAAGGGTGGGGGCATGCCCACCCACCCCCCTGGGCGTGCCCCCTGCCTCGTGGACAGCCCGGAGATCCACCGACGTACTTCTTCCTCCTATATATATATATATCCATATACCCTAAAAACTTCAGGGAGCACAGTAGATCGGGAGTTCCGCCGCCAGAAGCCTCCGTAGCCACCGAAAACCAATCTAGACCCATTTCGGCACCCTGTCGGAGGGGGGAATCCCTCTCCGGTGGCCATCTTCATCATCCCGGTGCTCTCCATGACGAGGAGGGAGTAGTTCTCCCTCGGGGCTGAGGGTATGTACCAGTAGCTATGTGTTTGATCTCTCTCTCTCTCTCTCTCTCTCTCTCTCTCTCTCTCTCTCTCTCTCGTGTTCTTGAGGTGATATGATCTTGATGTATCGCGGGCTTTGCTATTATAGTTGGATCTTATGATGTTTCTCCCCCTCTACTCTCTTGTAATGAATTGACTTTTCCCTTTGAAGTTATCTTACCGGATTGAGTCTTTAAGGATTTGAGAACACTTGATGTATGTCTTGCGTGGGATACCCGTGGTGACAATGGGGTATTCTATTGATCCACTTGATGTATGTTTTGGTGATCAAATTGCGGGTTCTGCCCATGAACCTATGCGTAGGGGTTGGCACACGTTTTCATCTTGACTCTCCGGTAGAAACTTTGGGGCACTCTTTGAAATACTTTGTGTTGGTTTGAATAGATGAATCTGAGATTGTGTGATGCATATCATATAATCATAGCCACGGATACTTGAGGTGACATTGGAGTATCTAGGTGACATTAGGGTTTTGGTTGATTTGTGTCTTAAGGTGTTATTCTAGTGCGAACTCTATCATAGATTGAACGGAAAGAATAGCTTCATGTTATTTTACTACGGACTCTTGAATAGATCGATCAGAAAGGATAACTTTGAGGTGGTTTCGTACCCTACCATAATCTCTTCGTTTGTTCTCCGCTATTAGTGACTTTGGAGTGACTCTTTGTTTCATGTTGAGGGATAGTTATATGATCCAATTATGTTATTATTGTTGAGAGAACTTGCACTAGTGAAACTATGAACCCTAGGCCTTGTTTCAACGCATTGTAATACCGTTTACGCTCACTTTTACCATTAGTTACCTTGATGTTTTTATATTTTCAGATTACAAATACATATATCTACCATCCATATTGCACTTGTATCACCATCTCTTCGCCGAACTAGTGCACCTATACAATTTACCATTGTATTGGGTGTGTTGGGGACACAAGAGACTCTTTGTTATTTGGTTGCAGGGTTGTTTGAGAGAGATCATCTTCATCCTACGCCTCCCACGGATTGATAAACCTTAGGTCATCCACTTGAGGGAAATTTGCTACTGTCCTACAAACCTCTGCACTTGGAGGCCCAACAACGTCTACAAGAATAAGGTTGTGTAGTAGACATCAAGATCTTTTCTGGCGCCGTTGCCGGGGAGGTTAGCGCTTGATGGTATATCTTTAGATCTTGCAATCGAATCTTTTAGTTTCTTGTTTTATCACTAGTTTAGTTTATAAAATAAAACTACAAAAAATGGAATTAAGGGTACCTCATATGCTTCATCTTTTTAATGTCTTTCGTGAAAATAAGGATTCCGATAATTGTGCTCAAGTGCTAGAAGAAGAATGCATTAGAATGTTTGGCACTAAATATTTGAATGATGAGCATGATTGCAATGTTGTTAGTATGAATTCCTTGAATATCCATGATGCTAATGATATGCAAAGCCACAAGCTTGGGGATGCTATGTTTGATGAAGATGATATTTTTTGTCCCTCAAGTTTTGATGAACAAATTTATTATGATGATAGCATGCCTCCTATTTATGATGACTAATTATAAAATTGGATTTGGAGAGGTCATGACTTTATTTAGTAATGATTCCACTATTTCAGAAGAGGTTCCAATTGATTATGAGAACAAAGTTGCTATATATGATGATTATTGTGATGACATGTATGCTATAAAGAATAATGATAACCATGAAACTTGCCATCATGATTTTAGTTTTCAATTGGATTATGCCTCACATGATAGTTATTTTTTTGAGTTTGCTCCCACTATTCCGAATGAGAAGAATTTTCCTTATGTGGAGAGTAATAAAATTTCTATGCTTGTAGATCATGAAAAGAATGATTTAGGTGCTCGTTATATTGTTGAATTCATTCATGATGCTACTTAAAATTACTATGAGGGAGGAATATATGCTTGTAAGAATTGCAATAATATCAAAGTTTCCTCTCTATGTGCTTAAAGTTGTGAAGTTTTGCTTGCTTTACCTTCCTATGCAAGTTGATTCTTGTTCCCACAAGTTGTTTGCTCACAAAATCCCTATGCATAGGAAGTGGGTTAGACTTAAATGTGCTCGTCATATTCTTCATGATCCTCTCTTTATGTTTCAATTCTTATCGTTTATGTGAGCATCATTGAAATCATCATGCCTAGCTAGGGGCGTTAAACGTTAGCGCTTGTTGGGAGGCAACCCAATTTTATTTGTGTTCCTTGCTTTTTGTTCCTATTTAGTAATAAATAATTTATCTAGCCTCTGTTATGTTTGAGTTTTTATGTTTTAATTAGTGTTTGTGCCAAGTAGAACCTTAGGGAAGACTTGGGGAAAGTCTTTGCGATCTTGCTGTAAAAAAGAGAAACTTTAGTGCTCACCAGATTTTAGCGCTCACCTCTTTGCAATCTTGCTGTAAAAAACAGAAACTTTAGCGCTCAGCAGAAACTTCCGTGTCATCCACGACCCGCGGTACCTCAAGTACCCAGGGTAAGCACCCGATCACTATCTTTCCCTAGACGACACTAACATGGAGTCCACTCGATTGGTAGTAACCCCCGTGCCCAACCTTTCACAACTTAAAATTGTGGAGCCTCGCTCCCATATTCATCACATACCACTGGCACGGGGTACCAACGATGTGTCCGGTGCCCCATAAAAATGTTCTTGGCCGCCCTACCTGGCACGACCCTGTCCCGAGAGAGAGCACCAACTCTCCCCCGTCACTAGTAATGCAGGCACCAAGCTAGTAGAGTGGTTGCGCATGTAAGGTTGGAATAACGGTCACAACTTAAAACCAATCCGTTTTTGAAAGAAACACACGCACTCTTGCCTCGGTACACCACTTCGTCATCAAGCGGATACCCATCTCATTATCTCCCTCGGGCATAAGTGGCACCCGACGGGGTTTTCGAGAAGTCCTTTGAAAATACTTTGTCTCCATCACCATGCATATTCCCGTCCCTTTTTGCGTAGCAACTACTTTAGCATCCTATCTACTCCCATCGGCATAACCCTCATAAGGAGGTAGGGTCATGCACAATGCAAGTATCAACAAGGAAGTAACGGAGACAAACCATCAAAGTGGTTCCACCTCATCATGATTCCGTTGCAACAACAATATGGTGCTATATGTCATGCATAAAAAGGGTTTCATAGACATGGTCAAAGGACTGCTTGCCTGGTTCATCAGATTCTTCAAATCTTCTTGTCCATCTCCAAGTATCTCATCTACTTCATCAACTAACATCGGAAACAATCATAGTAAGCAACACAACAAGGCAGAAAATAAAAGTGCTCTAAAAATATTAATTTGACTTTTCTAGGACATCTCTGCTTATACGAGAACTGACCAGAGTGGTTTCATTGGGATTGGGTCAGTGGATATTCCTGAACATTTCAATATGATGGAATCAAGGGGTTTTTGGATTTGCAAGAAGTGGACAGAAATATATTTTTGAAAAATGAGCAAAGGCACCGATTTATCAAACCATGATTTTAGAAGTATCTAGGAGTTGGTTTCACTGGATTTGGAGTTCAAATGATTTTCCTATGAATTTGCAAAGTTGACAAATATGAAGAAATGGCTCATTATTTTGTGTGGTACAGAAAGTATTGAGAAAAATGTTCATAGACTAAGTTATGAACTTAGAAGCATCTAGGAATTTGAATCATGGCATTTGGATCAATTTTTAGCTCTCTGTGATTTTCTAAAGTTTATCACAAAAATGGAAAAATAGGGTTTTATGAAATATGTGTGAAGAAAAGTTTCCTGGAAAAATGTGCAAACAGCACCACGTGATAGATCATGAATTTATGAGCTACTAGAAATTTGAATCATCAAATTTGGAGTTAATTTGAACTATTTATGGATTTTACAAATTGTACAGAAAAGAAAAGGGAAAAGGTTTTTACCCAAACGGGCTGGATTTGGGCAGCAACAGCATGCACTGGGCAAGGCTAAACGGCAGGGCGCCACTGGGCCGGCCCAGCAACTCAGCCACGCAGGCGATAGGGCAACGTCGAAGGCGCCCACGCAGAGTGCGCCTTCGCTGCGGGGACGCGGGAGGCGTCGAACCCGCCTCCACTTGCCAGCGTGGCCTGGTGGTTGGGCCACTGACGAGCGGG
The DNA here is from genome assembly GCF_002162155.2 of Triticum dicoccoides. NCBI lineage: Eukaryota > Viridiplantae > Streptophyta > Magnoliopsida > Poales > Poaceae > Triticum > Triticum dicoccoides. The sequence goes on from NC_041384.1 coordinate 310,030,220, forward strand.
CCCCGCCTGCAGGTTCGTTCTCATCCTCCCGTGCGGGAGCGAAGGGCGACACAGGAGGCATTCGACGCAGGCCGTCGGTGCTACAGGGCGTCTCCGGCGATGATCCGCCCACCGGCGTGCTCAGCGGAGAGAGACGAACCAGGGAGACCCCACCACGGGTGCCTGCGTCACCGGATGGGAGCAGGGCTTCGCCCGTGGCGGATGGTGGCGTCAGGTGAGAGTGGCCATGGCCTAGCGGCTCGCCGAAGGAGAAAGAAGGGTGCGGTCGAGCTCCTCAGGTTCTGGGGGGCCTGTGATGCGGTTATAGGGAGAGGAGGGAGTCGGGACGGCGTGAATTTTGGCGATGGACGGCGGCTCGGCTTCAGACTTGGAGGTGGATAGGGGGCACGGGAGGAAGAATGGCGCGGTCCGGGGGGTCCAGGGGAGGGAGAGAGGGCAGTTGGAGACGAGATAGTGCTCGGGGGTGGCCTTTAAATAGGCGGGCGATGGTCCACCAAGGACTCGTGAGCCGGCGAGCTCGTTGCCGTCGCCACGGGTCACGGGAGCTCGTCGTGGTGTGTC
>NC_041384.1:310030947-310048390 GCF_002162155.2 Triticum dicoccoides
GAGAAGGGGGCCAGGGGCACCGCGCGTGTGAGCTTGCTCAATGGTGCACTCGGGCGACTGGCGCGCGTGGGAGCAGGGGTAGGAGGAGGGAGAAGGAGGAGGGGGCCGACCAACTGCCATGCTGTGGATGCCGAGGCGCACCGTCGGGCGTGCTGGGGAGGCCTGAGGTGGCCGGAGGTGGTTGGAAGGGGGCGGCTACAGTGCTAGAGCGCACTGTAGCGCGCTCCAGAGCGTGCAAATGGCATGCCATGGCATTTTATATGCCTTGTGGGCGCGGCCACTAATGTCTGGTAGCTCTAGGAGGGAGTAAAGAAGAGGCGAGGTACATTGGATGCCCTGGTGGCCACTGGAGTGAGGAGGGAGGTGAGAAAGGGAGAGAAATGGGCTTGTCCAGAGAGGAAAAATGGGTCTCTACCCCCCCCCCTTAATCATTGCCCCTCGGGCAACTAAGCATGCAGGAGGTAGAGGAGGAGCAGATGAGGCTGTGGGAAAAAGTTGAGCTCATGGAGATTAGTGGAAGTGTACAAAACAGGCATTTTAAATTTCTGCCAGAAGGTGTTTGATGTAGGTTTGGGCAAGCAAATGGACTTCCCTTGTCATGAGGCTTGACAGGGTCAAATGGCCTGAGAAAACAAGAGGTTCCACCAAGATTGAGTTCATTTGGGAAAAGTTGCCAATGCAACTTTTGTAAACCCTAGAAATCAGCAGAAATGGACTTTCCAAGATTTAGTCATGCAAATCTATTCTCCTTGATGCACCACTTAGTGTAGTGTCATCATTTGAGGTTGAACATGTCCACAAAAGTTGAGATCAAAAGGAGAAAGTTGCCAATGTAGAGTTGCTCAAATTTGGTTCTGGACAAGAAGGGTTTTGGGGCACTTTGAGCAAGATAACATTCTCTCAAACTTGTGCCATTTGGTTTAGATGAATAATTAGACCATTTGAGCATGTTCACAAGGTTTGAGAACATTTGGACATGTTTGGCAATGTAAAGCTGCTCAAACTTCAAAATGGACAGAAATGGTTTTGAGGAGATTTCATGGGGTTATACAATTCTCCATGACATGATACTTGGCAAGATCATCAACCATGTCATATGTGACATTCTACAATTTTCTTGGAATTTTTGGGGAATATTTCCTTTGTAAATATTTCAAAAGCTTGAAATATCCAGAAAGGGTTTTTGAGGGATTTAACCAATATTTTGATCATGACCATGTGTTGAAACTCTTATATATGGACAATATATGTCCATTGAGTTTCCCTAGGTTTTACCAAATATTTTTAAAGCATAAAAATATTTTTAAACTATTAAAGACCATTTCTGGCCTAAGGAAAAAGCCTTTAAATAAAATAGGTAAATAACTTCTAAAATTATATTTTTGTGGTTTCTGGGTATCCTATATCTAATAGGAGTCAAATATATTTTTGGAAAGATTTTTACTGCCCTTAATTAAGTACTTGCAGTGCAAACCTCAATTCAGGGGTTTTTGGAAAACTAATTTTTAAAAAATACTATTTGGCCAAATTATTTTTGTAAGAAATTATTTTTATGTCCTATAAACATGGCATGATCATTGGTTCAAGAGTTTGGACCAAGGAGATGAAGTATAGGAGTTGGAGGATTTATTTGATTTTTAGAGCACTTGCAAAAACCAATCAAGGCAAGGTCCAAAACACGCAAAAGTTTTTGTCAAACCACATTTTATCATGATTGTTAGCTTTAGTGTAGTGGCATGAAAATCAGGGTGTGACAGACCTACCCCCCTTACAAGAATCTCGTCCCCGAGATTCCCAAACTAGGCACGGAAAGGGATACAGAAACTTGGATCTGGGGTAGTCTTCAAGTCCTCATGTTGCTTCTGATTCTGTGTAGTGCTCCATTGAGCTTGAAGTACTTGATGGTGTGGCTTAGTGTATGACGCTCCTCTTGATCCAGGTTGCTAATGGGTAGCTCGCGGTAGGTTAGATTGGGCTAGGGGTCGATGGCTCGGTGGTTAATGCCCTCGTAGAGATCGGGCAAGTTAGGAAGTTGGAAACACTTCCGGGGTTGTGATGCATGGAAAGCATTGTGCACATCAGGTAACTCAGGTGGCAACTCCATCTGGTAACTGTCTTCTCTTCGTCTCGTAGTGATCTCACAGGGGGTTGTTAAATGTTGGAGTGATCTCGAAGGGGGCCGATGAATCTTGGTGTGGGTCTCCTTGTCATGGAAATGATTGGTCCCTTAGAGAGGAGTGGCTTGTAGATACACATGGTCTTTGATGTGGAAGTATACTTCTTGAAGGTGGTGGTTGGTGTAGTTCTTCCTCCTAGACATGACGATCTTCAGATGTTCCTTGACCAGCTCAACGATTCTTCTTCCGTCTTCGGGTAGACAAGTATGTCATCAAAGAAAGATGACAACTAACTTGTCCAAGCACTCCATGAAGTCTATGGGGTACGTAAAGTGGGCTGAGGCATTGGTGATGGTCACGGTTGAGCATTGGCCAAGGTCTTATCGATCTAGAGCCAAAGCCCAAGGTCAGGATCCGACCATGTTGTGGCTTGGTAGGGCGTAAGGGTTTCAAGGACTCTAGTGTGCGAGTGAATGTTTATCATCCCATCCTTGTGCACAGTTTCTGAGATGCCAATTGTGCTATCTAGTCCTTTAAACAAATCACATCATATCACTAATAGTATCATTTCGTATAGGTCAACTCCAATCATCACTCATGTGATTCATATCCTCATGACTCTCGAGAGGAGGTCTAACAAAATCATATATGTCTACAATCCCCAAACCCATATGTATGTCTACCCCTAAAAATCCATGGGTAGAACATATAAGCTGCTAAGCTTGAACGTGACAATCCAAGTGCTCAGCCTATTCTTCCAAGGTCTAAGATAAAGCACCTCTATCCTAAGGAAACACGCTGTAAGCCACTCCAAGATCTTGTTTCCTTCCTATGGATCAACTCCAGCAGCCCATTAACTTCCATCAATCACTACACAATCCATTAATTCTACAAATCCAATGTTTATGGTGTTCCACATGATTTATAAAGTCCTTATAATCCTCAAATACTTGAAAAGGGTTATCTTTACTATAGTCAGTCCACCAATTGCCATTATCGGGGTCAAGTAACTTCCAAGGTCAAGTTTATATCAACTCTGACAATTAATCCAATCTCCTAGTTTATTGTCCACCGAGAAACATGGTATCATGATCAAGATTATCGGTCTAATTCCAATTTACTCTGAACCATGTAGACTTACTCAGCATCTATACTCAACTAGGGAAACCTATTTAAATCCAAATCTTATGTCGAACGAGAATTTCCACACTTTCCCCCAAGTCATTATCGTAATATCAACTATCTCCTATCAATATCCCCCGGCTAAGTCAAATCCTTATACTTCCAAGAATTTCAGCTTGCGATCCTAATTCTCCTATTAAATCCAATTTACTCGGGGGTAATGAAAGCTATGCTACTCTATAATCATGATCCCACCAAGTTCATCTACCAACATGAAAGCCTTATAATCCTCTGAAGAGTCTCAAATAATTCCTCAAGGTCACTGATATAAACTCATCAAGTCATTTTTCCTTTGTTCCTATATCCTCAAATTGGTCTTCCCTATGGCATCGTCAGTTTTGGTGCTATCTTAGGATGATAATGTGCTCGTTCACTATGTCCACTAATTCCATAATGAACCCAGTGATAAGCAAGGTTACGGATGCTTAACAGGTTCTCTTGCAATTCTGTGGGTTAAGCACATGGTTAAGGATTCGAGCTGGGGTATCTTATGAAGTCTTGAAGGGTCTAGGAATGGGTCTCTAATCTTGAGGGTTAAACATAATTCTACGGGGTTGCACTTGGTCGTGGAGATTGTAGCAGAAGTCTTTATTGCTAGTTGGTTGTCGAAGTAGAATCCTTGGTGTACCTTGTCTTGCCGGTCTTCAGTTGAGGAGAGAGAGATGAGAGGGAAAAGTAGCATAGAGGAGGATGATGCCTAAAGGGGGTTCTATAGTGCAAGTGCAAACAACAAGTGCCGAAAGGGCCAAACACAGGCATTAAGATATGTAAGGTGATATAGTCACGTACTTGTTGCCTAGGGCAAAAAGGGCGACTGATATCAAAACACAAAAAATTAAAAACAAGCAACACACAGTCATGGTTCTATTCGAACCATCATACGGACTCGATTGCGCATATGGGGTACATGACTCATCCTACCCTAGGGGTTCTCGGTCTAAGTAGTCGTGCTTTACTTCATGCCTCATGCAGTCTTCTGGATTTTTCCTCAGGTGTCGCCACGTCTTTTGTAGTTGTTTGATGAAATGATCCGGGTTGGCCTGAAGAATCTTCAACACTTCTCGCCCGATGAGATGATGGGGTGAAGGTGACTCCTCGTAGCTGGCATTGACTTGGTCTTCTCTTGTCCTCTTAATCATGATGATCGCAATTGCCTTTTTAAGGTGTCGGCGGTTCCAGGTGGCCATCCTTTTTGCAATGACATTAACCAAGGCAAAATAGAGGTCCAATCCGTCGGATACATTGTTGACAATATTGTCACCGAGAGCGGGGGATGAAGAGAACCGTTTTCCTGCTCACTATAGTGAGGCGGACCAAATGGCTAGGTTCTCATCCACCGGTGGTCGCCGATACAACAACGGTAGTGACAGGGTTACCCTATTAGCGATGTATATCATGATCTTGCATATCCTATGCCCTGATCATCGTAGGCTAAGGTTGCATCATCTTGGGGCAGTGTCAAGGGTGTCACCATCTCGTGGGTCTTCAGGTCCTCATCCCTCGAGGATGTATCTTTTGTTGGTATCGTCTTGTTGTGATGTCGCCAATCTTGTGTTCAGGAGATGTGGGTGAATGTCTGGCAAGGCATCTTCCTTCTAGATTATCCACGAGGATTACAAGGAATCTAGTGGTCAGGGGCATAAGGATTCTAGCGACCAAAGGTTTTGAAGGGGAAGAGATCAACAAGGGAAGTATACCTTAGTTTTCGAAGAACTGAGAAGGGAAGAGAAGTATAGATAGTTTTGAAAACTAGTAGTAGTTTTGGAAATAGTTTTACCCTAACTAACAACCATGCTAACTAAGGCTTCCTACAGTCAGGATGGCTCTGATACCAGCTCTGTGGGGACCCCGACTCATAAGTCGAGATCACCGAATGCACGTGTATAGTGATCCCAGAGATCAATGCTCATTGAACACACAGAAGCTGAATAACAAGAGTCTTACATCCATACATATCGTTTTACACAAGTAGGACCATTATGGTCAAGTCTTGAGTGTATCATCGCAGTGGAAATCTTCAATAACAACTTGGACCCATGCCATCTGCCTTAACCCTACAGGCATTCTGACTGGGAAGCGTCCTAGCTCGCATGTTCGTCACCAAGGTACTCTTCATTATATCCTATTCTTTCATGCCTGGCCAATAAAATAACCAGTGGCAAGCCAATGAGTACTTAGAATGTACTCGGAAGCAACCCATGTTTTGGTTCAAGATACAACAGTGCATGATATAGGCAGATTTTTGCAGAAAGCTAGTTTTGAGTGCAATGACATGTTCAACAACTTGTAAGACATGCATCAGGAGAATTCAAGTAACCATGAGGACAGGTTATAGATATCAACATAAATAGAGTGGGCATCAACCCAACTCAATCATGTCAAGTCCTTTGACTTGACCCAAGTAGATCTTCCCACTTATCCAAACACACACACTGGTTTGTAAACATGTGGACGTAGCCCAAGAGCAGTTAACCAACTGTCCTTGACCGTGGACACGGCTATTCGAATAGTTTTACACTCTGTAGAGGTTGCACACTGAAAGCACAAGTGCTCCCTTGGTGGTTTTGGTAATTGATGACAACATATCTCTTGTTGGACTAACATTTCTATCTAGCATGTTTCAGATAAGTTCAACAATGGAGTGGCATGGACTAAAGGTTGTGGGAACTCCTTCAAAATGCTAAGGACAAAGGATTGGCTCAAGCTCAAAAGCTCAAGACTCTTCATTTTATATTTTAGTGATCCAAGATCACATTGAGTCTTTAGGATGGGATTGCAAACTCTCTGTTTCCCTTTCGTAACTTTTCGGTCTCAGCGAAAGAGCGAATCGGTCCCACCGAGATTGCAGTGTAAACTCTTTGTTTCCTCTTTGTAACTTTTCGGTCTCACCGAAAGAGCAAATCGGTCCCACCGAGTTTACCTGACCAACTCTCTGGTTAGCTTATTACCAAACTCGGTCTCACCGAGTTTGTGTAATCGGTCTCACCGAGATTACGTTATGCCCAAACCCTAACCATATCGGTCCTACCGAGTTGCATGTCAGTCCCACCGAAAATCTCTAACGGTCACTAGGTTTACCTTTTCGGTCCGACCGAGTTTGTTGATTCGGTCCCACCGAGATTGGAAAATTGTGTGTAACGGTTGGATTTTGTGTGGAGGCTATATATACCCCTCCACCTCCTCTTCATTCGTGGAGAGAGCCATCAGAACACATACACAATTCCAACTCATATGTTCTAAGAGAGAACCACCTACTCATGTGTTGAGACTAAGATATTCCATTCCTACCATATGAATCTTGATCTCTAGCCTTCCCAAGTTGCTTTCCACTCAAATCTTCTTTCCACAAAATCCAAATCCTATGAGAGAGAGTTGAGTGTTGGGGAGACTATCATTTGAAGCACAAGAGCAAGGAGTTCATCACCAACACACCATTTGTTACTTCTTGGAGAGTGGTGTCTCCTAGATTGGCTAGGTGTTAGTTGGGAGCCTCCAACAAGATTGTGGAGTTGAACCAAGGAGTTTGTAAGGGCAAGGATATCTCCTACTTCGTGAAGATCTACCGCTAGTGAGGCAAGTCCTTCGTGGGCGATGGCCATGGTGGGATAGACAAGGTTGCTTCTTCGTGGACCCTTCGTGGGTGGTTGCTTCTTCGTGGACCCTTCGTGGGTGGAGCCCTCCGTGGACTCGCGCAACCATTACCCTTCGTGGGTGGAGCCCTCCGTGGACTCGCGCAACCGTTACCCTTCGTGGGTTGAAGTCTCCATCAACGTGGATGTAGGATAGCACCACCTATCTGAACCACGGGAAAAACATCCGTGTCTCCAATTGCGTTTGAATTCTCCAAACCCTTCCCCTTACATTCTTGCAAGTTGCATGCTTTACATTCTGCTGCTCATATACTCTTTGCATGCTTGCTTTATATGTTGAAATTGTTCCTAAAACTCCACTCAAACCAAAAAGGCCTAAAAATTGCAACTTTAGCACTAAGTGTCTAATCACCCCCCCCCCCCTCTAGACACATCTACTTCTAGATCCTACAAGTGGTATCAGAGCTTTGGTCTCCATTGCCTTGGTTTAATCACCATTGGAGGAAGATGGATGTGTCTACTTTAGGGAGTCTTAGACATAGAGTGCCTATTCTTGATGGAGAGTATTTTCACGAGTGGAAAAATGAGATGCTTGTAATCTTCAATCAATATCATTTGAACAAGTATATTGCTAGTCCTTGTGCACCTCACATTGATCCTTTGCATCCTACCCTAGATGAAGATATTGACATGATTCGCAATCTTAGAACTATTGAGCTCATCATTAGAGGATTGCCCAAAAATTTGATTGCTAATTTGCCTACTCTTAATTGTGCCTATACTATATGTAAATTTCTTGAGCAACGATTTCCCGATCATTCCTTGAAAAATTTGGATGAAATTCTCCATAAATCTATTGCCTTGAGTAAGATGAACTCTAATGATCCTAGTTCTGGTGATTATCTATTTGAGCTTGCCAATCTCAAGCGAGCTAAAGGAGATGTTGGAATCATTAGTGATATCATATTCGAATCTATAAGAATTCATGAAGGTGACCACTTTGATGATCATTTATCTAATGAATTACCCTCTCTAGGAAATGATGAGTCACAAGATCATGGTGAATATGGATACTATGATGATGATGATGATAGTGACTTCGATCTTGATGACGCAATTAGACATTTTGGTCTTATGGCCCTTCGGGCAGCTAAGCATGCAGGAGGTAGAGGAGGAGCAGATGAGGCTGTGGGAAAAAGTTGAGCTCATGGAGATTAGAGGAAGTGTATAAAACATGCATTTTAAATTTCTGCCAGAAGGTGTTTGATGTAGGTTTGGGCAAGCAAATGGACTTCCCTTGTCATGAGGCTTGACAGGGTCAAATGGCCTGAGAAAACAAGAGGTTCCATGAAGATTGAGTTCATTTGGGAAAAGTTGCCAATGCAACTTTTGTAAACCCTAGAAATCAGCAGAAATGGACTTTCCAAGATTTAGTCACGCAAATATATTCTCCTTGATGCACCACTTAGTGTAGTGTCATCATTTGAGGTTATGAACATGTCCACAAAAGTTGAGATCAAAAGGAGAAAGTTGCCAATGTAGAGTTGTTCAAATTTGGTTCTGGACAGGAAGGGTTTTGGGGCACTTTGAGAAATATAACATACTCTCAAACTTGTGCCATTTGGTTTAGATGAATAATTATACCATTTGAGCATGTTCACAAGGTTTGAGAACATTTGGACATGTTTGGCAATGTAAAGCTGCTCAAACTTCAAAATGGACAGAAATGGTTTTGAGCAAATTTCATGGGGTTATACTATTCTCCATGACATGATACTTGGCAAGATCATCAACCATGTCATATGTGACATTCTAGATTTTTCTTGGAATTTTTGGGGAATATTTCCTTTGTAAATATTTCAAAAGCTTGAAATATCCAGAAAGGGTTTTTGAGGGATTTAACCAATATTTTGATCATGACCATGTGCTGAAACTCTTATATATGGACAATATATGTCCATTGAGTTTCCCTAGGTTTTACCAAATATTTTTAAAGCATAAAAATAATTTTAACCTATTAAAGACCATTTCTGGCCTATGGAAAAATCCTTTAAATAAAATAGGTAAATAACTTTTAAAATTATATTTTTGTGGTTTCTGGGTATCCTATATCTAATAGGAGTCAAATATATTTTTGGAAAGATTTTTACTGCCCTTAATTAAGTACTTGCAGTGCAAACCTCAATTCATGGGTTTTTGGAAAACTAATTTTTTAAAAATAATATTTGGCCAAATTATTTTTGTAAGAAATTATTTTTATGTCCTATAAACATGGCATGATCATTGGTTCAAGAGTTTGGAGCAAGGAGATGAAGTATAGGAGTTGGAGGATTTATTTGATTTTTAGAGCACTTGCAAAAAACCAATCAAGGCAAGGTCCAAAACACTCAAAAGTTTTTGTCAAACCACATTTTATCATGATTGTTAGCTTTAGTGTAGTGGCATGAAAATCAAGGTGTGACATACCTACCCCCTTTACAAGAATCTCGTCCCCGAGATTCCCAAACTAGGCGCGGAAAGGGATACAGAAACTTGGATCTGGGGTAGTCTTCAAGTCCTCATGTTGCTTCTGCTTCCGTGTAGTGCTCCATTGAGCTTGAAGTACTTGATGGTGTGGCTTAGTGTATGACGCTCCTCTTGATCCAGGTTGCTAATGGGTAGCTCGCGGTAGGTTAGATTGGGCTAGGGGTCGATGGCTCGGTGGTTAATGCCCTCGTCGAGATCGGGCAAGTTAGGAAGTTGGAAACACTTCCGGGGTTGTGATGCATGGAAAGCATTGTGCACATCAGGTAACTCAAGTGGCAACTCCATCTGGTAACAGTCTTCTCTTCGTCTCGTAGTGATCTCAGAGGGGGTTGTTAAATCTTGGAGTCATCTCGAAGGGGGCCGATGAATCTTGGTCTGGGTCTCCTTGTCATGGAAATGCTTGGTCCCTTAGAGAGGAGTGGCTTGTAGATACACATGGTCTTTGATGCGGAAGTATACTTCTTGAAGATGGTGGTTGGTGTAGTTCTTCCTCCTAGACATGACGATCTTCAGATGTTCCTTGACCAGCTCAACGATTCTTCTTCCATCTTCGGGTAGACAAGTATGTCATCAAAGAAAGATGACAACTAACTTGTCCAAGCACTCCATGAAGTCTATGGGGTACGTAAAGTGGGCTGAGGCATTGGTGATGGTCACGGTTGAGCATTGTCCAAGGTCTTATCGATCTAGAGCCAAAGCCCAAGGTCAGGATCTGACCATGTTGTGGCTTGGTAGGGCGTAAGGGTTTCAAGGACTCTAGTGTGCGAGTGAATGTTTATCATCCCATCCTTGTGCATAGTTTCTGAGATGCCAATTGTGCTATCTAGTCCTTTAAACAAATCACATCATATCACTGATAGTATCATTTCGTATAGGTCAACTCCAATCATCACTCATGTGATTCATATCCTCATGACTCTCGAGAGGAGGTCTAACAAAATCATGTATGTCTACAATCCCCAAACCCATATGTATGTCTACCCCTAAAAATCCATGGGTAGAACATATAAGCTGCTAAGATTGAACGTGACAATCCAAGTGCTCAGCCTATTCTTCCAAGGTCTAAGATAAAGCACCTCTATCCTAAGGAAACACGCTGTAAGCCACTCCAAGATCTTGTTTCCTTCCTATGGATCAACTCCAGCAGCCCATTAACTTCCATCAATCACTACACAATCCATTAATTCTACAAATCCAATGTTTATGGTGTTCCACATGATCTTCTAAAGTCCTTATAATCCTCAAATACTTGAAAAGGGTTATCTTTACTATAGTCAGTCCACCAATTGCCATTATCGGGGTCAAGTAACTTCCAAGGTCAAGTTTATATCAACTCTGACAATTAATCCAATCTCCTAGTTTATTGTCCACCGAGAAACATGGTATCATGATCAAGATTATTGGTCTAATTCCAATTTACTCCGAACCATGTAGACTTACTTAGCATCTATACTCAACTAGGATCACCTATTTAAATCCAAATCTTCTGTCCAACAAGAGTTTCCACACTTTCCCCCAAGTCATTATCATAATATCAACTATCTCCTATCAATATCCCCTGGAAAAGTCAAATCCTTATACTTCCAAGAATTTCAGCTTGCGATCCTAATTGTCCTATTAAATCCAATTTACTCAGGGGTAATGAAAGCTATGCTACTCTATAATCATGATCCCACCAAGTTCATCTACCAACATGAAAGCCTTATAATCCTCCGAAGAGTCTCAAATAATTCCTCAAGGTCACTGATATAAACTCATCAAGTCATTTGTCCTCTGTTCCTATATCCTCAAATTGGTCTTCCCGATGGCATCGTCAGTTTTGGTGCTATCTTAGGATGATAATGTGCTCGTTCACTATGTCCACTAGTTCCATAATGAACCCAGTGATAAGCAAGGTTACGGATGCTTAACAGGTTCTCTTGCAATTCTGTGGGTTAAGCACATGGTTAAGGATTCGAGCTGGGGTATCTTATGAAGTCTTGAAGGGTCTAGGAATGGGTCTCTAATCTTGAGGGTTAAACATAATTCTACGGGGTTGGACTTGGTCGTGGAGATTGTAGCAGAAGTCTTTATTGCTAGTTGGTTGTCGAAGTAGAATCCTTGGTGTACCTTGTCTTGCCGGTCTCCAGTTGAGGAGACAGAGATGAGAGGGAAAAGTAGCATAGAGGAGGGTGATGCCTAAAGGGGGTTCTATAGTGCAAGTGCAAACAACAAGTGCCGAAAGGGCCAAACACAGGCATTAAGATAAGTAAGGTGATATAGTCACGTACTTGTTGCCTAGGGCAAAAAGGGCGACTGATATCAAAACACAAACAAATAAAAACAAGCAACACACAGTCATGGTTCTATTCGAACCATCATACGGACTCGACTGCGCATAGGGGGTACACGACTCATCCTACCCTAGGGGTTCTCGGACTAAGTAGTCGTGCTTTACTTTGTGCCTCATGCAGTCTTCTGGATTTTTCCTCAGGTGTTGCTACGTCTTTTGTAGTTGTTTGATGAAATGATCCGGGTTGGCCTGAAGAATCTTCAACACTTCTCGCCCGATGAGATGATGGGGTGAAGGTGACTCCTCGTAGCTGGCATTGACTTGGTCTTCTCTTGTCCTCTTAATCATGATGATCGATTTTGCCTTTTTAAGGTGTCGGTGGTTCCAGGTGGCCATCCTTTATGCAATGACATTAACCAAGGCATAATAGAGGTCCAATCCGTCCGACACATTGTTGACAATATCGTCACCGAGAGCGGGGGATGAAGAGAACCCTTTTCCTGCTCACTATAGTGAGGCGGACCAAATGGCTAGGTTCTCATCCACCGGTGGTCGCCGATACAACAACGGTAGTGACAGGGTTACCCTATTAGCGATGTATGTCATGATCTTGCATATCCTATGCCCTGATCGTCGTAGGCTAAGGTTGCATCATCTTGGGGCAGTGTCAAGGGTGTCACCATCTCCTGGGTCTTCAGGTCCTCATCCCTCGAGGATGTATCTTCTGTTGGTATTGTCTTGTTGTGATGTCGCCAATCTTGTGTTCAGGAGATGTGGGTGAATGTCTGGCAAGGCATCTTCCTTCTAGATTATCCACGAGGATTACAAGGAATCCAGTGGTCAGGGGCATAAGGGTTCTAGCGACCAAACGTTTTGAAGGGGAAGAGATCAATAAGGAAAGTATACCTTAGTTTTCGAAAAACTAAGAAGGGAAGAGAAGTATAGATAGTTTTGAAAACTAGTAGTAGTTTTGGAAATAGTTTTACCCTAACTAACAACCATGCTAACTAAGGCTTCCTACAGTCAGGATGGCTCTAATACCAGCTCTGTGGGGACCCCGAGTCATAAGTCGAGATCACCGAATGCACGTGTACAGTGATCCCAGAGATCAATGCTCACTGAACACACAGAACCTGAATAACAAGAGTCTTACATCCATACATACCGTTTTACACAAGTAGGACCATTATGGTCAAGTCTTGAGTGTATCATCGCAGTGGAAATCTTCAATAACAACTTGGACCCATGCCATCTGCCTTAACCCTACAGGCATTCTGACTGGGAAGCGTCCTAGCTCGCATGTTTGTCACCAAGGTACTCTTCATTATATCATGTTCTTTCATGCCTGGCCAATAAAATAACCAGTGGCAAGCCAATGAGTACTTCGAATGTACTCACAAGCAACCCATGTTTTGGTTCAAGATACAACAGTGCATGATATAGGCAGATTTTTGCGGAAAGCTAGTTTTGAGTGCAATGACATGTTCAACAACTTGTAAGACATGCATCAGGAGAATTCAAGTAACCATGAGGACAGGTTATATATATCAACATAAATAGAGTGGGCATCAACCCAACTCAATCATGTCAAGTCCTTTGACTTGACCCAAGTAGATCTTCCCACTTATCCAAACACACACACTGGTTTGTAAACATGTGGATGTAGCCCAAGAGCGGTTACCCAACTATCCTTGACCGTTGACACGGCTATTCGAATAGTTTTACACTCTGCAGAGGTTGCACACTTTACCCACAAGATCTGGGGAACTTCCGTGTCATCCACGACCCGCGGTACCTCAAGTACCCGGGGTAAGCACCCGATCACTATCTTTCCCTAGACGACACTAACATGGAGTCCACTCGATTGGTAGTAACCCCCGTGCCCAACCTTTCACAACTTAAAATTGTGGAGCCTCGCTCCCATATTCATCACATACCATTGGCATGGGGTACCAATGGTGTGTTCGGTGCCTCATAAAAATGTTCTTGGCCACCCTACCTGGCACGACCCCGTCCCGAGAGAGAGCACCAACTGTCCCCCGTCACTATTAATGCGGGCTCCAAGCTAGTATCGGCCTAGGTAATCAATAATGCCCTTTCCCATATAAGGGTGGAGTGGTTGCGCATGTAAGGTTGGAATAACGGTCGCAACTTAAACCAATCCGTTTTTGAAAGAAACACACACACTCTTGCCTCCGTACACCACTTCGTCATCAAGCGGATACCCATCTCATTATCTCCCTCGAGCATAAGTGGTACCTGACGGGGTTTTCGAAAAGTCCTTTGAAAATACTTTGTCTCCATCACCATGCATATTCCCGTCCCTTTTTGCGTAGCAACTACTTTAGCATCATATCTACTCCCATCGGCATAACCCTCATAAGGAGGTAGGGTCATGCACAATGCAAGTATCAACGAGGAAGTAACGGAGGCAAACCATCAAAGTGGTTCCACCTCATCATGATTCTGTTGCAACAACAATATGGTGCTATATGTCATGCATAAAAAGGGTTTCATAGACATGGTCAAAGGACTGCTTGCTTGGTTCATCAGATTCTTCAAATCTTCTGGTCCATCTCTGAGTATCTCGTCTACTTCGTCAACTAACGTCGGAAACAATCATAGTAAGCAACACAACAAAGCAGAAAATAAAAGTGCTCTAAAAATATTAATTTGACTTTTCTAGGACATCTCTGGTTATATGAGAACTGACCAGAGTGGTTTCATTGGGATTGGGTCAGTGGATATTCCTGAACATTTCAATATGATGGAATCAAGGGGTTTTTGGATTTGCAAGAAGTGGACAGAAATATATTTTTGAAAAATGAGCAAAGGCACCCATTTAACAAACCATGATTTTAGAAGTATCTAGGAGTTAGTTTCACTGGATTTGGAATTCAAATGATTTTCCTATGAATTTGCAAAGTTGACAAATATGAAGAAATGGCTCATTATTTTGTGTGCTACAGAAAGTATTGAGAAAAATCTTCATAGACTAAGTTATGAACTTAGAAGCATCTAGGAATTTGAATCATGGCATTTGGATCAATTTTGAGCTCTCTGTGATTTTCTAAAGTTTATCACAGAAATGGAAAAATAGGGTTTTACGAAATATGTGTGAAGAAAAGTTTCCTGGAAAAATGTGCAAACAGCACCACGTGGTAGATCATGAATTTATGAGCTACTAGAAATTTGAATCATCAAATTTAGAAAAATGTGCAAACAGCACCACGTGATCGAGCCCGTGTAGGCCCCACCACGAAAACTTCGGACGAAATCTCTATCATATGTTTGTTCCGGCTTATTTTGCAAGCCAATCCTTTGTTTTGTTTTGAGTTGTGGTATTCGAGTTGCTTCGAAGTCAAATATTGATTCCATACCTTCCCGAAATGGTGTTCTCATGTGAATACTAATCCTTCATGATAATCGAGATTGTCATGTCAAACCTTTTCAACCGATGTGTCTCTCCTCAAGTGGATCCGATCATTTCAACATCTGCAAGATCAAGTATCAGCTCTCTCAACGGCGTTCGTTTCATCCATCTCCAAGTTGTCTTTCTTTTTCCCACCCTTCCTCCCTTTTTGTTTCTTCGAGGACCCAGATTTCTTCATCGGGTATCCATTCAATTCATGTGAAGTCACTCCATTCTTTTTCGTCAATATTCCTACCCGGTGGTTCTCAAGGAGATGTTCTACTAGTTTGTCATTCTTCATTCTTTTCTTCTCTGGTGGAACCAATTCAAGCTTTTGGTGTTGATCATATCCTTTTTCCTCGTTTCAAATATCTTCTCAACTGGTGCAACCTCTCTTTAAAATCATTTCAACGGTGCTTCTCTTGAGTGGGCCCTAACCCACAGGTTTTTTCCCAGGATCTTACCTGACTCTTCTATTTTCCCGGAGTTCCAACCTTTTTCAATTACTTCATCACGGAGATCCATCTAAATCATTACAAGGTTTCACTTTGTGTTTTCAACTTCTTTTTCTTTTCGTTTGATACTCCTTCTCGAAGTGTTCATCGAGATTCTTTTCTAAGGAGCTCAAGCATTCTTCATCTTGCAATCCGGAGTTCAATTCTTTCTACCGTATCATTTGAGGTGGTATTATGTCATTCTTGATGATTTCCCTATGTGGTTCATGATTCACATGTTGTCAAGATTGAGATATCTTAAATCCATCAAGCTCGTCATGGGAATTATCTTGGGTTATATTTCACCTAAAACTTTCCCTAATGATTGTTGCTATCTATGGTGCTTATAAAGGACCCATGTTCTTCATTTATCCTCCGGTGAAATACTTTCTCGTCTCTTTGTTCATTCCAATCCAATTCCTTTCTCGTGAGTGGCAGGCTGTCACCTCATATTTTGAGATGTATTCCATAAGACCATACCAAGTATATTCTTTTCGTTGTTGGTGTTCCAACAATTCCGCTTGACCCGTCTCCTAAGGATGCCTTCTCAAGCGCTTTTGTGGCATAAGATGACATTTTCTTCTCCATTCTTTTATTTCAATTATCTATCTTCTATTCTTTTCTTCCGGAGGCATTGCGATGTTGTTCTTTTCACCCGTCATCTCGTTTTGTCAAGATCATGTTCAATTTCTTCCATTTACAGTCCAAGTGCTGTCCAAATTATATCAGACTTATTCCTTCTCTATCTTGTTTAACCGGAGTGTCGTGTCCTCTGCTCAAGTTCTTTTCACCGTATCAAGTCTTGCATAACTTCTCAACCGGAGTGCTGCTCAAAGTTGTTCTTCCTTGTCCCTCTTTTCTAACGGAGTGTTTTCAACTTCGTTCATCTCCGTTGTATTCTTTCTTTCAATTTGTTCAACTTTTCAAGGTTCCTTGGTTTCACTCATTTGTCAAAGAAGAAACTTAGTTTTACCTCTTCTCTTTCTCTTCCGTTTTCCCTCCGGTGCCATTCTAGATCTCGGGACGAGATCCTCTCGTAGTGGTGGAGTGTTGTAACACCCCGGATGTAACTTTCCCTATTTGTACTCCAACTCTTGCCGTTTCCGGCGTTAAGTTAATTTATTGCCTCGGGTTCGGTTTCTTTGTCTCCGTGTGTTGTTGTCTTTGTCTTGCGTCTCATATCATGTCATCATGTGCATTGCATTTGCATACGTGTTTGTCTCAGGTATTCGAGTATTTTTCCCGTTGTCCGTTTTGCATTTCGGCGCTTCGTTCTCCTCCGGTGGTCATTTCTAGCTTTCTTTCATGTGTGGGGATTAAACATTTCCGGATTGGACCGAGACTTGCCATGCGGCCTTGGGTTACTACCGGTAGACCGCCTGTCAAGTTTCATGCCATTTGGACTTCGTTTGATACTCCAACGGTTAACCGAGGGACCGAAAAGGCCTCGTGTGTGTTGCAGCCCAACACCCCTCCAATTTGGCCCAAAACCCACCTAACTCTGCTCCATCATCTAGAGCGTTCGATCACGATCGCGTGGCCGAAAACCGCACCTCATTTGGACTCTCCTAGCTCCCTCTACCTATAAATATGTGGCCATCCCCGAAATTTTCGCGGATGAACCCTAAAAACTCCTCCTCTCGCGCCGCCGGACGTGTCCACGCCGCGCCGGACGTGTCCACCGCCCGCCGCCACCTCACTCCCACCAATGGGGAGCTGCCACCTCAGTCGCGCCGCCGCTCCGGGCCAATCCCCGCGCGCCACCTGGCCTCCTCCTCTCTCCTCCGCCGCCACGGGCTCGCGGGGCCCGGATTCGCCGCCGCCCGACCGTGCGCCCCCGCGCCTCCGCC
>NC_041384.1:310048969-310131591 GCF_002162155.2 Triticum dicoccoides
CACTGCGCCTCGCCGCCCGAGACGCCGGCCATCTCCTCCGCCGCCTCGTCGCGCGTCACCGCCGCCCTCTGCGCCGTCCCTCGTCGCCAGAACCTCGCCAGAGTTCGCGCCACCTCGCCGGAGTTTCGGTCCGGCCGGATCTGGATCAGATCCACCAACCCCGCCATCCAAACGCCTCCCCATGTCCCGGATCTAGCCATCCCGCACCACCTCATCCCGCGTTGACTTTTCGCGGAGGTAAAATTCCACTAAGTCCCAGATTTCTCAGATCCAAGTGCCTCTGTTCATAGCTCTGTAACTTTGCATCCGTAGCTCCGATTCATGCATATAGCATATCAAAATGTTCATCTCAGAGAGTACATCATTTCATTCCATTGCATCATTTTCATTTGAGCTCATCTTGATGCCCGAAATGCTGTTAGAAGAGGGCTACTTGAGTTAATTGCCAGATCTGCTACTCCGTTTAGCAATTTTGTCATTTTTGCCATGATTAATGTGTGCATGATATGCCCGTGAGTTCTACATATGCTTTGTTAAGGGTTTTGTCATCTCTCCAGAGGTGCAACCATGTATTTTTAGAATGTGTGTGGTGACTAGTGCAAGCTTGCAAAGTGGTGCACTTGCTAATTCTATTTTCAGGGACTTAGTGATTTCACTAAGTCCTGGAGTTGTTTATCTCATGATGCCATATGTTCTTGTTGTTTTCTAGTGATCCGTGCCTCTTTTGAGGAGAATCAGTAAGGATGTTTTGTTAATATTGTAGTGCTCTATCCATCCATGTCTTTATTTGCATTTATGGAGCATCCTAGCTTGAGTCAATCGAGCTCTACTTTTGCTACTTTGTGAATCTGGGCAGATTGTCAACTTGTTTGCAATTTTGCCGGTGATGTTGTAGTTGATCCGTGCATGCTATGCTATTGTTCTTGCCATGTCTAGCTTGAATTTTGTGCCTTCTTGATGGATATATGCTTGTCTTGCCATGACTTGCTCTGTAGTGAGTGCATCGAGCTCGTAAACATGCCTACTTGAGTTATATTTCAGCATGTGTCAGTTTTTCACTAAGTCTGAAACTGATTATGTTTTTGCTATGTTCACTTGCTTGCAATTGTATTTTCTGATCCCTTTTGACTCAAGGTCACTAAGGGACTTTTGTTAAGATCTTTGAGTAGTTCCATGCCATGCTTTACTTAGTCATGTTCAGGTCCTGTAGCATGTAGTTTTGTTGCTCCGAAGAGGGCTACCTGATCTGAAATTCCAGGCGAGTGTTAATTTCACTAAGTCTGAGATCTGTTCATCATATGCATTTTTGCCATGCTTGTTTGAACCTGTTAATGGATGAATTGGCCGTAGCTCAGTGCTAGACTTTTGTTAAGCATCTTGTGTGCATCCCTTCCATGTATTTTTTTATCATATTTGGTGGCTGTAGCATGTTCATTTCGTTGCATTTAGATGCCTACTTGCTGTAAATCGCAGACCGGTGTCATTTTTGAATCGTTTGCCATTTCCAAACCGTAACTCCGATTTCGGCGTTCTTTATATCGTTTTCAAGCGATTTCATCTCATCTTTCCAGTGACACACATGGATTTCCAAGTTGAGGCCAGGTTCATGCATTTCCTGTCATATCTTGCATTTTGCATCCCGCATGGCATCCCGCATAGCATATCACCATTGCATCAGATCGCTTGATCCTTGCACGTGGTTGATTGTGTCCTTGTTGCTTGTTTGTCTTGTTTGGGTAGAGCCGGGAGACGAGTTCGCTAACGAGGAGCCCGTTGAGTTTGCTTTTGAGGATCCAGTCAACTCTGACAACTGTGCAGGCAAGATGATCATACCCTCGAAATCACTACTATCTTTGCTATGCTAGTTTGTTCGCTCTTTTTCTATGCCAGTGCTATGATGCCTACCATTTGCTTGCAAGCCTCCCAAATTGCCATGTCAAACCTCTAACCCACCATTGTCCTAGCAAACCGTTGATTGGCTATGTTACCGCTTTGCTCAGCCCCTCTTATAGCGTTACTAGTTGCAGGTGAAGATCGGAGGCCGTTCCTTATTGGAATATTTATTTTCTTGTTGGGATACCATCATATTATCTTGTTATCTTAATGCATCTATATACTTGGTAAAGTGTGGAAGGCTCGGCCTCTTACCTAGTGTTTTGTTCCACTCTTGCCGCCCTAGTTTCCGTCATATCGGTGTTATGTTCTCGGATTTTGCGTTCCTTACGCGGTTGGGTTATAATGGGAACCCCTTGATAGTTCGCCTTGATTAAAGCTTTTCCAGCAATGCCCAACCTTGGTCTTACCATTTGCCACCTAGCCTCTTTTTCCCTCGGGTTTTCGGAGCCCGCGGGTCATCTTATTTTAAAAAACCCTGGGCCAGTGCTCCTTTGAGTGTTGGTCCAAACTAGAGTCCTGTGCAGCGCCCCCTCGGGGAAACTCGAGGTTTGGTTTTAGTTGTATGGAGCGCTCATCTGAGTGTGCCCTGAGAAAGAGATATGTGCAGCTCCTATCGGGATTTGTCGGCACATTCGGGCGGTGTTGCTGGTCTTGTTTTAACCTGTCGAAGTGTCTTGAATTACCAAGATACCGAGTCTGATCAGAACGTCTTGGGAGGAGGTCTATTCCTTCGTTGACCGTGAGAGCTTGTCATGGGCTAAGTTGGGACTCCCTGCAGGGATTTGAACTTTCGAAAGCTGTGCCCGCGGTTATGGGCAGATGGGAATTTGTTAATGTCTGGTTGTAGATAACTTGAACCTTAACTTAATTAAAATGAATCAACTGAGTGTGTTACCGTGATGGCCTCTTCTCGGCGGAGTCCGGGAAGTGGACACGGTGTTGGAGTAATGTTTGCGCAGGTTGCTCTCTAGTTTCTCGCTCGCGCTTTGCCTCCTCTTCTCGCTCTCTTTTGCGAATAAGTTAGCCACCATATTTGCTAGCCGCTTGCTGCAGCTCCACTCATATTTTACCTTGCCATTCCTATAAGCTTAAATAGTCTTGATCGCGAGGGTGCGAGATTGCTGAGTCCCTGTGGCTCACAGATTACTATTACACCAGATGTAGGGCCTGATGATTCCGCTCCAGGAGTCGCGTATGAGCTCAAGTGGGAGTTCGACGAAGACTCTCAATGTTACTATGTTTCCTTTCCCGATGATCAGTAGTGGTGCCCAGTTGGGGGTGATTGGGACTGTGTCGCATGTTGGGTTCTCTTTTATTTTGGCGCCGTAGTCGGGCCATGAGTGTTTGGATGATGTATGTTATTTATGTACTTGTTTGACGTGGCGAGTGTAAGCCAACTATGTTATCTCCCCTTTATGATTTATATTACATGGGATGTTGTGAAGATTGCCTAACTTGCGACATATGCCTTCAATGCGATTATGCCTCTAAGTCGTGCCTCGACACGTGGGAGATATAGTCGCATCGAGGGTGTTATACTGGTGCACTCGGGCGACCGTCGCGCGTGCGAGCAGGGGCAGGAGGAGGGAGAACGAGGAGGGGGCCGACCAACTGCCATGCTATGGATGCTGAGGCGCATCATCGGGTGTGCTGGGGAGGCCCGAGGTGGCCGGAGGTGGTTGGAAGGGGGCGGCTACAGTGCTAGAGCGCACTGTAGCGCACTCCAGAGCGTGCAAATGGCATGCCATGGCATTTTATATGCCTTGTGGGCACGGCCACTAATGTCTGGTAGCTCTAGGAGGGAGTAAAGAAGAGGGGGGGACATTGGATGCCCTAGTGGCCATTGGAGTGAGGAGAGAGGCGAGAAACGGAGAGAAATGGGCTTGTACAGAGAGGAAAAATGGGTCTCTGCCCCCCTTAATCATTGCCCCTCGGGCAGCTAAGCATGCAGGAGGTAGAGGAGGAGCAGATGAGGCTGTGGGAAAAAGTTGAGCTCATGGAGATTAGTGGAAGTGTACAAAACAGGCATTTTAAATTTCTGCCAGAAGGTGTTTGATGTAGGTTTGGGCAAGCAAATGGACTTCCCTTGTCATGAGGCTTGACAAGGTCAAATGGCCTGAGAAAACAAGAGGTTCCACCAAGATCGAGTTCATTTGAGAAAAGTTGCCAATGCAACTTTTGTAAACCCTAGAAATCAGCAGAAATGGACTTTCCAAGATTTAGTCATGCAAATCGATTCTCCTTGATGCACCACTTAGTGTAGTGTCATCATTTGAGGTTATGAACATGTCCACAAAAGTTGAGATCAAAAGGAGAAAGTTGCCAATGTAGAGTTGTTCAAATTTGGTTCTGGACAGGAAGGGTTTTGGGGCACTTTGAGCAAGATAACATTCTCTCAAACTTGTGCCATTTGGTTTAGATGAATAATTAGACCATTTTAGCATGTTCACAAGGTTTGAAATCATTTGGACATGTTTGGCACTGTAAAGTTGCTCAAACTTCAAAATGGACAAAAATGGTTTTGAGGAGATTTCATGGGGTTATACTATTCTCCATGACATGATACTTGGCAAGATCATCAACCATGTCATATGTGACATTCTAGATTTTTCTTGGAATTTTTGGGGAATATTTCTTTTGTAAATATTTCAAAATCTTGAAATATCCAGAAAGGGTTTTTGAGGGATTTAACAAAAATTTTGATCCTGACCATGTGTTGAAACTCTTATATATGGACAATATATGTCCATTGAGTTTCCCTAGGTTTTACCAAATATTTTTAAAGCATAAAAATAATTTTAACCTATTAAAGACCATTCTGTCCTAAAGAAAAAGCCTTTAAATAAAATAGGTAAATAACTTTTAAAATTATATTTTTGTGGTTTCTGGGTATCCTATATCTAATAGGAGTCAAATATATTTTTGGAAAGATTTTTACTACCCTTAATTAAGTACTTGCAGTGCAAACCTCAATTCAGGGGGTTTTGGAAAACTAATTTTTAAAAAATAATATTTGGCCAAATTATTTTTGTAAGAAATTATTTTTATGTCCTATAAACATGGCATGATCATTGGTTCAAGAGTTTGGAGCAAGGAGATGAAGTATAGGAGTTGGAGGATTTATTTGATTTTTAGAGCACTTGCAAAAAACCAATCAAGGCAAGGTCCAAAACACTCAAAAGTTTTTGTCAAACCACATTTTATCATGATTGTTAGCTTTAGTGTAGTGGCATGAAAATCAAGGTGTGACATACCTACCCCCTTTACAAGAATCTCGTCCCCGAGATTCCCAAACTAGGTGCGGAAAGGGATACAGAAACTTGGATCTAGGGTAGTCTTCAAGTCCTCATGTTGCTTCTGCTTCCGTGTAGTGCTCCATTGAGCTTGAAGTACTTGATGGTGTGGCTTTGTGTATGACGCTCCTCTTGATCCAGGTTGCTAATGGGTAGCTCGCGGTAGGTTAGATTGGGCTAGGGGTCGATGGCTCGGTGGTTAATGCCCTCGTAGAGATCGGGCAAGTTAGGAAGTTGGAAACACTTCCGGGGTTGTGATGCATGGAAAGCATTGTGCACATCAGGTAACTCAGGTGGCAACTCCATCTGCTAACTGTCTTCTCTTCGTCTCGTAGTGATCTCAGAGGGGGTTGTTAAATCTTGGAGTGATCTCGAAGGGGGCCGATGAATCTTGGTGTGGGTCTCCTTATCATGGAAATGCTTGGTCCCTTACAGAGGAGTGGCTTGCAGATACACATGGTCTTTGATGCGGAAGTATACTTCTTGAAGATGGTGGTTGGTGTAGTTCTTCCTCCTAGACATGACGATCTTCAGATGTTCCTTGGCCAGCTCAACGATTCTTCTTCCGTCTTCGGGTAGACAAGTATGTCATCAAAGAAAGATGACAACTAACTTGTCCAAGAACTCCATGAAGTCTATCGGGTACGTAAAGTGGGCTGAGGCATTGGTGATGGTCACGGTTGAGCATTAGCCAAGATCTTATCGATCTAGAGCCAAAGCCCAAGGTCAGGATCCGACCATGTTGTGGCTTGGTAGGGCGTAAGGGTTTCAAGGACTCTAGTGTGCGAGTGAATGTTTATCATCCCATCCTTGTGCACAGTTTCTGAGATGCCAATTGTGCTATCTAGTCCTTTAAACAAATCACATCATATCACTGATAGTATCATTTCGTATAGGTCAACTCCAATCATCACTCATGTGATTCATATCCTCATGACTCGCGAGAGGAGATCTAACAAAATCATATATGTCTACAATCCCCAAACCCATATGTATGTCTACCCCTAAAAATCCATGGGTAGAACATATAAGTTGCTAAGCTTGAACGTGACAATCCAAGTGCTCAGCCTATTCTTCCAAGGTCTAAGATAAAGCACCTCTATCCTAAGGAAACACGATGTAAGCCACTCCAAGATCTTGTTTCCTTCCTATGGATCAACTCCAGCAGCCCATTAACTTCCATCAATCACTACACAATCCCTTAATTCTACAAATCCAATGTTTATGGTGTTCCACATGATCTTCTAAAGTCCTTATAATCTTCAAATACTTGAAAAGGGTTATCTTTACTATAGTCAGTCCACCAATTGCCATTATCGGGGTCAAGTAACTTCCAAGGTCAAGTTTATATCAACTCTGACAATTAATCCAATCTCCTAGTTTATTGTCCACCGAGAAACATGGTATCATGATCAAGATTATCGGTCTAATTCCAATTTACTCTGAACCATGTAGACTTACTCAGCATCTATACTCAACTAGGATCACCTATTTAAATCCAAATCTTGTGTCCAACGAGAATTTCCACACTTTCCCCCAAGTCATTATCGTAATATCAACTATCTCCTCTCAATATCCCCTGGCTAAGTCAAATCCTTATACTTCCAAGAATTTCAGCTTGCGATCCTAATTGTCCTATTAAATCCAATTTACTCGGGGGTAATGAAAGCTATGCTACTCTATAATCATGATCCCACCAAGTTCATCTACCAACATGAAAGCCTTATAATCCTCCGAAGAGTCTCAAATAATTCCTCAAGGTCACTGATATAAACTCATCAAGTCATTTGTCCTCTGTTCCTATATCCTCAAATTGGTCTTCCCTATGGCATTGTCAGTTTTGGTGCTATCTTAGGATGATAATGTGCTCGTTCACTATGTCCACTAGTTCCATAATGAACCCAGTGATAAGCAAGGTTACGGATGCTTAACAGGTTCTCTTGCAATTCTATGGGTTAAGCACATGGTTAAGGATTCGAGCTGGGGTATCTTATGAAGTCTTGAAGGGTCTAGGAATGGGTCTCTAATCTTGAGGGTTAAACATAATTCTACGGGATTGCACTTGGTCGTGGAGATTGTAGCAGAAGTCTTTATTGCTAGTTGGTTGTCGAAGTAGAATCCTTGGTGTACCTTGTCTTGCCGGTCTTTAGTTGAGGAGAGAGAGATGAGAGGGAAAAGTAGCATAGAGGAGGGTGATGCCTAAAGGGGGTTCTATAGTGCAAGTGCAAACAACAAGTGCTGAAAGGGCCAAACACAGGCATTAAGATAAGTAAGGTGATATAGTCACGTACTTGTTGCCTAGGGAAAAAAGGGCGACTGATATCAAAACACAAACAAATAAAAACAAGCAACACACAGTCATGGTTCTATTCGAACCATCATACGGACTCGACTGCGCATAGGGGGTACACGACTCATCCTACCCTAGGGGTTCTCGGACTAAGTAGTCGTGCTTTACTTCGTGCCTCATGCAGTCTTCTGGATTTTTCCTCAGGTGTCGCTACGTCTTTTGTAGTTGTTTGATGAAATGATCCGGTTTGGCCTGAAGAATCTTCAACACTTCTCGCCCGATGAGATGATGGGGTGAAGGTGACTCCTCGTAGCTGGCATTGACTTGGTCTTCTCTTGTCCTCTTAATCATGATGATCGCTTTTGCCTTTTTAAGGTGTCGGCGGTTCCAGGTGGCCATCCTTTATGCAATGATATTAACCAAGGCATAATAGAGGTCCAATCCGTCGGACACATTGTTGACAATATCGTCACCGAGAGCGGGGGATGAAGAGAACCGTTTTCTTGCTCACTATAGTGAGGCGGACCAAATGGCTAGGTTCTCATCCACCAGTGGTCGCCGATACAACAACGGTAGTGACAAGGTTACCCTATTAGCGATGTATGTCATGATCTTGCATATCCTATGCCCTGATCATCGTAGGCTAAGGTTGCATCATCTTGGGGCAGTGTCAAGGGTGTCACCATCTCCTGGGTCTTCAGGTCCTCATCCCTCGAGGATGTATCTTCTGTTGGTATCGTCTTGTTGTGATGTCCCCAATCTTGTGTTCAGGAGATGTGGGTGAATGTCTGGCAAGGCATCTTCCTTCTAGATTATCCACGAGGGTTACAAGGAATCCAGTGGTCAGGGGCATAAGGGTTCTAGCGACCAAAGGTTTTGAAGGGGAAGAGATCAATAAGGAAAGTATACCTTAGTTTTCGAAAAACTGAGAAGGGAAGAGAAGTATAGATAGTTTTGAAAACTAGTAGTAGTTTTGGAAATAGTTTTACCCTAACTAACAACCATGCTAACTAAGGCTTCCTACTGTCAGGATGGCTCTGATACCAGCTCTGTGGGGACCCCGACTCATAAGTCGAGATCACCGAATGCACGTGTACAGTAATCCCAGAGATCAATGCTCACTGAACACACAGAAGCTGAATAACAAGAGTCTTACATCCATACATACCGTTTTACACAAGTAGGACCATTATGGTCAAGTCTTGAGTGTATCATCGCAGCGGAAATCTTCAATAACAACTTGGACCCATGCCATCTGCCTTAACCCTACAGGCATTCTGACTCGGAAGCGTCCTAGCTCGCACGTTCGTCACCAAGGTACTCTTCATTATATCCTGTTCTTTCATGCCTGGCCAATAAAATAACCAGTGGCAAGCCAATGAGTACTTCGAATGTACTCGCAAGCAACCCATGTTTTGGTTCAAGATACAACAGTGCATGATATAGGCAGATTTTTGCAGAAAGCTAGTTTTGAGTGCAATGACATGTTCAACAACTTGTAAGAGATGCATCAGGAGAATTCAAGTACCCATGAGGACAGGTTATATATATCAACATAAATAGAGTGGGCATCAACCCAACTCAATCATGTCAAGTCCTTTGACTTGACCCAAGTAGATCTTCCCACTTATCCAAACACACACACTGGTTTGTAAACATGTGGACGTAGCCCAAGAGCGGTTACCCAACTGTCCTTGACCGTGGACACGGCTATTCGAATAGTTTTACACTCTACTGAGGTTGCACACTTTACCCACAAGATCCGGGGAACTTCCGTGTCATCCACGACCCGCGGTACCTCAAGTACCCGGGGTAAGCACCCGGTCACTATCTTTCCCAAGACGACACTAACATGGAGTCCACTCGATTGGTAGTAACCCCCGTGCCCAACCTTTCACAACTTAAAATTGTGGAGCCTCGCTCCCGTATTCATCACATACCACTGGCACGGGGTACCAACGGTGTGTCCGGTGCCCCATAAAAATGTTCTTGGCCTCCCTACCTGGCACGACCCCATCCCGAGAGAGAGCACCAACTCTCCCCCGTCACTAGTAATGCGGGCTCCAAGCTAGTATCGGCCTAGGTAATCAATAATGCCCTTTCCCATATAAGGGTAGAGTGGTTGCGCATGTAAGGTTGGAATAACGGTCGCAACTTAAACCAATCCGTTTTTGAAAGAAACACACGCACTCTTGCCTCGGTACACCACTTTGTCATCAAGCGGATACCCATCTCATTATCTCCCTCGGGCATAAGTGGCACCTGACGGGGTTTTCGAAAAGTCCTTTGAAAATACTTTGTCTCCATCACCATGCATATTCCCGTCCCTTTTTGTGTAGCAACTACTTTAGCAACCTATCTACTCCCATCGGCATAATCCTCATAAGGAGGTAGGGTCATGCACAATGCAAGTATCAACGAGGAAGTAACGGAGGCAAACCATCAAAGTGGTTCCACCTCATCATGATTCTGTTGCAACAACAATACGGTGCTATATGTCATGCATAAAAAGGGTTTCATAGACATGGTCAAAGGATTGATTGCCTGGTTCATCAGATTCTTCAAATCTTCTGGTCCATCTCCGAGTATCTCGTCTACTTCATCAACTAATGTCGGAAACAATCGTAGTAAGCAACACAACAAGCCAGAAAATAAAAGTGCTCTAAAAATATTAATTTGACTTTTCTAGGACATCTCTGGTTATACGAGAACTGACCAGAGTGGTTTCATTGGGATTGGGTCAGTGGATATTCCTGAACATTTTAATATGATGGAATCAAGGGGTTTTTGGATTTGCAAGAAGTGGACAGAAATATATTTTTGAAAAATGAGCAAAGGCACCCATTTAACAAACCATGATTTTAGAAGTACCTAGGAGTTGGTTTCACTAGATTTGGACTTCAAATGATTTTCCTATGAATTTGCAAAGTTGACAAATATGAAGAAATGGCTCATTATTTTGTGTGGTACAGAAAGTATTGAGAAAAATGTTCATAGACTAAGTTATGAACTTAGAAGCATCTAGGAATTTGAATCATGGCATTTGGATCAATTTTGAGCTCTCTGTGATTTTCTAAAGTTTATCATAGAAATGGAAAAATAGGGTTTTATGAAATATGTGTGAAGAAAAGTTTCCTGGAAAAATGTGCAAACAGCACCACGTGATAGATCATGAATTTATGAGCTACTAGAAATTTGAATCATCAAATTTGGAGTTAGTTTGAACTATTTATGGATTTTACAAATTGTACAGAAAAGAAAAGGGAAAAGGTTTTTACCCAAACGGGCTGGATTTGGGCAGCAATAGCGTGCACTGGGCAAGGCTAAACGGCAGGGCGACACTGGGCCGGCCCAGCAACTCAGCCACGCGGGCGATAGGGTGACGTCGAAGGCGCCCACGTGGAGTGCGCCTTCGCTGCGGGGACGCGGGAGGCGTCGAACGCGCCTCCACTTGCCAGTGTGGCCCGGTGGTTGGGCCACTGACGAGCGGGCCCCGCCTGTAGGTTCGTCCTCAACCTCCCATGCGGGCGCGAAAGGTGACAGAGGAGGCGTTCGACGCCGGCCGCCGGTGCTACAGGGAGTCTCCGGCGATGATCCGCCCACCGGCGTGCTCAGCAGAGAGAGACGAACCAGGGAGACCCCACCATGGGTGCCTGCGTCACCGAATGGGAGTAGGGCTTCGCCCGCGGCGGACAGTGGCGTCGGGCGAGAGTGGTCATGGCCTAGCGGCTCGCCGGAGGAGAAAGAAGGTCGCGGTCGAGCTCCTCAGGTTCTGGGGGGGTCCTGTGATGCGGTTATAGGGAGAGGAGGGAGTTAGGACGGCGCGAATTTTGGCGATGGACGGCGGCTCGACTTCGGCCTTGGAGGTGGATGGGGGGCCACGGGAGGAAGAATGGCGCGGTCCGGGGGGTCCAGGGGAGGGAGAGAGGGCAGTTGGAGACGAGATAGTGCTCGGGGGTGGCCTTTAAATAGGCGGGCGACGGTCCACCGAGGACTCGTGTGCCAGCGAGCTCGTTGCCGTCGCCACGGGTCACGGGAGCTTGTCGCGGTGTGTCTGGGGTGTTCCTGGATTCGGTCCAAAGCTAGGGAGAGAAGAGAGATAGAGAGAGAGAGAGAGAAGGGGGGCCACGGGCATCGCGCGTGTGAGCTTGCTCACTGGTGCACTCGGGCGACCTGCGCGCGTGCGAGCAGGGGCAGGAGTAGGGAGAAGGAGGAGGGGGCCGACCAACTGCCATGCTGTGGATGCCGAGGCGCATCGTCGCGCGTGCTAGGGAGGCCTGAGGTGGCCGGAGGTGGTTGGAAGGGGCCGGCTACAGTGCTAGAGCGCACTGTAGCGCGCTCCAGAGCATGCAAATGGCATGCCATGGCATTTTATTTGCCTTGTGGGCGCGGCCACTAATGTCTGGTAGCTCTAGGAGGGAGTAAAGAAGAGGGGAGGGACATTGGATGTCCTGGTGGCCACTTGAGTGAGGAGGGAGGTGAGAAAGGGAGAGAAATGGGCTTGTCCAGAGAGGAAAAATGGGTCTCTGCCCCCCCTTAATCATTGCCCCTCGGGCAGCTAAGCATGTAGGTGGTAGAGGAGGAGCAGATGAGGCTGTGGGAAAAAGTTGAGCTCATGGCGATTAGTGGAAGTGTACAAAACAGGCATTTTAAATTTCTGCCAGAAGGTGTTTGATGTAGGTTTGGGCAAGCAAATGGACTTCCCTTGTCATGAGGCTTGACAGGGTCAAAAGGCCTGAGAAAACAAGAGGTTCCACCAAGATTGAGTTCATTTGGGAAAAGTTGCCAATGCAACTTTTGTAAACCCTAGAAATCAGCAGAAATGGACTTTCCAAGATTTAGTCACGCAAATCTATTCTCCTTGATGCACCACTTAGTTTAGTGTCATCATTTGAGGTTATGAACATGTCCACAAAAGTTGAGATCAAAAGGAGAAAGTTGCCAATGTAGAGTTATTCATATTTGGTTCTGGACAGGAAGGGTTTTGGGGCACTTTGAGCAAGATAACATTCTCTCAAACTTGTGCCATTTGGTTTAGATGAATAATTAGACCATTTGAGCATGTTCACAAGGTTTGAGAATATTTGGACATGTTTGGCAATGTAAAGTTGCTCAAACTTCAAAATGGACAGAAATGGTTTTGAGGATATTTCATGGGGTTATACTATTCTCCATGACATGATACTTGGCAAGATCATCAACCATGTCATATGTGACATTCTAGAATTTTCTTGGAATTTTTGGGGAATATTTCCTTTGTAAATATTTCAAAAGCTTGAAATATCCAGAAATGGTTTTTAAGGGATTTAACCAATGTTTTGATCATGACCATGTGTTGAAACTCTTATATATGGGCAATATATGTCCATTGAGTTTCCCTAGGTTTTACCAAATATTTTTAAAGCATAAAAATAATTTTAACCTATTAAAGACCATTTCTGGCCTAAGAAAAAAGCCTTTAAACAAAATAGGTAAATAACTTTTAAAATTATATTTTTGTGGTTTCTGGGTATCCTATATCTAATAGGAGTCAAATATATTTTTGGAAAGATTTTTACTGCCCTTAATTAAGTACTTGCAGTGCAAACCTCAATTCAGGGGTTTTTGGAAAACTAATTTTTTAAAAATACTATTTGGCCAAATTATTTTTGTAAGAAATTATTTTTATGTCCTATAAACATGGCACGGTCATTGGTTTAATGTTTGGAGCAAGGAGATGAAGTATAGGAGTTGGAGGATTTATTTGATTTTTAGAGCACTTGCAAAAACCAATCAAGGCAAGGTCCAAAACACTCAAAAGTTTTTGTCAAACCACATTTTATCATGATTGTTAGCTTTAGTATAGTGGCATGAAAATCAGGGTGTGACAGGTATGAACCATAGAGAAGTTGGAATACAGTCGATATTACACTAATATGAATTTAGAATGAGTTCACAACAGTACCTAAGTGGTGATTTATTTTCTTATACTAACGGAGCTTACGAGTTTTCTGTTAAGTTTTGTGTTGTGAAGTTTTCAAGTTTTGGGTAAAGATTCGATGACTATGGAATAAGGATTGGCAAGAGCCTAAGCTTGGGGATGCCCAAGGCACCCCAAGGTAATATTCAAGGACAACCAAGAGCCTAAGCTTGGGGTTGCCCCGGAAGGCATCCCCTCTTTCGTCTTCATTCATCAGTAACTTTACTAGGAGCTATATTTTTATTCACCACATGACATGTGTTTTGCTTGGAGCGTCACTTTATTTTATTTTATTTTGCTTGACGTTTGAATAAAATACCAAGATCTGAAATTCTAAAATGTTAGAGAGTCTTCATATAGTTGCTTAATTATTCGACTACTCATTGATCTTCACTTATATCTTTCGGAGTAGTTTATTGTTGCTCTAGTGCTTCACTTACATCTTTTTAGAGCACGGTGGTGGTTTTATTTTTAAGAAATAGATGAACTCTTGTGCTGCACTTATATTATTTTGATAGTCTTTAGAACAGCATGGTAGTTTGCTTTGGTTATGAAACTAGTCCTAATATGATGGGCATCCAAGTGGGGTATAATAAAAACTTTCATATAGAGTGCACTGAATACTATGGGAAGTTTGATACTTGATGATTGTTTTGAGATATGAAAATGGTGATATTAGAGTCATGCTAGTTGAGTAGTTGTGAATTTGAGAGATACTTGTGTTAAAGTTTGTGATTCCCGTAGCATGCACGTATGGTGAACCGTTATGTGATGAAGTCGGAGCATGATTTATTTATTGATTGTCTTCCTTATGAGTGGCGGTCGGGGATGAGCGATGGTCTTTTCCTACCAATCTATCCCCTATGAGCATGCGTGTAGTACTTTGTTTCGATAACTAATAGATTTTTGCAAAAAGTATGTGAGTTCTTTATGACTAATGTTGAGTCCATGGATTATACGCACTCTCACCCTTCCACCATTGCTAACCTCTCTAGTACCACGCAACTTGCGCCGGTACCATAAACCCACCATATACCTTCCTCAAAACAGCCACCATACCTACCTATTATGGCATTTCCATAGCCATTCCGAGATATATTGCCATGCAACTTTCCACCATTCCGTTTATTATGACACACTCCATCATTGTCATATTGCTTTGCATGATCATGTAGTTGACATCGTATTTGTGGCAAAGCCACCGTTCATAATTCTTTCATACATGTCACTCATGAGTCATTGCACATCCCGGTACACCACCGGAGGCATTCATATAGAGTCATATTTTGTTCTAAGTATCGAGTTGTAATTCTTGAGTTGTAAGTAAATAAAAGTGTGATGATCATCATTATTAGAGCATTATCCCAGTGAGGAAAGGATGATGGAGACTATGATTCCCCCACAAGTCGGGATGAGACTCCGGACAAAAAAAAGAGAAGGCCCAAAAAAACAAAAAAATGAGAGAAAAAGAGAGAAGGGACAATGTCGGTGTCAAACCGGCGGATCTCGGGTACGGGGTCCCGAACTATGCGTCTAGGTGGATGGTAACAGGAGGCAGGGGACACAATGTTTTACCCAGGTTCAGGCCCTCTTGATGTATGTAAAACACTACGTCCTGCTTGATTAATATTGATGATATGGGTAGTACAAGAGTAGATCTACCGCGAGATCAGAGAGGCTAAACCCTAGAAGCTAGCCTATGGTATGATTGTATGTTCGTCCTACAGACTAAAACCCTCCGGTTTATATAGACACCGGAGAGGGCTAGGGTTACACAGAGTCAGTTACAATGGTAGGAGATCTACATATCCGTATCGCCAAGCTTTCCTTCCACGCCAAGGAAATTCCCTTCCGGACATGGGACGAAGTCTTCCATCTTATATCTTCATAGTCCAGGAGTCCGGCTGAAGGTATAATCCGGCTATCCGGACACCCCCTAATCCTGGACTCCCTCAGTAGCCCCTGAACCAGGCTTCAATGACGACGAGTCCGGCACGCAGATTGTCTTCGGCATTGCAAGGCGGGTTCCTCCTCCAAGTACTTCATAGAAGATTTTGAACACAAAGGTAGTGTCCGGCTTTGCAAAATAAGTTTCCACATATTGCCATAGAGAAAATAATATTTACACAAATCTAATATGCTGAAGTATTCCGTAGCGTGACATCACACCACGGCCAAGTCTTTATTCGAATCGTTTTACTGTCCCACCTCAGCGAGTTTAGCGAGGCGGTTTCCTTGGCACGTCTTGTCAAAGCAGAGATCGTGTCCCCTTATTCCGGGATTCTCATCAATATGGGCTTGGGTAACCCAGTCGTACTCGTTGGTATGTTTTCTCGATCAAAGGCGAGTCCCAAACGGTCACGGGGAGGGCCCTTGGTATTCAACCTCTTATAAAGAGACCAAGGCCTTACTCCTTTCTTTCAATCTCAAACGAGTTCGCCCTTTGCCTCGAGTTCCAACACCCAAGGCTCCAGATTTCAGGCGCTTCGGACCTTCGACAATGTCCGGTTCCGACCTTCGAGGCCGATGGATGCCCTCCTCCGTCCCGGAGGAGGACATGCTGAAGTTGAGAGAGGCCAGGTTCTTGACCGGTGAAATCTGGCATAGGCCGCCTGCTCAAGGGCAGGTCATTCCCACTCCCAAGCCTGGTGAGAGTGTGGTGTTCATGTCTCACTTCCTTCGGGGGCTAGGCTTCCCGACGGATCCCTTCGTGAGGGGGCTCATGTTTTACTATGGACTGGAATTTCACGACTTAGCTTCGGAGTCCATCCTCCATATTTCCTCATTCATCGTCGTGTGTGAAGCCTTCCTCCGTATTACTCCTCACTTAGGACTATGGCTCAAGGCCTTCAAAGTAGAGCTGAAGATGATCGAGGGACGGCACGCGGAGTACGGAGGTGCTTTTATAAGCAAGAATGCTGGTGCTCCATGGCCCGAGGGCTCTTTTCAAGAGGATTCCAGCTTATGGCAACGAGAGTGGTTTTACATCACCGTTCCCAGGGGCACCATGTGGGTGGCGCCACCTGCCTTTCGCTCGGGTCCCCCACCACAGCTAGTGTCATGGGTCAATAAAGGACTGGACTGGGGGACATCCAAGGACATGCCCTTGTTGCAGGGCCACATTCGAGATCTCTTAGAAAGAGACATTAGCCTGGTCGTGGTAACGCAGGTCATGTTGATCCGCCGAGCCTTGCCCAGTAAACGTCGCCCCCTTCGCCTGTGGGAGTTCAATCCGGAGGGACCATGAGCTCTCCAGCATTTCATGGGTGCAACGCCCGTGGAGATGTACAAATTGTTCTTCGGATCACAAGCAATGTGTCCGGACTTGACCGAGGACGCAGGCCTGAGCTGCAATCGCCCAGATACTCAAGTAAGTAACCTTGTGCCCGGACACGCTATCCGCATATTTATCATAAAATTGCCCCTAAAAGAGCTGTCCTTTAAACAGGAGTGGATAGCGAAAGCAAAGCTAATCAGGTGTCCAGCCCCCCACCCCGAGACCATGCCGGATCCCGTGCTAGTCAGGATGTTGGAGGTTGTGCCTTCGGAGGAAAGTGAGGGAGGGGACAAGGAAGCTACAGCCTCCTCGAAGAAGGTTGTAATGAAGGGAGGAATCGAAAATTCCTCTCCTCAGGGGAAGAAGAGGACCGCCTCTGACGACCCGGAGACGATGGCCTCAAAGCGGAGGAAGAAATCTTCGTCAGAGGATCCTGCGCTGGGGGATACTTCGGCCGAATTATGCCCTCAAGGGGATCAGCCCTCGACCGAGCCGTAAGTAGAGAGGAGTTTTTATTGTTAAGAAACGAGAGAAATCCTTGCGTTATATCTGAGAAGAGTAATCGAAAATTTACCTTGTAGCTCGGACCTTAGCCCTTCTCAGCAGAGCTCGTCTTCGGGGGATATTCTTCCAGAGATGATGGAGAGCGGAACGCCTCCCCCTGCCATATCGCCTTGCGAGGCGGGCGACCCTGAGGTATCGTCACGGAGGGTTTCTCCGAATCCGGCAGGGCCGAAAGGTAGTCATATGGCCCCCCAAAGCCCTCCGCGTCTGGCCTTTGAAAAGGGCCATCAGATGAGTCCGACACTGTCTGGTGCGCGGTCAGAGGAGCTGAAGGATCGGCTAGGGCGAGCATCTATCTCAGAGGAGCATCGTGCATTGATGGGTACGGTGATTGAGAGGATTTCATCCGCGGAGAGCGGATTGCACGAGGCCGTCAGGAGTTTACTAACAGGTTTTGAGGTACGCGAAATAATGTACCCTTTTTGGACAGTTGCGCATACATCAGATGCGCCCTGTGTAGATAGTAGCCCCTGAGACTCTGTGCGTTGTCAAAAGTGACGGCGCACAGAGGATCATAATCCCAGGTCTAATATGCCGCCTTCATACGTAGGTGGCGAAGTGTTGGGTGGCCAGCTGGACTGATGAATTTGCCAAGCTAAAGCGGCAACTTGACGTGGCAGATGCCGACATCGCGCTTGTCAACAAGCGGCTTGACGAGGCACAAGGTATGTAATTACTCCGGCGGTACCTAGTAAGAGGAGCTTTATGCCAGTATCTTACAATGTGTGCGCTTGATGCAGATGGTGCTGCTGCCATGGAGAATCTTTGGGCGGAACTTGCCCGAGCCAAGGAGCAAGCCAGGAAAAGTGATGCGGCTATAGGAAAGGCAATTGAAGAGCTGAAAGCCGAACAGGCTGCTCACTGCCGAAGCAAGAAGGAAATGGCCGAGATGGCTGTGAAGCTGAAGAGCGCTACTGACCGTTGCAAGCTTCTTGAAAAAGAAGATCAGGCGGAACAGACGGACCTGGAGAAGGCCGTTGCCGATGCCAAGGATGCTCGCTCTGCGATGAGAGCTATGAAGGAGGAGCTGCGTCAGGCCGGAGAGATCGCGGCTGGAAAGCCCTTTATGCTGCGGAGGAAGTTCTTTGATCCTAAACATGCTCCGTTAGACCGGATGTGGAGTACGACAGACACCTATCTGGATTTGGCAGCGAGTGCCGCAGATGCAGCCGAACACTTCTGAGATCAAGAAGATCGCGAAGTGGAAAAGCTCTTTTGGTCGCAGTTCCACAATCTGGAGCGTCCACTGTCATTAGCCGATCGTTTGGCTGAATGGGCCGAGCTAAATAGGTTGTCCGGACTCGCCATGAAGTATGTCATGAGTCATCTGTGGCCAGAGAGGCCAGAGCCAAAAAGTTATTTCAACTTGGTGCGGCAGTTCCTTGGTGCGGTGCCGCATATCAATGCGATGAAGAGGTCAGCGTGCATAGAGGGTGCGCGGATGGCTCTTGCCCGTGTCAAGACATACTGGGCGGAAATGGAGGCCACCGCTGGTGCATCCCCAGACTCGGATGGAAGCCGAGTACCTGCCGAGCACTATTTTCAGGAAGTTCTGCAAGGCGCTCGTTTAATAGAGACGCAATGCTCGAAGGATACTATATTTGAATAGCATATTATTATTGTAAAACAAGATTTTGATAAATTGTAGAAGCTTTTTATACTTGTGCCTGCAAGTATTATAATACCTCCTGTGCGGCCGTTTAACATATATGTATATATAATCTGAAAGATGGCAGTCGTCGGCTTCAGCCCCCACGCACATAATGCGGGGGTGTTCGCGGAAGGCGCATTTTCACACTTGATCCAACGTCTTGGTCCTACAAAGGAGGTGATAGCGCAGCGAACTAGGCAATCGGACTATGATGCTTTATCACTTTCACTTAGCCATAGGAGTTTGACAGTGAGGCTACTTATATAGCCCCTGGTGGCGCCTGCGCTCGCCCGAACTCGGGGCGCGTATGTGTCTGGCCGGGAAGCGGCCCTTCGTTAATGCGGAGGAATCCTAAAGATTCCGGTAAGTCATCGAGTGGTTGACCAGTCTCACGCTATATCATGTCAGTCAGTTTTCGGCTTTCTCTACTAAGGTGCTCACCTGGCCGAACTGGGGCATAGTCGCAGTAGTTCTCCTGGTGCCACCTTAGCCGATAGAGCGGAACGTAAGGTAGCAAAACACAGGAGCCGGGCAAACCCAACATTTGACCAAAGACATGATTCGGAGCTGATGCATATAAGGCCAAACTCGCGACGCCGAACACTCCCTAAGGTATTCGGTCTTTATGAGGGCGGGCGGTATAACGCCCTTAGTAATAAGCCCCTAGTGTCCAGGTACGTGCAAAACTCTGACATGGCCACATGCCAAAACGCCAGCCTCCTCCTTGGTTATACCAAGAAACCAGGGGATGTGTATCAACAAGAGACAGTAAAAAAGGTTTACGCAGGGTCTTTATCTGAAAAGAATCCTTGGAACGGGTCCCTGCTGCACGTCTACGCCTGTGTCTCCGTTGTGCCGTATCCTGGACGGGCATAGCACGGTGTTTATCTGTAAAAGATAGGAACTTAGTTTAGGAAAGATCGTGCCGAACATGAGTTATACTAAATAAATGAAGTATAAATTGAAATGGGTAAAATTGAGCTTTATTGTCTCTTGCTTTATATGCGCGGAGCCCCTAGTATAGGGGTATACGGCTATTAAGCCTTTATCAATTGTATGTTTATGCCGGAATCGTCTAGCCGTGTCTGTGGTCTTGACGACCTGTTTAGGTGCTTTGGCTGGTGAAGCCGCTTTATTGTGGGGTTGTCAAGGCAGCCGCACTGTCTTCCGCGCGGGAGGAACACTCAATGTTTTCCCTTTAATGAGATGATGCCTCGTGGACCGGGCATCTTAAGCGTAAGAGATGCATAATGTGTTATTGCGTTAAAGCGGGCGAAAGCTTCGCGTCCCAGCAGTGCTTGATAGCTACTTGAGAATGGGGCAATGTGGAAAGTTAGCTGTTCGCAACGGAAGTTATCGGGGGAGCCGAACATAACTTCTAGCCGGAGAGAACCCATGCAACGGGCATCCGGGCCTGGCGTTACCCCTTGAAAGGAGGTTTTGCTATGGCGAATTTTTGTTGGGTCTATCCCCATGTTGCGGATTGTGTCCTGGTATAACAGGTTTAGACCAGTGCCGCCGTCCATCAGGACATTTGTAAAGTGGAGTCCGCCAATTATTGGATCTAATACCAAGGCAGTCCAGCCTGCGTTCCGGATACTTCTAGAGTAATCCTGATGGTCGAAGGTGATCAGTTTTAACAACCATTGGCGAGACTCCTTTGGGATAGTCCGTATGGCGCGTATCTCTGTTGGCGCCATTCTGTTTGTCACGTGAAGTAAGTTTACTGTTTTGACTTCTTGTGGGAAATCCTTTTGTTTCCTGGTGCTCTACTTGTAGGGTTCGTCATCATCCTCACTTGGTGTGTCGAGCCCCTTGTGTTCAGTGTTGAGTTTGCCGGATTGCTTGAAAACCCAACAATCTCTGTGGGTATGGTTCACAGGCTTCCCGGGAGTACTGTGTATTTGACATATCTTGTCCAAGATTTTGTTTAAGTTGGATAGCTCGTCCTTGTTATCCTTGAGGGGCGGCTATCTCTGATTCTGCCGCGAGCTTTTGAATCCGGCGTTGACCACCGTGCTCTTTGGGTTGTTTCCCTTATTCTAGCGC
The DNA here is from genome assembly GCF_002162155.2 of Triticum dicoccoides. Classification (NCBI taxonomy): domain Eukaryota; kingdom Viridiplantae; phylum Streptophyta; class Magnoliopsida; order Poales; family Poaceae; genus Triticum; species Triticum dicoccoides. The sequence continues at coordinate 310,069,949 of NC_041384.1, forward strand.
TGGTCCTTGCTGCGTCGGGGTTTTCCGTTTCCATCCCTAACTTCGGATGTACTTGGGTCGCTGGTGCTACATCTTGCCAACCAGCTGTCCTCTCCTGCGCAAAAGCGGGTCATGAGGCTTGTTAATGCGGCCATTGTTCTTGGCTTTTCTTGGACGAGGTGTCTGGTGAGCCATTCGTCTCGAACGTTATGCTTAAAAGCTGCTAGGGCTTCGGCGTCTGGACAGTCGACTATCTGATTCTTTTTAGTAAGAAATCTGTTCTAGAATTTCCGGGCTGACTCTCTGGGCTATTGAGTTATGTGACTGAGATCGTCTGCATCCGGAGGGCGGACATAGGTCCCTTGAAAATTTGCTCGGAAAGCATCCTCAAGCTCTTCCCAACTTCCAATGGTGTTTTCGGCAAGGCTTTTGAGCCAATGCCGGGCTGGCCCTTTAAGCTTGAGGGGTAAGTATTTTATGGTGTGGAGGTCATCTCCTCTGGCCATGTGTATGTGGAGGATATAATCCTCGATCCAGACCCCAGGGTCTGTTGTTAAGTCGTACGCCTCTATGTTTACGGGCTTGAATCCCGCTGGGAATTCATGGTCTAGCACCTCATCGGTGAAACATAGGGGGTGTGCGGCACCCCTGTATTTGGGTGTGCCGTGATGTTCAGATATTTGTTGTGTTGCATTGCTTACTAGAGCTTGCTTTCTTGGCCCGTAGATAGATCTGGCTGGGCCATCTTTTTGATGCGGATCCTTTGGTGGATCGCGTGTCGGCTTGTGTGCGGCGCTGCTTGCCGCTCCATGCTGGCCATGTGGTCGTCTATCCGACCGGGTGGCTTTCCTATTTTTTGACTGCGGGGGCTCTAAGGCCTCCTTGTCAAATTCAGGTAGTAGCTTTCGCTTTGGATAGCTTTTTGTGCCGCGACTACCGCCATATTTGTCTGCGGTGTTGCGTACTTTGCTCCAGCTGATTCTGAGTGCATCTTCCGCAGTTTTGAGCTTCCGCTTCGGCTTTTTCAGGCTACGCGCAGTGGCGACGAGCCTTTTGTGAAGGTTCTTTTGCTCCATGAGCCTATCCGGTGTAAGGTCGTCCGGACTGTTGTTTTCGCCGGGGACGGGGTGTTCGGTTTGTTTATCCAAGTTGCCCTGTTCGGACGGTTGCTCGAAGGCATGTTCGTCATCCGCCGGCTCGTCCTGCTCTATGGCTGGGTCTGTATGGCTATTGTCTCTGTCGAGGCGGGGCTTGGAGCAGCGCTTACGTCGCCGCTTTGATTGCTTTTCGAGTGAACGACCCCTCGTTGCATCCCTGTGTTCCTCGTCGTCACTTCCTTTGGGTGTGTCCACCATGTATACATCATGAGATGAGGTGGCTGTCCAGTGCCTTATAGGCGTTGGTTCATGTTCATCTCCTACATCGTCGTCCATACCATCGATGTCTTCGGAGTCGAAGTTGAGCACGTTGTTTAAATTATCGAAAGTGGCTACGAAGTGGGCGGTGGGTGGGCATCGAATTTCTTCGTCGTCCACATCCCAATCCTGCCAGTCATAGTCCGGCCAGGACTCTCCTGACAAAGAGAGAGACCTGAGTGAATTTAGAATGTCGCCGAAGGACGAGTGCTGAAAGATGTCTGCGGCGGTGAACTCCATGATCGGCGCCCAATCGGATTCGATCGGTAGGGCGCGGAGGGCTCGGAGTCCGGAGAGGAGTCCGCCATCTTGGAGTCACGAGCTTCGCAGAGGACAAGGCTGGTGTTCGGCTTGATCGCCATAGAGATTGCAGCCCCCGAGGCGGTGTCTAACCACCCATCCTTGATTGGTGTGGTTGGCTCCGGGCCAAGGGTCGGAGTGGACACAGGTGCGGCCTCCAGGGCACTGTTCGGCGGCAGAGCTAGATCATGCCCACCGGGACGGTGCGGCACGCTCGGCTGCGGCTTAGATCCGTCGAAGATCAAGTCTCCGCGGTCGTCTGATGTGTAGTTTAAACTTCCAAATCTGACCTGACGGCCAGGGGCGTAGCTTTCGATCTGCTCCAGATGGCCAAGCGAATTGGCCCGCAGTGCAAAGCCGCCAAATACGAAGATCTATCCGGGGAGAAAAGTCTCACCCTGGATCGCATCGTCGTTGATGATCGGAGGAGCCATCGGGCCTAAAAGTGACGACACAAAGGAACTCTCAATGAAAGCACCAATGTCGGTGTCAAAACCGGCGGATCTCGGGTAGGGGGTCCCGAACTGTGCGTCTAGGCGGATGGTAGCAGGAGGCAGGGGACACAATGTTTTACCCAGGTTCGGGCCCTCTTGATGGAGGTAAAACCCTACGTCCTGCTTGATTATTATTGATGATATGGGTAGTACAAGAGTAGATCTATCGCGAGATCAGAGAGGCTAAACCCTAGAAGCTAGCCTATGGTATGATTGTATGTTCGTCCTACGGACTAAAACCCTCCGGTTTATATAGACACCGGAGAGGGCTAGGGTTACACAGAGTCGGTTACAATGGTAGGAGATCTACATATCCGTATCGCCAAGCTTGCCTTCCACACCAAGGAAAGTCCCTTCCGGACATGGGACAAAGTCTTCCATCTTGTATCTTCATAGTCCAGGAGTCCGGCCGAAGGTATAGTCCGGCTATCCGGACACCCCCTAATCCAGGACTCCCTCAGACAATGTTACTATACTTTTGCCACACTTTTGCTTCAAAGTAGCACCAAGATCTTCATGATAGAGAGTCTCATATGGTGTCACTTTCATATACTAGTGGGAATCTTTCATTATAGAACTTGGCTTGTATATTCCAATGATGGGCTTCCTCAAAATGCCCTAGGTCTTCGTGAGCAAGCGAGTTGGATGCACACCCACTTAGTTTCTTTTTGAGCTTTCATACACTTATAGCTCTAGTGCATCTGTTGCATGGCAATCCCTACTCACTCACATTGATATATATTGATGGGCATCTCCATAGCCCGTTGATATGCCTAGTTGATGTGAGACTATCTTCTCCTTTTTGTCTTCTCCACAACCACCATTCTATTCCACCTATAGTGCTATGTCCATGGCTCACACTCATGTATTGCGTGAAGATTGAAAAAGTTTGAGAACATTAAAAGTATGAAACAATTGATTGGCTTGTCATCGGGGTTGTGCATGATTTAAATATTTTGTGTGGTGAAGATAGAGCATAGCCAGACTATATGATTTTGTAGGGATAGCTTTCTTTGGGCATGTTATTTTGAGAAGACATGATTGCTTAGTTAGTATGGTTGAAGTATTATTATTTTTATGTCAATATTAAACTTTTGTCTTGAATCTTATGGATCTGAATATTCTGGCCACAATAAAGAGAACTACATGGATAAATATGTTAGGTAGCATTCCACATCAAAAAATTTGTTTTTATCATTTATCTACTCGAGGACGAGCAGGAATTAAGCTTGGGGATGTTGATACGTCTCCAACGTATCTATAAGTTTTGATTGTTCCATGCTATTATATTATCAACCCTGGATGTTTTATATGCATTTATATGCTATTTTAAATGATTTTTGGGACTAACCTATTAACCTAGAGCCAAGTGCTAGTTTCTGTTTTTCCCTTGTTTTAGAGTATCGCGGAAAAGGAAAATCAAACGGAGTCCAATTGACCTGAAACTTCACAGAACTTATTTTTGGACCGGAAGAAGCCCACGGAGTATCAGAGATGGACTAGAAGAGTCCCGGGCTGCCCACGAGGGTGGGGGCGCGCCCCCTGCCTCGTGGACAGCCAGGAGATCCACCGACATACTTCTTCCTCCTATATATATCCATATACCCTAAAAACTTTAGGGAGCACAATAGATCAGGAGTTCCGCCACCAGAAGCCTCCATAGCCACCAAAAACCAATCTAGACCCATTCTCGCACCCTACCGGAGGGGGAATCCCTCTCCAGTGGCCATCTTCATCATCCCAGTGCTCTCCATGACGAGGAGGGAGTAGTTCTCCCTTGGGGCTGAGGGTATGTACCAGTAGCTATGTGTTTGATCTCTCTCTCTCGTGTTCATAGCCACGGATACTTGAGGTGACATTGGAGTATCTAGGTGACATTAGGGTTTTGGTTGATTTGTGTCTTAAGGTGTTATTCTAGTACGAACTCTATCATAGATTGAACGGAAAGAATAGCTTCATGTTATTTTACTACGGACTCTTGAATAGATCGATCAGAAAGGATAACTTTGAGGTGGTTTCGTACCCTACCATAATCTCTTCGTTTGTTCTCCGCTATTAGTGACTTTGGAGTGACTCTTTGTTGCATGTTGAGGGATAGTTATATGATCCAATTATGTTATTATTGTTGAGAGAACTTGCACTAGTGAAAGTATGAACCCTAGGCCTTGTTTCAACGCATTGCAATACTGTTTACGCTCACTTTTACCATTAGTTACCTTGCTGTTTTTATATTTTCATATTACAAATACCTATATCTACCATCCATATTGCACTTGTATCACCATCTCTTCGCCGAACTAGTGCACCTATACAATTTACCATTGTATTGTGTGTGTTGGGGACACAAGAGACTCTTTGTTATTTGGTTGCAGGGTTGTTTGAGGGAGGCCATCTTCATCCTACGCCTCCCACGGATTGATAAACCTTAGGTCATCCACTTGAGGGAAATTTTCTACTGTCCTACAAACCTCTGCACTTAGAGGCCCAAAAACATCTACAAGAAGAAGGTTGTGTAGTAGACATCAGCTGTCTATTCTCGTGCAGTTAGGAACGGTTCCTGAATAGCTTACTCAGGAATGGGCTGCAGAATAGTTGGGATGTATATATAGCTATTCGTGTTCTGTCCTCTACAGCATTCACTTATAGCTATGTCTTCATGCTTGAATCTTTTCTTGATCTAAGTGAATGTGATCGGACCCTAACCCCCTCTGTGCTTCTATCTCAAACTCTATCTGTCCAAATCATATGAATTCTATGGAAACATGTCGATTGTCTTCTCTGAGTCCTTGTGAGCAGAACACAAAGAGATAAACGTTTAAATCTGTTTTAATTGCCATATCCTTTTTGCCTGAATACTGGAGAAGCCAGAACAACCACCCGACAATCCAGGTGTGCGTGGGAACATGGAACAACTTCCAATAAGTTGCATGCTGGCCACGTGTCCTTCAGACGTGAACTGCCAAGGGCACCTGAGTAATTATGTTGTGTTGTCCCTATCCCTATAAATACACACTCACCACGGACATTATCTCTTCTTCCACCTCACCACCTCGCACAAACCCTAGCGCCTCCGCTAGCTCGAGTCGACGCCAGAGACGAAGCGCTTAGCTGCCACGATGTCTTCAACGCCGTCCTCATGTCGGCCGCTCTCTTCCTCTCTGTCGCCACCATAGGTGTCTTCTGTCGCCAAGTTAGGGCACGGGAGATTGAACTGCTCGGCCTCTATCTCTACCTTGTCTAGCAGTTCGTCCGCGGTAATTAAAATCTCACTTTTTACTGCCTTTTAGATCTGTCAAATCCATCCACTTCAACCAAAAGTGGTTTCTTCACTTCCAAATATGGATCCATCCCTATCTGCATCTCATATCATGCTAAGAATATTCACTTATGCTTCATAACTAGTTAGATTCCTCACTTGTACTTATTCATGGATTCGTACAAATCTGGAACCGACTCTCTTCAAATAAGTGAATGTCTTCGCTCTATGAGGTCAATGTCTTCAAACCGATTTATCTTCAAAATCTTCTGAGAATGCATATGATCTCTTCCCCTTCCCTCGCACCTTAATGCTGTCACAGGTACATGTCCGTGGGAGAATCCCTTGGTTCTCATAGTCTGCATTCATTTGCAGAGTTCTTACAGCAGCATATATACTCCCGTGAAGCCAGCTCTTGTCTGGCCAGCAGAAGGAAGCCATTCACTATTTTGAAGCCATTCGGTCTGAATATAATGGCCACTGAGAAATCTGCTAGGAAAGGTGGCAGGCAGCGCCGTGGAGATACTGCTAAGTATTTACCTCCAGATCTGTTTGAACTGTACAAGTCAGATCCAGAGGAAAGCTGCGGACAGCGCAAGACTCGAATCCAATGGATTCGAATATATTGGGCAGAAGAATGGTTCAAATACAACTTCGTGACCCCTGAATATGTAGAGAAGAATGCTATGAAGCGACCATGGGGAGACATCTTGTACAGGAATCTGAAGCCAAAGTCGAAGCCTGAAGCCATTGCTCAAGGCTTCTACCCATGCATGGTCCCAGGACCGAAGCCTGTGAATGCCGAACCATCATCCATGTTATGGTGTTGCAAAGACAATCTGTTCAAGCGCAACTATCAGTTTGCCAAGGAGTCAGCTACCAAGAACAAGAAGGAGCTGGGACTCAACTTCAACCCTGGTATATCTTCTCCACGGGATGATGGAACGTACAATGCCAATCCAGCCTCCACCAACCAAGAGCGTCGCCTTGTGATCCACAAGCCTGCTACCACAGAAGCTCCTGAAGATGAAGAAGTTACAGCTATTGAACCCATCACAGTTGAAGACATTGTTCATCATGACAATGTTGAAGATGATGTATTCCTTCCTCAAATCGAGCACCAGTCGGTATCATCGCCTGTTCTTACGAACAGTGAACTCATCAGCATTGGTTGTCCCCTAACGCCAATTGCTCAGGATAACTCATGGGCCGATCGCCCTCAGCAAGACACCCCCGCCCATGAAGAGACCCCCGGAACTCCACCACCTCAAGTCACCACTCCGGTGCTTGACGACGACAACTACATGGTGTAGACCTCTCCATCACCACAGGCGTCGCTCGCATTTCGCAGGCTTCGCAAAGGCCCCAGGCCACAGGTCACCATGTCGAGCATTCCATAGGGGGAAGTGCACCAAACCTCAGTAGGACGTTAAGTGTTTCCTGAAGCCACCCCTACTGTGGATGTCTCTGAGTCTGAAGCCAAAGCTGCTGAAGACATTCCGGCTGCATTAGCTGATGATAATCAAGGAGAAAGAGAAGAAGAAAGAGTTGCCACACCCCCTGCTACAAAACCAGTCATTCTCAAGGAGAATGTGATTGTGCCCGACCCTCTTGCTATTGAGCAAACGGAGGTTGAAAACACTGATGCTGCCACAAACAACAATGCTGAAGCCAATGACACTATCATGGCTAAAGACAATGTGGAGCCTGAAGCTCGTGAGGAGCCCTAAGCCAATGTGGAAGCTGAAGCCACTGTTCCATCTCAAAGGCCTCACGCCATTGAACAAGCCTACGATCATGGACAGCTTGTCACTGTTAAATGGCCTGTCATGGTTCCACCCTCTGCTCCCGGACCACAATATGACTATCATGTGGAGCAGAGACCACAAGTTCAGAAGCCCAAGCCACGGCTGCCAAGGCTTCTAGGTGCTGCCACCACAATTGGTTCTTTCAACGTGCACAGCTTCAGAGGCCACAATACCTTCTTTGACAGTGCCAAGAATCCATACTCGAAGCCAAAGATCTCTTCTGATTGCTTCTGGAGCCATCAGCAGCATAGTTATTACTCCTGCATTCTGTACAATCAAGAGCGGATCTTTCCACACATGCGTCTTGACTGTGAAGCTATTGCTGGGATGCCCTGTCTTGAAGAAGCACTTAACTGCTTGTAGCGACCAGACCTCAAACGGTCCAATCTCTGTGCTCCGGTGTCATCCCTGGATCAGTAATGCTGACACCACACAGTACTTGAAGGATTTATAACAGAGTAGCAATCACACACTTTTTACATCGAGTGTCAGAAAAGAGAACCTATTACAATAAATATGGCTTAAGGACATCTAATGACGATAACAGCGGAAGGCTTGGAAGATAAGTGAGTCCATCAACTCCAACGGCATCACTGAGTATATAACCACGACCGAAAAGCACCTTACTCGTCGTCTGAAAAGTCTGCAACATGAACGTTGCAGCCCGAAACGGGTCAACACATGGAATATGCTGGCAAGGTAACACATAGAGAACAATGAAAGAATAAGACTATTCTATATGCATATTTGGCTGGTGGAAAGCTCTATGGTTACAGTTTTGCGTAAAGCCAATTTTTCCCTACTGCAAAGGAATATATTTTATTTAACTATCATGGTGGTTGTTAAACATTGAGAGTGTAGACACGCTCTCAATCCCAATTAAGCATCATCATTAAAAACCCAACAAAATTATTTAGAGTAACATGATGAGATTCACATGATAATCCAAGTACTAGATACTCAAGATGCCCATAACCTGGGACACGGCTAACCATGATTAGTTTATACACTCTGCAGAGGTTTGCGTACTTTTCCCCACAAGACTCGATCTCCTCCGTTGGGATTCTCGCACTACATGATGTTTGAGAAACGGATGACCGAGACATAGTCTTTCAGAAGTGCTTGCACCTTAGGAATGGATAGACCGTACCAACCTACATCCCCTACATCTGCTAGTCTACCACTGTAAGAGTTCGCACGACTTAGTCAACTATGCTAGAGCCCATAGTAGCTTGTGGCTGCACACGGAAATTTCCAGTATGAATAATCTCATGATCCCTTTGAGCCTGGGTGGCGGTCCAAAAAAACAGGCAATCGCTGGAATACCCAGGTGCCTCAATCCACCCAGATGTGTGTTTAAGTTGCCACCTTAAATAAACCATTAAATTAACAATCTCACATCTATCATGGATACACTCACCCAATCCACGTCTACTAGCATAGCATGGCATAATAAGCAAACGTAGAAGTAACTCCCAAAGGTTTGATAATAAACAGGCAATAGGTACTACCTCATCTACTTCCCAAACCCACAATTTAATTAGATCCTAATCATGCAATGTGTGAGGATTGATCTAATGCAATAAAAACTGGGTAAAAGGAAGTATGATTAAAGTGTTACTTGCCTTGCTGATGATCCGCAAAACCTAGCGATTCGAAGTAGCAAGCGGCGCACTCCGGGTACTCTATCGCAAACAAACAAGCATACAATAAGTACTCATCTAATGCACAGGTAAAACTGAAATAAGAGATCTAACCAGAAAGTTCAACTTAAGAACTCCGGTTGGCAAAAAGAACCAAATCGAACGAACCAACGAAAGACAAACGGCAAAAGAAACAGGTTTCGTTTACTATTCTGAATCTAGGTAAAATTTTATAGAGGCAAAAACTTGTTTGAGTTGGTTAAACGGAAAGAGGGTTTCGAGACAAAACTCCAGGCGCATGAATCGCCTGATTCTGATAAACGAGCGAAAAGTTATACTAGAACGAAAATCGGATCAGAAATCGCGAGCAGAAAATCGCGGAATTAATCCGAGAAAAAGAAAAACGATGAACAGATTAACAAACAAACGTTCATTAACTGGATCTAAACGATGAACGCGTTTGTTAAAACGAACGAACGAGCGAACGCTCGCTAAATAACTAAACCGAGAAAAAAACCGATCTATCTAAAAAACAAATCTAAAAAACGAAAAAACCGGTGAAAACCTAACGGTTTTCTAAATAACCGGGGCGGCTCGACCTCGTCGGCGGGGAACTCCGGCGACGGCGGGGCGGCGGCGCGGCTAGGGCGGCTAGGGTTTGAGGGGGCGGGGCGCGGTTGTGGGCTGGGGCGGCCCGGGGCGCGGTATATAAAGCCTCCCCCCGGAGGAGTCCGGGCCGGATACGGCCCGTAGGTCGGTTCGGGCGTTTTTTTAAATAATTACGCTTAGAAAAAAACAAAAGGAATACTAAACGGACTCCAAAAATCCCGAAATAAATTTTCCCCCGCTTCTAAAATCAAGCCGCACAGGATGAACATTTATTTGGGGCCTAAATGCAATTTTGAAAAATGCGCATTTTTCCTAAATTCAAATAAAATAGCTAATAAATCCAAATAAAATCTTATTTAATTTCTTTATTAAATCCTCAATATTTCTTTATTTTGGGAAATTCATTTTATTCCCTCTCTCATATTTTGATAATAGAAATAATTGAAGATAAAATAAATCAAATCAAATGATCCCATTTTCAAAATTTGAGAACACTCAAATATGAAAATAACGAAATCCCCAACTCTCTCCGAGGGTCCTTGAGTTGCGTGAAATTTCTAGGATCAACCAAAATGCAAATAAAATATGATATGAAATGATGATCTATTGTATAACATTCCAAATTGAAAATTTGGGATGTTACAAACCTACCCCCCTTAAGATGAATCTCGCCCTCGAGATTCGGGTTGGCTAGAAAATAGGTGAGGGTGGTCCTTCAACAGATCTTCCTGTCGTTCCCAGGTGGCTTCATCCTCCATGTGATGACTCCACTGAACTTTGCAAAATTTGATAACCTTGCTGCGGTGACTCGGCTGGCATACTCAAGTATCTTGTCTGGTTTCTCCTCATAGGTCAAATCACTATCCAACTGAATCGCTTCCAGCAGCACTGTGTCTCTCAGTGGTATATCAGCCATCTCTGCGTGGCACTTCATCAACTGGGAAACGTGGAACACATCGTGAACTCCTGACAATCCTTCGGGCAATTCCAACTTGTAGGCTACTTCTCCCATACGCTCCAAAACCTTGTATGGTCCTACAAAACGTGGCGCTAACTTTCCCTTAACTCCAAAACGCTTAACTCCTCGAAGTGGAGATACTCGAAGATAAACTCGGCCTCCGACTTCGTAAACTGTCTCCTTACATTTAGAATCTGCGTAGCTCTTCTGTCTGGACTGGGCTACCTTGAGCCTATCGCGAATCAATTTTACTTTCTGTTCAGACTCCTTAATCAGATCCGGTCCAAACAACTGGCGGTCTCCAACTTCATCCCACGATAATGTTGTTCTGCACCTTCTTCCGTACAAAGCTTCAAAAGGGGCCATCTTCAAACTGGATTGATAACTGTTGTTGTAAGAGAACTCTGCGTATGGAAAATTCTCGTCCCAACTAGATCCATAATCTAGCGCACAAGCTCTCAGCATATCCTCCAAAATCTGATTGACTCTTTCGGTCTATCCATCTGTCTGCGGATGGAAAGCTGTAATGAACTCTAGCCTGGTACCCAAAGTTTCATGCAACTGATTCCAGAACTTTGAGGTAAACTGGGTTCCTCTATCTAATACAATGCTCCTTGGAACACCATGCAGACATACGATCCTGGTCATGTATATCTTTGCTAACTTAGCACTGGTATAGGTAGTCTTCACTGGAATGAAATGAGCTACCTTTGCCAAACGATCGACTACAACCCAAATCGAGTCATAGCCTGAACGAGTTATGGGCAATCCTGTAATAAAATCCATGCCTAGCTTATCCCACTTCCATTCGGGTATCGGCAATGGTTGTAGCAATCCTACTGGCTTCTGATGCTCTGCCTTTACTCTCTGACATACATCACAAACTGCTACATACTCCGCAATATCCTTCTTCATTCCGGTCCACCAGAAATTATCCTTCAAATCCAAATACATCTTGGTATTTCTTGGGTGAATCGAATATGGTGAATCATGGGCCTCTTGCAGAATCAACTTCCTGATCTCCAAATCATTAGGCACATAAACACGGTCTTCAAACCATAAGGTATCGTGCTCATCCTCACGAAATCCTTTAGCTTTTCCTTTGCTCATTTTCTCCTTAATAGAAGCAATCTCCTTGTCAGTCTTCTGGGCTTCTCTGATCTTATCCATCAAAGTAGACTGAATCTCCAATGCTGCTACATAGCCTCTCGGAACTATCTCCAAACATAGCTCACAAATATTTTCGGCTAACTCCCTTGGTAAATCTCCCATCATAAGGGTGTTGACATGGCTTTTACGTCTCAACGCGTGGCTACTACGTTAGCCTTTCCAGGGTGATAATGCAATCTCATATCATAATCCTTGATGAGCTCCAACCATCTCCTTTGCCTGAGATTCAACTCCTTCTGCGTGAAAATATACTTCAAACTCTTGTGATCGGTGTACACCTCGCAATGGTTTCCAATGAGAAAATGTCTCCAAGTTTTCAATGCATGCACTACGGTTGCTAACTCCAAATCATGAGTGGCATAATTCAACTCATGAGGGTTAAGCTGTCGTGAGGCATATGAAACAACTCTTCCTTCCTGCATAAGCACTGCTCCAAGTCCTCGACGTGAAGCCTCGCAATACACCTCATAATCAGTCTGATCTGGCAAAATCAACACTGGTGATGTAACCAAATGTTTCTTCAACTCCTGGAAACTGGCCTCACATTCCTTAGTCCATTTGAACTTGGTATCCTTCTTCAACAACTCCATCATAGGCTTTGCAATCTTCGAGAAATTTTCAATGAATCTCCGGTAGTATCCTACAAGTCCAAGAAAACTCCGGATCTCTCCAACTGTTGTTGGCGCTTCCCAATTGGTCACAGTGTCAACCTTAGTGGGATCTACTGCTATACCTTCTCCAGATATAACGTGTCCGAGGAATCCAACTTCCTTCAACCAAAACTCACATTTGCTAAACTTGGCGTATAACTGATGTTCTCTGAGCTTACCAAGTACCAAACGCAAATGCTCCTTATGCTCCTCTTCATTCTTCGAGTAAACCAGGATATCATCGATGAACACTACGACGAACTTATCCAAAAACTCCATAAACACCTTGTTCATCATGTTCATAAAATATGCAGGTGTGTTAGTCAGGCCAAATGACATAACGGTATACTTGTACAGCCCATACCTGGTGGTAAAAGTTGTCTTAGGTATATCCTGTTCTCGAATCTTCAACTAATGGTATCCTGATCGTAGATCGATCTTGGAAAATACCTTAGCTCCTTGCAATTGATCAAACAGATCATTGATCATCGGTAGTGGGTACTTGTTCTTGATGGTTACTTCATTCAATCCTCGATAATCAACAACCATCCTTAACGATCCATCCTTCTTCTCCACTAGAAGTACTGGCGATCCCCAAGGCGAAGAACTTGGGTGGATATATCCTTTATCCAGTAACTCCTTAATCTGCTTCTTAATCTCCACCAAATCCTTTGCGGGCATCCTATATGGTCTCTTAGATATTGGCCTTGTGCCTGGCAAAAGCTCAATCAAAAACTCAATATCTCTATCCGGTGGCATGCCTAGCAACTCCTCTGGAAATACATCCGGGAAATCCTTCACTACTGGTACTTCCTCCTGCACAACTCATGTTAAGCAATTTACTTGAGTCCTCTTCGGCACATGCCGGGATACATACTTGATCCTTCTTCCTTCTGGCGTTGTAAGCAAAATTGACTTACTGGCACATTCAATGTTCCCTTCATACTTCGATAACCAATCCATGCCTAATATCACATCCAATCCTTGAGATTCCAATACTATTAGGTCTGAGGGAAATACGTAGTTACCAATCCTTAATGGTAACCTATCACACCATAGACTGGCCATATACTCTGCTCCGGGCGAGGTTACTAACATGGGTGACCTAAGGGCTTGGGTTGGCAGTTTATACTTATCCACAAACCCCCTTGATATGTATGAATGCGATGCACCAGTATCAAAAAGAATGAGTGCAGTAAATGACTTAACCAAAAACTTACGGATTACTGCATCGGGCTGCTCTTCAACCTCTTCCACATTTACGTGGTTCACCTGTCCCCTGTTGAAAGGGTTCGGCTTCTTCCCAGAGCTTCCATTGCCATTTCCATTCTGGGATTCAGGACATTCGTTGGCATAATGTCCGGTCTTCTGGCACTTAAAGCAAGTGACTTGGTGTTGGAAATATGCCCTAGAGGCAATAATAAAAGCATTATTATTATATTTCCTTGTTCATGATAATTGTCTTTATTCATGCTATAATTGTGTTATCTGGAAATCGTAATACATGTGTGAATAATAGACATCAACATGTCCCTAGTAAGCCTCTAGTAGACTAGCTCGTTGATCAACAGATAGTCATGATTTCCTGACTATGGACACTGGATGTCATTGATAACGAGATCACATCATTAGGAGAATGATGTGATGGACAAGACCCAATCCTAAACATAGCACAAGATCGTATAGTTCGTTTGCTAGAGTTTTGCAATGTCAAAGTATCTTTTCCTTAGACCATGAGATCGTGTAACTCCCGGATACCGTAGGAGTGCTTTGGGTATGCCAAACGTCACAACGTAACTGGGTGACTATAAAGGTAGACTACGGGTATCTCCGAAAGTGTCTGTTGGGTGACATGGATCAAGACTGGGATTTGTCACTCCGTATGACGGAGAGGTATCACTGGGCCCACTCGGTAATGCATCATCATAATGAGCTCAGAGTGACCAAGTGTCTGGTCACAGGATCATGCATTACGGTACGAGTAAAGTGACTTGCCGGTAACGAGATTGAACGAGGTATTGGGATACCGACGATCGAATCTCGGGCAAGTAACATATCGATAGACAAAGGGAATAGCGTACGGGGTTGATAGAATCCTCGACATCGTGGTTCATCCGATGAGATCATCGTGGAGCATGTGGGAGCCAACATGGGTATCCAGATCCCGCTGTTGGTTATTGACCGGAGAGTCGTCTCGGTCATGTCTGCTTGTCTCCCGAACCCGTAGGGTCTACACACTTAAGGTTCGGTTACGCTAGGGTTGTAGGGATATGTATATGCAGTAACCCGAATGTTGTTCGGAGTCCCGGATGAGATCCCGGACGTCACGAGGAGTTCCGGAATGGTCCGGAGGTAAAGATTTATATATGGGAAGTCCTGTTTCGGGCATCGGGACAAGTTTTGGGGTTATCGGTATTGTACCGGGACCACCGGAGGGGTCCCGGGGGTCCACCGGGTGGGTCCACCTGTCCCGGGGGGCCACATGGGCTGCAAGGGGGTGCGCCTTGGCCTAATGGTCCAAGGGCACCAGCCCCACATAGGCCCATGCGCCTAGGGTTCAAGGGGGCAAGAGTCCTAGGAGGGTAAGGCACCTCCTAGGTGCCTTTGGGGGGAGGGAAACCCCCCTAGGCCGCCGCACCCCCTAGGAGATTGGATCTCCTAGGGCCGGCCACCCCCCCTTGGCACCCCTATATATAGTGGGGGAGAGGAGGGACTTCATACCTGGAGTCCTTGGCCTTTGGTTGCCTCCTTCTCCCTCCCCAACACCTCCTCAACCTCCATAGTGCTTAGCGAAGCTCTGCCGGAGTACTGCAGCTCCATCAACACCACGCCGTCGTGCTGCTGCTGGTGCCATCTCCCTCAACCTCTCCTCCCTCCCTTGCTGGATCAAGAAGGAGGAGGCGTGGCTGTTCCGTACGTGTGTTGAACGCGGAGGTGCCGTCCGTTCGGTGCTAGGATCTCCGGTGATTCGAATCACGTCGTCTTCGACTACATCATCCCCGTTCTTTGAACGCTTCCGCTCGCGATCTACAAGGTACGTAGATGCATCCAATGACTCGTTGCTAGATGAACTCCTAGATGATCTTGGTGAAACGAGTAGGAAAATTTTTGTTTTCTGCAACGTTCTCCAACAGTGGCATCATGAGCTAGGTCTATGCGTAGTTCTTCTTGCGCGAGTAGAACACAATTTGTTGTGGGCGTATATTTGTCAACTTTCTTGCCGTTACTAGTCCTTTCTTGCTTCAGCGGTATTGTGGGATGAAGCGGCCCGGACCAACCTTACACGTACGCTTACGTGAGACCGGTTCCACCGACTAACATGCACTAGTTGCATAAGGTGGCTGGCGGGTGTCTGTCTCTCCTACTTTAGTTGGAGCGGAATCGATGAACAGGGTCCTTATGAAGGGTAAATAGAAGTTGACAAATCACGTTGTGGCTTTAACGTAGGTAAGAAAACGTTCTTGCTAGAACCCTAATTCAGCCACGTAAAAACTTGCAACAACAATTAGAGGACGTCTAACTTGTTTTTGCAGCAAGTGGTTTGTGATATGATATGGCCAAAGTTGTGATGAATGATGAATGATCTATATGTGATGTATGAGATGTTCTTGCTATTGTAATAGGATTCACGACTTGCATGTCGATGAGTATGACAACCGGCAGGAGCCATAGGAGTTGTCTTTATTCTTTTAATGACCTGCGTGTCATCGAGAAACGCCATGTAAATTACTTTACTTTATTGCTAAACACGTTAGCCATAGTAGTAGAAGTAATAGTTGGCGAGCAACTTCATGGAGACACGATGATGGAGATCATGATGATGGAGATCATGGTGTCAAGCCGGTGACAAGATGATCACGGAGCCCCAAGATGGAGATCAAAGGAGCTATGTGAAAATGGCCATATCATGTCACGTTTATTATTTGATTGCATGTGATGTTTATCATGTTTTGCATCTTGTTTACTTAGAACGACGGTAGTAAATAAGATGATCCCTCACAATAAAATTCAAGAAGTGTTCCCCCTAACTGTGCACCGTTGCGACAGTTCGCTGTTTCAAAACACCACGTGATGATCGGGTGTTTTATTCAGACGTTCACATACAACGGGTGTAAGACAGATTTACACATGCAAACACTTAGGTTGACTTGACGAGCCTAGCATGTACAGACATGGCCTCGGAACATAGAAGACCGAAAGGTCGAGCATGAGTCGTATAGAAG
This sequence comes from Triticum dicoccoides, assembly GCF_002162155.2. Taxonomy (NCBI): domain Eukaryota; kingdom Viridiplantae; phylum Streptophyta; class Magnoliopsida; order Poales; family Poaceae; genus Triticum; species Triticum dicoccoides. Next base: position 310,086,454 of record NC_041384.1, read on the forward strand.
ATACGATCAACATGAAGATGTTCACCGATGTTGACTAGTCCGTCTCACGTGATGATCGGACACGGTCTAGTTTAACTCGGATCATGTAATACTTAGATGACTAGAGGGATGTCTAATCCAAGTGGGAGTTCACTAATAATTTGATTAGTTGAACTTAATTATCATGAACTTAGTCTAAAATCTTTGCAATATGTCTTGTAGATCAAATGGCCAACGTAGTCCTCAACTTCAACGCGTTCCTAGAGAAAACTAAGCTGAAAGACGATGGCAGCAACTATACGGACTGGGTCCGGAACCTGAGGATCATCCTCATAGCTGCCAAGAAAGATTATGTCCTACAAGCACCGCTTGGTGACGCACCCGTTCTCCCTGCGGAACAAGACGTTATGAACGCTTGGCAGGCACGTTTCGATGACTACTCCCTCGTTCAGTGCGGCATGCTTTACAGCCTAGAGCCGGGCCTCCAAAAGCGTTTTGAGAGACATGGAGCATATGAGATGTTCGAAGAGCTGAAAATGGTTTTCCAAGCTCATGCCCGGGTCGAGAGATATGAAGTCTCTGACAAATTCTTCAGCTGTAAGATGGAGGAAAACAGTTCTGTCAGTGAGCACATACTCACTATGTCTGGGTTGCGTAACCGCTTGACTCAGCTGGGAGTTAATCTCCCGGATGATGCGGTCATTGACAGAATCCTCCAGTCGCTTCCACCAAGCTACAAGAGCTTTGTGATGAACTTCAATATGCAGGGGATGGAAAAGACCATTCCTGAAGTATTTGCTATGCTGAAATCAGCGGAGGTAGAAGTCAGGAAGGAACATCAAGTGTTGATGATCAATAAAACCACTAAGTTCAAGAAAGGCAAGGGTAAAAAGAACTTCAAGAAGGACGGCAAGGGGGTTGCCGCGCCCGGCAAGCAAGCTGCCGGGAAGAAGCCAAAGAATGGACCCAAGCCCGAGACTGAGTGCTTTTATTGCAAGGGAAGCGGTCACTGGAAGCGGAACTGCCCTAAGTACTTAGCGGATAAGAAGGCCGGCAAAACCAAAGGTATATGTGATATACATGTAATTGATGTGTACCTTACTAGTGCCCGTAGTGGCTCCTGGGTATTTGATACCGGTGCAGTTGCTCACATTTGTAACTCAAAGCAGGGGCTGCGGAATAAGCGGAAACTGGCAAAGGACGAGGTGACGATGCGCGTCGGGAATGGTTCCAAGGTCAATGTGATCGTCGTCGGCACGCTACCTCTGCATCTCCCTTCGGGATTAGTTTTAAACCTTAATAATTGTTATTTAGTGCCAGCTTTGAGCATGAACATTGTATAGGGATCTCGTTTAATTCGAGATGGCTACTCTTTTAAATCTGAGAATAATGGTTGTTCCATTTTTATGAGAGATATGTTTTATGGTCATGCTCCTATGGTGAATGGTTTATTCCTTATGAATCTCGAACGTGATGCTACACATATTCATAATGTGAGTACCAAAAGAAGTAAAGTTGATAATGATAGTCCCACATACTTGTGGCACTGCCGCCTTGGTCACATAGGTGTCAAACGCATGAAGAAGCTCCATGCTGATGGACTTTTAGAGTCTCTTGATTATGAATCATTTGACACGTGCGAACCATGCCTTATGGGTAAAATGACCAAGACTCCGTTCTCAGGAACAATGGAGCGAGCAACCGACTTATTGGAAATTATACATACCGATGTGTGCGGTCCAATGAGTGTTGAGGCTCGCGGTGGCTATCGTTATGTTCTCACCCTCACTGATGATTTAAGTAGGTATGGGTATATCTACTTAATGAAACACAAGTCTGAAACCTTTGAAAGGTTCAAGGAATTTCAGAGTGAGGTTGAAAATAAACGTGACAGGAAAATCAAGTTTCTACGATCAGATCGTGGAGGAGAATACTTGAGTCATGAGTTTGGGGCACACTTAAGAAAATGTGGAATAGTTTCACAACTCACGCCGCCTGGAACACCTCAGCGTAATGGTGTGTCCGAACATCGTAATCGCACTCTGTTAGATATGGTGCGATCTATGATGTCTCTTACCGATTTACCGCTTTCTTTTTGGGGCTATGCTTTAGAGACTGCCGCATTCACTTTAAATAGGGCTCCGTCGAAATCCGTTAAGACGACACCGTATGAATTATGGTTTGGGAAGAAACCTAAGCTGTCGTTTCTAAAAGTTTGGGGATGCGATGCTTATGTCAAGAAACTTCAACCTGAAAAGCTCGAACCCAAATCGGAAAAATGCGTCTTCATAGGGTACCCAAAAGAAACTATTGGGTACACCTTCTACCTCAGATCCGAAGGCAAGATCTTTGTTGCCAAGAATGGGTCCTTTCTGGAGAAAGAGTTTCTCTCGAAAGAAGTAAGTGGGAGGAAAGTAGAGCTTGATGAAGTATTGCCTCTTGAACCGGAAAATGGCGCAACTCAAGAAAATGTTCCTGAGGTGCCAGCACCGACTAGAGAGGAAGTTAATGATAATGATCAAGATACTTCTGATCAAGCTCCTACTGAAATTCGAAGGTCCACAAGGACATGTTCCGCACCAGAGTGGTACGGCAACCCTGTCTTGGAAATCATGTTGTTAGACAACGGTGAACCTTCGAACTATGAAGAAGCGATGGCGGGCCCGGATTCCGACAAATGGCTAGAAGCCATGAAATCCGAGATAGGATCCATGTATGAAAACGAAGTATGGACTTTGACTGACTTGCCCGTTGAACGGCGAGCCATAGAAAATAAATGGATCTTTAAGAAGAAGACAGACGCGGATGGTAATGTGACCATCTATAAAGCTCGGCTTGTCGCTAAGGGTTATCGACAAGTTCAAGGGGTTGACTACGATGAGACTTTCTCACCGGTAGCGAAGCTGAAGTCCGTCCAAATCATGTTAGCAATTGCCGCATTCTATGATTACGATATATGGCAAATGGACGTCAAAACGGCATTCCTTAATGGTTTCCTTAAGGAAGAATTGTATATGATGCAGCCGGAAGGTTTTGTCGATCCTAAGAATGCTGACAAAGTGTGCAAGCTCCAACGCTCGATTTATGGGCTGGTGCAAGCATCTCGGAGTTGGAACATTCGCTTTGATGAGATGATCAAAGCGTTTGGGTTTACACAGACTTATGGAGAAGCCTGCGTTTACAAGAAAGTGAGTGGGAGCTCTGTAGCATTTCTCATATTATATGTAGATGACATACTTTTGATGGGAAATGATATAGAACTCTTGGACAGCATCAAGGCCTACTTGAATAAAAGTTTTTCAATGAAGGACCTTGGAGAAGCTGCTTATATATTAGGCATCAAAATCTATAGAGATAGATCAAGATGCCTCATAGGTCTTTCACAAAGCACATACCTTGATAAGATATTGAAGAAGTTCAATATGGATCAATCCAAGAAAGGGTTCTTGCCTGTGTTACAAGGTGTGAAATTGAGCTCAGCTCAATGTCCGACCACGGCAGAAGATATAGAAGAGATGAGCGTCATCCCCTATGCCTCAGCCATAGGTTCTATTATGTATGCCATGCTGTGTACCAGACCTGATGTAAACCTTGCCGTCAGTTTGGTAGGAAGGTACCAAAGTAATCCCGGCAAGGAACACTGGACAGCGGTCAAGAATATCCTGAAGTACCTGAAAAGGACTAAGGAAATGTTTCTCGTTTATGGAGGTGACGAAGAGCTCGTCGTAAAGGGTTACGTCGACGCTAGCTTCGACACAGATCTGGATGACTCTAAGTCTCAAACCGGATACGTGTATATTTTGAATGGTGGGGCAGTAAGCTGGTGCAGTTGCAAGCAAAGCGTCGTGGCGGGATCTACATGTGAAGCGGAGTACATGGCAGCCTCGGAGGCAGCACATGAAGCAATATGGGTGAAGGAGTTCATCACCGACCTAGGAGTCATACCCAATGCGTCGGGGCCGATCAAGCTCTTCTGTGACAACACTGGCGCTATTGCACTTGCCAAGGAGCCCAGGTTTCACAAGAAGACAAGGCACATCAAGCGTCGCTTCAACTCCATTCGTGAAAATGTTCAAGATGGAGACATAGAGATTTGTAAAGTACATACGGACCTGAATGTAGCAGATCCGTTGACTAAACCTCTCCCTAGAGCAAAACATGATCAACACCAGAATTCCATGGGTGTTCGATTCATCACAATGTAACTAGATTATTGACTCTAGTGCAAGTGGGAGACTGTTGGAAATATGCCCTAGAGGCAATAATAAAAGCATTATTATTATATTTCCTTGTTCATGATAATTGTCTTTATTCATGCTATAATTGTGTTATCTGGAAATCGTAATACATGTGTGAATAATAGACATCAACATGTCCCTAGTAAGCCTCTAGTAGACTAGCTCGTTGATCAACAGATAGTCATGATTTCCTGACTATGGACAATGGATGTCATTGATAACGAGATCACATCATTAGGAGAATGATGTGATGGACAAGACCCAATCCTAAACATAGCACAAGATCGTATAGTTCGTTTGCTAGAGTTTTGCAATGTCAAAGTATCTTTTCCTTAGACCATGAGATCGTGTAACTCCCGGATACCGTAGGAGTGCTTTGGGTATGCCAAACGTCACAACATAACTGGGTGACTATAAAGGTAGACTACGGGTATCTCCGAAAGTGTCTGTTGGGTGACATGGATCAAGACTGGGATTTGTCACTCCGTATGACGGAGAGGTATCACTGGGCCCACTCGGTAATGCATCATCATAATGAGCTCAGAGTGACCAAGTGTCTGGTCACGGGATCATGCATTACGGTACGAGTAAAGTGACTTGCCGGTAACGAGATTGAACGAGGTATTGGGATACCGACGATCGAATCTCGGGCAAGTAACATATCGATAGACAAAGGGAATAGCGTACGGGGTTGATAGAATCCTCGACATCATGGTTCATCCGATGAGATCATCGTGGAGCATGTGGGAGCCAACATGGGTATCCAGATCCCGCTGTTGGTTATTGACCAGAGAGTCGTCTCGGTCATGTCTGCTTGTCTCCCGAACCCGTAGGGTCTACACACTTAAGGTTCGGTTACGCTAGGGTTGTAGGGATATGTATATGCAGTAACCCGAATGTTGTTCGGAGTCCCGTATGAGATCCCGGACGTCACGAGGAGTTCCGGAATGGTCCGGAGGTAAAGATTTATATATGGGAAGTCCTGTTTCGGGCATCGGGACAAGTTTCGGGGTTATCGGTATTGTACCGGGACCACCGGAGGGGTCCCGGGGGCCCACCGGGTGGGGCCACCCATCCCCGGGGGCCACATGGGCTGTAGGGGGTGCGCCTTGGCCTGCTTGGGCCAAGGGCACCAGCCCCACAAGGCCCATGCGCCTAGGGTTTCCAAGGGGGAGGAGTCCTACTAGTGGACACAAGGACACGTTCCGCACCAGAGTGGTACGGCAACCCTGTCTTGGAAATCATGTTGTTAGACAACGGTGAACCTTCGAACTATGAAGAAGCGATGGCGGGCCCGGATTCCGACAAATGGCTAGAAGCCATGAAATCCGAGATAGGATCCATGTATGAAAACGAAGTATGGACTTTGACTGACTTGCCCGTTGAACGGCGAGCCATAGAAAATAAATGGATCTTTAAGAAGAAGACAGACGCGGATGGTAATGTGACCATCTATAAAGCTCGGCTTGTCGCTAAGGGTTATCGACAAGTTCAAGGGGTTGACTACGATGAGACTTTCTCACCGGTAGCGAAGCTGAAGTCCGTCCGAATCATGTTAGCAATTGCCGCATTCTATGATTACGAAATATGGCAAATGGACGTCAAAACGGCATTCCTTAATGGTTTCCTTAAGGAAGAATTGTATATGATGCATCCGGAAGGTTTTGTCGATCCTAAGAATGCTGACAAAGTGTGCAAGCTCCAACGCTCGATTTATGGGCTGGTGCAAGCATCTCGGAGTTGGAACATTCGCTTTGATGAGATGATCAAAGCGTTTGGGTTTACACAGACTTATGGAGAAGCCTGCGTTTACAAGAAAGTGAGTGGGAGCTCTGTAGCATTTCTCATATTATATGTAGATGACATACTTTTGATGGGAAATGATATAGAACTCTTGGACAGCATCAAGGCCTACTTGAATAAAAGTTTTTCAATGAAGGACCTTGGAGAAGCTGCTTATATATTAGGCATCAAAATCTATAGAGATAGATCGAGACGCCTCATAGGTCTTTCACAAAGCACATACCTTGATAAGATATTGAAGAAGTTCAATATGGATCAATCCAAGAAGGGGTCCTTGCCTGTGTTGCAAGGTATGAAATTGAGCTCAGCTCAATGTCCGACCACGGCAGAAGATATAGAAGAGATGAGCGTCATCCCCTATGCCTCAGCCATAGGTTCTATTATGTATGCCATGCTGTGTACCAGACCTGATGTAAACCTTGCCGTAAGTTTGGTAGGAAGGTACCAAAGTAATCCCGACAAGGAACACTGGACAGCGGTCAAGAATATCCTGAAGTACCTGAAAAGGACTAAGGAAATGTTTCTCGTTTATGGAGGTGACGAAGAGCTCGTCGTAAAGGGTTACGTCGACGCTAGCTTCGACACAGATCTGGATGACTCTAAGTCACAAACCGGATACGTGTATATTTTGAATGGTGGGGCAGTAAGCTGGTGCAGTTGCAAGCAAAGCATCGTGGCAGGATCTACATGTGAAGCGGAGTACATGGCAGCCTCGGAGGCAGCACATGAAGCAATATGGGTGAAGGAGTTCATCACCGACCTAGGAGTCATACCCAATGCGTCGGGGCCGATCAAGCTCTTCTGTGACAACACTGGAGCTATTGCACTTGCCAAGGAGCCCAGGTTTCACAAGAAGACAAGGCACATCAAGCGTCGCTTCAACTCCATTCGTGAAAATGTTCAAGATGGAGACATAGAGATTTGTAAAGTACATATGGACCTGAATGTAGCAGATCCGTTGACTAAACCTCTCCTTAGAGCAAAACATGATCAACACCAGAATTCCATGGGTGTTCGATTCATCACAATTGACTCTAGTGCAAGTGGGAGACTGTTGGAAATATGCTCTAGAGGCAATAATAAAAGCATTATTATTATATTTCCTTGTTCATGATAATTGTCTTTATTCATGCTATAATTGTGTTATCCGAAAATCGTAATACATGTGTGAATAACAGACATCAACATGTCCCTAGTGAGCCTCTAGTTGACTAGCTCGTTGATCAACAGATAGTCATGGTTTCCTGACTATGGACACTGGATGTCATTGATAACGAGATCACATCATTAGGAGAATGATGTGATGGACAAGACCCAATCCTAAACATAGCACAAGATCGTATAGTTCGTTTGCTAGAGTTTTCCAATGTCAAGTATCTTTTCCTTAGACCATGAGATCGTGTAACTCCCGGATACCGTAGGGGTGCTTTGGGTATGCCAAACGTCACAACGTAACCGGGTGACTATAAAGGTAGACTACGGGTATCTCCGAAAGTGTCTGTTGGGTGACATGGATCAAGACTGGGATTTGTCACTCCGTATGACGGAGAGGTATCACTGGGCCCACTCGGTAATGCATCATCATAATGAGCTCAGAGTGACCAAGTGTCTGGTCACGGGATCATGCATTACGGTACGAGTAAAGTGACTTGCCGGTAACGAGATTGAACGAGGTATTGGGATACCGACGATCGAATCTCGGGCAAGTAACATATCGATAGACAAAGGGAATAGCGTACGGGGTTGATAGAATCCTCGACATCGTGGTTCATCCGATGAGATCATCGTGGAGCATGTGGGAGCCAACATGGGTATCCAGATCCCGCTGTTGGTTATTGACCGGAGAGTCGTCTCGGTCATGTCTGCTTGTCTCCCGAACCCGTAGGGTCTACACACTTAAGGTTCGGTTACGCTAGGGTTGTAGGGATATGTATATGCAGTAACCCGAATGTTGTTCGGAGTCCCGGATGAGATCCCGGACGTCACGAGGAGTTCCGGAATGGTCCGGAGGTAAAGATTTATATATGGGAAGTCCTGTTTCGGGCATCGGGACAAGTTTCGGGGTTATCGCTATTGTACCGGGACCACCGGAGGGGTCCCGGGGGTCCACCGGGTGGGTCCACCTGTCCCGGGGGGGCACATGGGCTGCAAGGGGGTGCGCCTTGGCCTAATGGGCCAAGGGAACCAGCCCCACATAGGCCCATGCGCCTAGGGTTCAAGGGGGCAAGAGTCCTAGGAGGGTAAGGCACCTCCTAGGTGCCTTTGGGGGGAGGGAAACCCCCCTAGGCCGCCGCACCCCCTAGGAGATTGGATCTCCTAGGGCCGGCCACCCCCCTTGGCACCCCTATATATAGTGGGGGAGAGGAGGGACTTCATACCTGGAGTCCTTGGCCTTTGGTTGCCTCCTTCTCCCTCCCCAACACCTCCTCAACCTCCATAGTGCTTAGCGAAGCTCTGCCGGAGTACTGCAGCTCCATCAACACCACGCCGTCGTGCTGCTGCTGGTGCCATCTCCCTCAACCTCTCCTCCCTCCCTTGCTGGATCAAGAAGGAGGAGACGTGGCTGTTCCGTACGTGTGTTGAACGCGGAGGTGCCGTCCGTTCGGTGCTAGGATCTCCGGTGATTCGGATCACGTTGTCTTCGACTACATCATCCCCGTTCTTTGAACGCTTCCGCTCGCGATCTACAAGGTACGTAGATGCATCCAATGACTCGTTGCTAGATGAACTCCTAGATGATCTTGGTGAAACGAGTAGGAAAATTTTTGTTTTCTGCAACGTTCTCCAACACTTGGCTCAGGTCTCTCTTGGCTAGGGTTGATGGGTTGGTACCGTTCTGGCCGTTGCTTCCTCCATTCCCATTACCATTCTTGGTGCCATTATGATTGTGCGAGCTACCTCCTCCATGGGTATGCTGAAAATGTCCTCCCGGTCTAGGGGTAAAACGTGGCTTCTGCTGAGCTCCAGAATTGTACTTCCCTTGTCCATACTTCCTCTAACAGATCTCAATTTGTTGATGCTTCCCTTCAATCATGAGAGCACGATCTACCAACTCCTGGTAGTTGTTAAAGGTTGCTACCATCAACTGCATGCTCAACTCATCATTCAGTCCTTCCAGAAACTTCTCCTGCTTAGCTGCATCCGTAGCAACGTCATATGGGGCATAACGTGCTAGCTTACTAAAGTCCTCCACATACTGGCCAACTGTCCGTCCTCCTTGGCGCAAGTTGCGAAACTCTCGCTTCTTCATGGCCATAGCTCCTGCTGAAACATGGGCAGTACGGAAAGCCTGCTGGAACTGGTCCCATGTGACAGTGTTGATAGGGAAAGTGGCTGTGAAATTCTCCCACCATGATGCTGCGGGTCCTTCAAGCTGATGTGCGGCAAACTTCAATTTTTCCACATCTGTGTCAACTCCCTTGCTGTCTTGCGGAGCCAATCATCTGCTACTTTCGGCTCGGTGCTACTAGAAAACACTGGCGGATTCAGCCTAAGAAAACGGGCTAAGTGATCAACAGGGGGTGGTGGTGGTGGTGGGTTGTTGTTGTTGTTCCCCTGATTCTGATTCTGGACTAGCAACTGCATCAATGTGTTCTGCTGCTGGATCAACTGGGTGAGCTCTGGTGGGAAGGTAAATCCAGGGTCACGTCTCGGAGGCATCTGAGAGTTCAGAAAAGATGAGATTAAGAACAGAGAGGGGTCTAGAGAGAAAACACTACCCATATGCACATGAGGCAAAAGCAAACAATTCACTTCATTCAATCAAACAAGGGCATACAATCGATCTAACTATCGGAAAAGTGCTCGGACTACTATATTTACATGGTGGACTACTACTACTGATGAGGTGGTCTACTAGAAATATTCTTTGGTTGCCGACTCCATGATATCTACTCCAGCTTCATCAACATAGTCATCATCGCTATCATCTGGATCCGAGTCGGTGTCGTCGATGATGATGTAGTCTTCCGGGCGAATCTCTTTGGGTTCTTCGTCTTCTTCTACTGGTGTAGGGCCTCCCATAAATGTTTCGATCTTCTTGATCAAGTCGTCATTCTTCTCCACTAGTACTTCGATTTCCTCTTCATAATCTTCACGTGTAGCCTTGAGTTCTTCCTCCAGTTCCTTGATTCTTGTCCTCGCCTTCTTCAGATCTATCATGTCGGCGCACATCTGGTTCTCCTGGCGTCGAATGTGCTGGTTTAACTCCTGGATAAAAGCTGCAACTGATCTATCCTTCCTGGTGCTGATCATCTCCCAGTGCTCATCTCGGCACCCACAAATCGAGTAGATAGTATCCTTGAGATCATTACGGTAAACTTCTCCAATGCGCCCATGGCGATGTGAGCTGCCATGCTCCTTCCTACACTCCACATTGGTGCATCAAAGGAAAACTCCATGGGCTCAGTGACTGGCATGAACGTCCTTCCTAGAACTTGAACTTGAATCATCCATCGCTCCTCTTCCGGTAAAGTGGCGTTGTAGGTTCCGGTGAAGCTTGGTACTCCTATGTTCAGATATCTAGTGACTTCCTTCAAGTGACATCCAAAGGGTGTATCTTCATCCGGTTGCGTGAACTTGTTCCTTGCATCCACCATCCTAAAAGAGTAGAAAAGATGAGGAGTCGGAATGAGAAGAGAGTAGTGATCTAGGGCTTTAGCTTAGTGGTCGTGTCCTACAGTCAGCGTGTGCTCTGGTACCATCTTGTAGCGACCAGACCTCAAACGGTCCAATCTCTATGCTTCGGTGTCATCCCTGTATCAGTAATGCTGACACCACACAGTACTTGAAGGATTTATAATAGAGTAGCAATCACACACTTTTTACATCAAGTGTCTCAAAAGAGAACCTATTACAATAAATATGGCTTAAGGCCATCTAATAACGATAACAGCGGAAGGCTCGGAAGATAAGTGAGTCCATCAACTCCAACTGCATCACTGAGTATAGAACCACGACCGAAAAGCACCTTATTCGTCGTCTGAAAAGTCTACAACATGAACATTGCAGCCCGAAACGGGTCAGCACATGGAATATGCTGGCAAGGTAACACATAGAGAACAATGAAAGAATAAGAATATTCTATATGCATATTTGGCTGGTGGAAAGCTCTATGGTTACAGCTTTGTGTAAAGCCAATTTTTCCCTACTGCAAAGGAATATATTTTATTTAACTATCATGGTGGTTGTTAAATATTGAGAGTGTAGACACGCTCTCAATCCCAATTAAGCATCATCATTAAAAACCCAACAAAATTATTTAGAGTAACATGATGAGATTCACATGATAATCCAAGTACTAGATACTCAAGATGTCCATAACCGGGGACATGGCTAACCATGATTAGTTTATACACTCTGCAGAGGTTTGCGCACTTTTCCCACAAGACTCGATCTCCTCCGTTGGGATTCTCGCACTACATGATGTTTGAGAAATGGATGACCGAGACATAGTCTTTCAAAAGCGCTTGCACCTTACGAACGGGTAGACCATACCAACCTACATCCCCTACATCTGCTAGTCTACCACTGTAAGAGTTCGCATGACTTAGTCAACTATGCTAGAGCCCATAGTAGCTTGTGGCTGCACACGGAAATTTCTAGTATGAATAATCTCATGATCCCTTTGAGCCTGGGTGGTCGTCCAAAAAAACAGGCAATCGCTGGAATACCCAGGTGCCTCAATCCACCCAGATGTGTGTTTAAGTTGCCACCTTAAATAAACCATTAAATTAACAATCTCACATCTGTCATGGATACACTCACCCAATCCACGTCTACTAGCATAGCATGGCATAATAAGCAAACGTAGAAGTAACTCCCAAAGGTTTGATAATAAACAGGCAATAGGTACTACCTCGTCTACTTCCCAAACCCACAATTTAATTAGATCCTAATCATGCAATGTGTGAGGATTGATCTAATGCAATAAAAATTGGATAAAATGAAGTATGATCAAAGTGTTACTTGCCTTGCTGATGATCCGCAAAACCTAGCGATTCGAAGTAGCAAGCGGCGCACTCCGGGTACTCTATCGCAAAAAAACAAGAATACAATAAGTACTCATCTAATGCACAGGTAAAACTCAAATAAGAGATCTAACCAGAAAGTTCAACTTAAGAACTCCAGTTGGCAAAAACAACCAAATCGAATGAAGCAACGAAAGACAAACGGCAAAAGAAACAGGTTTTGTTTACTATTTTGGATCTATGTCAAATTTTACAGAGGCAAAAACTTGTTTGAGTTGGTTAAACGGAAAGAGGGTTTCGAGACGAAACTCTAGGCGCTTGAATCGCCTGATTCCGATAAACGGGCGAAAAGTTATACTAGAACGAAAATCGGATCAGAAATCGCGATCAGAAAAATCGCGGATTTAATCTAAGAAAAAGAAAAACGACGAACAGATTAACGAATGAACGTTCGTTAACTGGATCTAAATGATGAACGCGTTCGTTAAAACGAACGAGCGAACGCTCGCTAAATAACTAAACCGAGAAAAAAAAATGATCTATCTAAAAATGAATCTAAAAAACCCGAAAAAAACCGGTGAAAACCTAACGGTTTTCTAAAAAAACCGGGGCGGCTCGACCTCGTCGGCGGCAAACTCCGGTGACGGCGGGGCGGCGGCACGGCGGTGGCGCGGCTAGGGTTTGAGGGGGCAGGGCACGGTTGTGGGCTGGGGCGGCCCGGGGCGCGGTATATAAAGCCTCCCCCCGAGGAGTCCGGATCGTATACGGCTCGTAGGTCGGTTCGGGCGTCTTTTTTTTTAATAATTACGCTCAGAAAAAACAGAACAAATACTAAACGGACTCCAAAAATCCCAAAATAAAGTTTCCCCGGCTTCTAAAATCAAGCCTGACAGGATGAACATTTATTTGGGGCCTAAATGCAATTTTGAAAAACACGCATTTTTCCTAAATTCAAATAAAATAGCAAATAAATCCAAATAAAATCTTATTTGATTTCTTTATTAAATCCTTAATATTTCTTTATTTTGGGAAATTCATTTTATTCCCTCTCTCATATTTTGATAATAGAAATAATTGAAGATAAAATAAATAAAATCAAATGATCCCGTTTTCAAAATTTGAGAACACTCAAATATGAAAATAACGAGATCCCCAACTCTCTCCGAGGGTCCTTGAGTTGCGTGAAATTTCTAGGATCAACCAAAATGCAAATAAAATATGATATGCAATGATGATCTATTGTATAACATTCCAAATTGAAAATTTGGGATGTTACACTGCTTCAGGGATGTTGGTCGTCTACCTTTTGTAACAGACAAAGAGCACTGGAACGAAGAGCTTCTGCTGCAGTTCTATGCTACACTTCAGCTACAACAGGGATCCGAATACATGGATTCTTGAGTGGATGATAGGTGATGTGCATCATGAAGCCACAGCTCAAGACATCATCGAGCTTACTTCCCTGCTCACTCCAGGTGAGTTCTACGAGCCTGGTTTTCAGCGTCATCATGATGAACTGCAAAGTATCTTCCACAGGCCCGGGCCAAATATGAGTGAGATGCTAAGTATGATGAAGCCATTGCCTCCTGATGCTGAATACCCCAAAGAGTTCTTCATCGAGGACCTCCAGTACTTGCCCCGCACTGTTTATCATATTCGGAGGCGTACTCTATGGCCGATCAAGGGATACTCTTCTGAAGCCAAACTAGAAGGAGCCATGAAGAGTTTGGTATTCTATATCATCCAAGGCATCAGATTCAATACCCAGGATTTCTTCAACTTCCTGCATCAGGGATTGATCTGTTTGGCCTCAAGTTTTATGCTCCATGGGTGATGCGCCTGATCAAGCTCCATTCTACTATTACCTATCAGCCCTCAATGCGCAACCATCTTGTCTTTCTACCTAAGGTTGATCTGTCCATTGAAGACATCTATCCCGAGCCAGCCAAGTAGCCTATACATCTTCAGAATGCTGAACTCCATAGCTTCTCGCAACCAATGGAGGGAATTCTTGTTCCCAATGCTGCAACTCCTACTTATCCTCTTACTCGGAATATGAGAGTGCCACATCGTGCCAACACTGAAGCCACAGCAAGTATGGTTGCCCAAAGGCCTTGGGAGTGTCCCCGTGTCCTTAATGACCGAGGGATTCTTATGGCCTTGCACCAGAAACAGGATAAGCATCATGATTAGCATAAGTGTCAGATGCAGAGTATCTTGGTGGATGTCAATCACATTCGAAATTTGGCCACCAAGAACTCGTTCGTTGCTCATGAAGCCTGTCGGCGGTCCTGGAAGAGTCTCACACTACTATGCTCTGAAGACGATCTTCGCGAAGATGGCTTCACTGAGGGCTTCAAGTTTGATTCCAGGCCTCCCCAAAATTCAAGCTGGCGCCGCACTCCCTCAATTGAAGATTCTGAGCGTTCATCTTCGGTTGCAACTGTTGTTGCGAGAGTCATCGATGAAGAAGAGGATGTCACTTCACCAACCATGGCTACACTACATCTCGACACTGCATCAGGCCTGTCCCCACCACCAAACTCCAATGTCGACCCTGCTCCTTCATCTACTCCTGATGGGAATGAGTAGATACTCTATGTCTTCAAACCTTTTTTGTCCTTACTGATAAAAGGGGGAGAAGCTTATGAGTTGATAGTCTTCAAGAGGGTCCTTATGGGTGGTTGCTTTATTTTGCTAAGTCTTTACAACTCTCCTCTTCTGAAACATTTGGTTCTTTGAGTTGTAACACTTAAAATCGACGGTCGTCTGCTACTTATTCTGCTACCTTGTGATGCGATGATAAATTCCGCATGAAGCCAATCCGCAAATGTCCATTTTTCATTATGCATGTCATTATCTTCGTTATCTTTTTATATACATGATGAATTGTCTTCATAAGTTAAAGAGGATCTCCACAAGTAAAACCTTCCATGTGCATTTGCATTCAAAAGCAAACTACTTATATGCACATCTTTAGGGGGAGCCTTTTTCTACTTATGAAGACAATACCTCTATCCTTAAACTTTCACATATTTTTATCCCCATTGAAAACTACAACCGGTTTGTCATCAATCACCAAAAAGGAGGAGATTGTAAGTGCATCTAGTGCCACCCTTAGTTGGTTTTGGAGTATTGATGACAAACTTGGTTGAGGGACTAATGTGTTTGTGAGAATTGCAGGATAACACAGGTAGTAGTCCCATATTGATTCGGTTTACCTACTATAGATGACCCCTAAAAATGTATGAAGACATTGAAGACAATGGTGGTCTGTGAAGATATTCACAGTGAAGATTATGACATGAGAAGACATTCACATGAAGACTATGGAGTGCGAAGACATAGTTGTTTCGTAGTTTCCTTTTCTTCTTTATTGAGTCATCGGAACCACTGTACTGTTAAGTGGGGTCCAAGTGAACAAAGTCAGAGTGACTGATGTGATCCTCAACCAAATCCTATGTCTTCGAGCGAAGACAATGAGAGAAAACCTTATCCAGAGCTGGATGAGTCAGCTTTACTTGTAGCCCAAGTCAAGCTGTCACGTGTGTTTGAAATCTAACCGTTGGACACGTGTCAGTTCCTTAGTGACCTAGGGTAATTTTGGACAAATCAGGTCGGGTTGCCTCCAGGCTATAAATAGCCCACCCCCTACACCATAAATTGGTGGCTGCTCAGAGTTAGTGCACGGCTTTTGTCATTTGAGAGCAACCCACCTCCGAAGCATTTGAGAGAGAGAACCTTGTGAGGACAAAGCCCGAAACACCCAGAGCCAAAGAGTGTTAGGCATCACTGAAGTCTTTCTGTCCGCGTGATCTGAAGACTTGTTACACTTGAGGACTGTGAATCCTCCAGCCGGTTAGGTGTCGCATTCTGAGCATCCAAGAGTCATTGTGGATCGCCGGTGAACGAAGTCTGTGAAGGTTTGGAAGTCTACCTTGAAGACTTATCAGAGTGATTGGGCGAGGACTGTGTGTCCTTGGCTCAAGGGGAATAAGGTGAAGACGCGGTCTTCTGAGTTGAATCTCAGCCTCCCTAACCAGACGTACAGTTGTCACAGCAACTGGAACTAGTCTACCAAATCCTTGTCTTCACCAAGCTACTGGTTCTATCCTTCACTTCCCTTTACTTTACAGTTTGTCTTTGTGAAGTCATTGCTTGCCTGTATGATCTGATTGACTTCACTGAGTGAAGAATGTTCACTGTTTGGTTTCGTACTGTCTTCCATCCTGATCCATACTACCTAGTTGTTGTTAGTCTTCATGCTTTCACTTCATTGCTTACTTGACTATGAATTGTCTAGTGTAGTCTACCTTCCGCTGCATATCAATGGGTTCATTTATATCGCTTGTCTTCAAAGCCCCTATTTTGAAGACTCTCATAAAAATCGCCTATTCACCCCCCCCCTCTAGTCTTCTTGCTCCAGCCGCCCAAACCAGTGCCGGTCGTGCCGCCTACTCCTGCCTCCGTGGTCGACTCTGCTGCCGCGCAGGCTTGACCGCCCCACCCTACTCCAACCTTTGGCCAGGCCATCCCTCCACTCACCCACAACCCCTGTTATTCTACGGCGACGGCAACCTCACACCACGGCTGAGCCAGTCAACCCTCATACTCCTCTCTGCGTGGGCATCCACTGCCGCGTCTTCCCCAGCTCCGCGTCCTCACCTTCCTAGGCCTCGCTGTCATCCACCACCTTGGTGCTCTCGGTGCAGTGTGGTTAATGTGGTCAAGGAATGACTTCCATCGGAAGAGTACTGTACGTGAAGAGGCTGACAGCTGGGTCTGCTACCTCTTGACCACTATGTTAGTTTTCCCTTGAAGAGAAAAGGGTGATGCAGCAAAGTAGCGTAAGTATTTCCCTCAGTTTTTGAGAGCCAAGGTATCAATCCAGTAGGAGACTACACGCAAGTCCCTCGTACCTACACAAACAAATAAGTATGCATATTTATCTTCCAAGGAGACCAGTAACTAGTTTGTGTCACCTTGCAGACGGGGTGCAATGAAGATAAGATTGAGGATTTCCGAGTACGAGATGTTAGGAAGGAGCCTTGCAAGAGAAGGAGGAGCAGCGCTGAGCCTGTTCAACCAGTTATGGTAAGTCACTGCATTACAATTACCAGGACATGCTATTTGTCTAACATTGTGCTTGCGTAGGGTTCTTCACCTGTAACCCAGTCATTGGGACATTGATTAAAAACCCCTCCGCTCACTACTATATGATGTTCTAACTTTTTTGTAAATCAAATGTATGTAAACACATTTTAATGTGTCTATTCACGCATTACAGATGTAGTCTACTTTTAAATATCTAAAACATCTTATAGTAGTGAACAGTGTGAAACTACTTCCTGCTATGGTAGAGTTGTCGATGTCATAAATGTCATAACCAAACGCATATTCACATCATTAGCCTCCCTATCATTACTAGGATCTTGATTACATACTAGTTGAGATACTTCATAGGGGGCAAACAATATTACATTACTTGTTCCTTTATATAGTAAATGTAGCTAGGTCATGGATGTTATTGAGGCGTGCATGTATGCATGCTGCCAACTCAACAGTTCAATTGCTTGTTTGTTTTAGGCATAGTTAAATTGATATTTTCAATTGCTTTATTTGTCCTCGATTAATGAGATGCCAAAATAATGATGTCTGATGTTGGGTACTTGTATAACTATTAGTTGACATAATTATAGGCCTTACCATTTAATTACTCTAGAGAATTGTGCCTGAAGCTTTGAAGTCTATTAACCAACTATTATTGCATGAGGCTCACAATCTAGTTTATACGAGGCTAATGATTGCATAGTTTTGTTTGTTGAAGTAGGTTTGTATGAATCCCTCTACTGTTCATTATGCTCCCTAAGACATTAATTGAGCTAAAGAGTGGCCAACTGCTTGCTTACTTATACGCAAGATATGTATAGAGAGAGTATAGAGAGAGAGTATAGAGAGTAGCACTATTATGATCACATGATCATAATAGTTATTCTGATCACAACGCCCTATATATAGTGGCGATCTGATGCTCCTGAGTCCTGAGATCCCGAAGATGCAAAAAAAATAACAAACGTCCCCCACCTCCTGCACCTCTCACTCTCACCTGGATCCCCAACCCACCCGCCGCCTCCCCAGGAAACCCCCAGCCCACCACCGTCGGGTACCACCCAACCGCTGCCACCCTCGACCCAGAAGCCGCCACCCCGCCAACCCCGGGCGCCGCCGCCCCTGGAAACCCCCTGATCGGGAATCACTGTCGGCCACCCACCCCACCTAGCACGGCAATGCCTCCTACCACGACGCCGCCGCCAGCCTCCTCCCGCTACGCCGCCGCCCATCTCGACCATGCGCGTCGCCACCTCCAGGACCGGATCCTCGTCACCACGTGCCCGGATCCCGGCCAAGGCCGGTGATATCCCCCTGCCTGCCTTCTTTTTGTTCGCCGACGTCCCAGTGCGCCGCCGCCCACCCCCCAGCAACATCACACACCGCCGTCCTGCCTCAAGAGTGTCACCACTGCCATGCGTCATCTTCGCGAAGCTGCCTACTCGTCTCAAACTTCCTCTAGATCCGACCTCAAACTTCTACCAGTAGAGCGCCGACAAGATTTCTCTCAGATTTCTCTTTGACCATGCTCCATTTTTTCTGTAGATGCAGCAAGCATTCATCTCTCTGTCCCTCTGAGGTAGCTGGAAGAAGAAATAATAAAGTTACAGGCCTCTTCCCACACCTCGTCACCGCACCCTTGAAGTACCTTGTTCCCACGACCATCTGCAAAGGCCGCCGCGCGTGCACGTGTTGGATCACGCCCTGCGGCCGTCTGCACGCATGCATCCTAGTTCCTGCCTCTGCTGCTATCATCTAATTTCTGAAGAAAAACTGCAGTTCAAGTTTAGTTGATGATCGCTATTGACGATTACATCTAACTGCTTCCATTGATCTCATTTCTGAATCTTCAGTAGCCAAAGATCTGCATATAAACGAACCATATAAATGCCTCTTTTTAGAAATAGCTATTGCTATTTGTCGGAATGTTAAAGTAGATAATTGTTGAGATGTTGATTTAAGAAGTATGGTTCAGGCATCCATGACTTGGTGTTTGAGATGTCAAATTTCAAGAAAAGTGCAGATTATAAAAAATTAAAAGTTACGCATTGAAAATTTCCATACTATAGTGCACAACCTCAACAAAATCAGAGAAGTTCATGTATTACAGTCGCTGAAAAATCGGAAAAATAAAAGACCGAGGAGTTTCCAAAGCCAGAGGCATTCGTCAAAAACTGGAGTTCATAGAAGATACTCAGGGGAAGGTTTACAAAAATCTAGTTGATAGGACAACTACTGCCAATTCCCTTATGAAAACCCATGAAGTTCAGAAAAAGAAGCAAAAATAATCCTACAATTCAAAAACAAAAGCAAAAATAAATTAAAAAGCCAAGGAACATTCGGGACATATAGGTTTAGAAGTTCACAATGAACTACTAGAGAAATTCAGAGAATGATACAATTAGGCAAAAAAACTTAGGAAATACCTGCAAAGATACTCTTGTAATTCATTAGTGTTTTTTTTAAGTTGAGACTTAGAAGGTCAAACTAAAACAATGAAGTGATTCGATATTTATTTTAAAAAACAAGGATTTTACCTTTTGAAATTGAAGAATCAACCATGAAGTTCAATTTGAAAAAACAATGAAACTCGATGTTTATTTAAAAATAAAAAACAATTCTTTAATAAAAAATGTGAAGTTCAAATTAAATTAACACACAAGTTCAAAGTATATGAAACCCTAGGATGTACAAGATTAAAAAACAAAACAAAAAACAACTTCATTTTTATTGTTCTTTTTTAACTCAAAATTTTCGTGTTACTAAAGAATAAAACCAAGAAGTTCAAATTAAAATAACGCTACAGCTCGACGTATACAAAAACTCAGATTCTTCTCATTTCTAGGAAAATGTAGTTAATCCCATTAAAAGAAGTTCTTCGATGCTTTCTTAGAAAAATCAATTTTTTCTTCTATAAAAGTAGAACTAAGAAGTTCAAATTAAAATACCAGAGAAGTATGATGTTTAAATAACTCAGATTTACATGTTAAAAAATCGATACCATTTTTGGCATTTTAAAAACTACTCATAAAATGGCAATGAATTTGAAAAATGTCTACATGACAATTTGCTTCAAAAACATAAGCTTTCCAACGGTATATCATACGCGTTATTCACATATTATAATATGAAAATGTTTGTGTATATCGTTCAAAACAAGCTTTAGCATGTTCAAAAAGATAATCGTAACCCATCATGATTTTGTAAAAAAGAATGCTTTCCAATAGTTTTCTATTGGTAACATTTGCTCAAATTCGATGAGTGCTTTAGGAGTTAGGGGAAAAATAATTAGAGATCAGTTTAAATTGAAAACAATCAGAAGTCCACGTACTACATGGTGTGTGTTTTCATATGAGAAAAAGGAATAAAAAGGCAAAATATAAAAGGTTTGTTGCTAGAAGTTCACGTGCTCGGCATGGGAAGTTCAAAACTTCTTTTGAGAGAGGTTAACCGTGTATTGACAAGTTCAAAACACACACACAAAAAGTTGTTTTTGGTGTGTTTTTTTAAAATCTATCAATCCATTATAAATTTGAAAAAAATGTGATACATGAAAAAAGTTCCTCATATTCAACAACTTTCCAAGGTTATATAACATTCTTGTTCCAAAAAACGGTTAAAATAAATTGGTGCATGTTGTTTGAAAATAAAAGTCTAACCATATAAAATAAAGTTGCGTCTTTTCAACAGGTTTCTAGTGATATATCATTTGAGCAACTCCGATGAAACGGGTGAAAATTACGAATGAAAATATGTGGCAGAAGTTCAAACTGAATACCGCGGGAAGTTCAGCTACTACACAAGATGCGTTTCAGATGAGAATAATAGAATAAAAAATAAAATCCTAAAAGGTTTGCTGCAAGAAGTTCACGTCCACCTCCCTACACGGTTCCAAATTTATATTGCGAGACATCCGAACTTCAATTACTTTTTTTTAAAAGGCAAAAAAAATTATTTTTTGCAATTTCTAAAACTGCTCTAAAACGTTAATGAATTTGTTAAGATTGTCTAGATGAAAAGTTGCTCCTATTCATAAGCTTTCCAACGGTATATTATATGCTACTTTTCGATGAATGGTTTAAATGTTTCATGTATACCGTTAAAAATACGTTTTTACATATTCAAAAAATATTTTAAACCGATTTGTGTACGAAAAACTGATCAACATGGGAAAGTTGCGTGTTTTCAATAGCTTTCCATTGGTATATCATTTGCTCAATTTTAGCAAATAACAGAGAAGTTTAAATTAAAATAACAGAGAACTTCAAAGTTTATTAAAAACGCAGGTTTTTCTCATTACTAAAGAATAAAATGAAGAGTTCAAATTAAAATAAATGGAACACCTAAAAAAAGTTCAAACAATTTTTCCCTTCTTTAAAAAACTAGAAGTCCGAACTAAAATAATGAAGTGGATCGATGTTTATTAAAAAATCTAGGATTTTACCCTTTTTAAAAAAATACAGATATCTATCGTTATTAAATTGAAAAAATAGTCAAAATTGATGTTCATCTAAAAATCAAAACAATTATTTACACAAAAATAAAAACGTGAAGTTCAAATTAAAATAACATAGAAGTTCAAAGTATATTAAGACCTAGGATTTACAAGCTCAAAAAAGAAAAAAAAAACAGCGTCATTTTGGACCTTTTTAAAGACAACTCATAAACGTTGATGAATTTGGAAAAAATCTCCACATGCCAAAGTTTCTCCTATTCAAACTCTCTGCACCAGGATATCAAATGATCGATTCCATTAAATTGTTTGTATAACTAGGACTTTTCCCGTAACTAATGAATAACATCAAGAAGCCCCTACTCCTCCACGAATCTGGCCACCCGCGTACCGGTGACATGGATCTGCACTAAGAAGTTGAAATTAAAATAACAGAGAAGTTCAAAGTATATAAAAAACTCATATTTGTTGCAAGAAGTTCATGTGTACCTTCGTGCACGGTTCAGAATTTATATTGCGGGACATCCAAACTCCAATTACAAGTTTTAAAATGGCAAAAAATGACGTCTGACCTTCAATTGCACGAAAATGTGACAAAAGTTAGTTGTGAAAACAACGAGAAGTTCAAGTACTGCAAGGAATGCATTTCAGGTGAGAATAAAAAGTATAGAAAAATAGAAGCTTAAAAGGTTTGTTGAAACAAGTTCAAGTGCTCTTTCCAGGGAAGTTCAAAAATTCTTGCGGGAGAGGTTCACCTTGTATTTCCATGTTCGAAAACACGAAACTAATTATTATTTTTGTGTTTTAAAATAATTCTCTCAATCCATAAAGAAGTTCAAGTATTATTTGGGAGCAATATGATTTCAAAAATAAAATAAAAAATTCAAATTATAAAAATGAAAAAAGTTCATGTACTACATGGTGTGTGCTTAATATGAGAAAAATGAATTAAGGTCCAATTTTTTTTGTTATAAGTTTCTCGGTCGGAGAAAGTTCAAAAAATTATTGTGAGAGAGGTTTGTACAAAAGGAATATCATTTGTGTAACACTGACGAATGGATGAGAAAATTACAAACGAAAATACATCACAAAAGTTCAACATGAAAACAGCAAGTTCAATTACTACACTGAATGAATTTCAGATGAAAAGCTTTTAAAATCGTCGCGAGTATGAAAAAATGATCAACACGGATGGAGAGCTACACACCATCGATATATCACTTGCTCAATTCCGGTGAGTGGATGGAGAGCTACAAGCAAAAAAACACATGAAAAATGGAGTGAAGTTCAAGTAGACATGCCAAGAAGTTCAAGTTCTTCACCCGGTGCATTTTCGAAGAATCTGTTTCGCGATAAAGGCAGAACGCATGATCTCGTTGTTTTCAAAATTACTTGAAAATGGATAGGAATCAGAGAAAACCATCTACATGAAAAAGTTTCGCATTTTCTGTAGCTTTTCAAGGGTATATCATTTTCCCTATTCCGACAAAGTTGGTAGAAATTATGGCCAGAAACGTTTTTAGCCATTTTCAAAATTGACTTAAATCCATAAGGAATTGGGACAAACAATGTATAACATAAAGTTTCGCATTTCCTCAAGATTTCCAACGCCATATCATTTGCTGCATTCTGACGTACGGTTAAAAAATTAGCTTGAAAATACGAACTCGGTGGAACTTGTACCGTTTTCTAAATTACTTTATACCGTTTAAAATTAGAAAAAACTTTCAACCTAAAAAATAGCGCATTTTCATAAGCTTTCTAATGCCATATCATTTGCCTCAATTAGATAAGCCATTTAGAAGTGGCATCGAAAATATGAACTCGGCTGTTCGGTTTGCGAAATTTTACGATTTTCAAAATTACTCTTTAACCATAGGGAATTAGAGAAAACTTTCAACATGTGGAAGGAGTGGTTTTGCAGCAGCTTTCCAACGCCATATTATTTGCCTCATTTCGATAAATGGTTTAGAAATGCGATCGAAATACGATTCACATGTTTTGTATGAAGAAAAAATAGTTTTCAAAACTGCTCTTAAATCGCTTATATTTGCCAAAAATTTAACTTGGGTCATGATACTCGTGTCCATAGCTTTCCAACGGTATATTGCAAGCCCCATTCTAGCAATGCTTGCGGAAGTTCAACCTAGGACTGGGGGAAGTTCAGGTCGAACAACTCAGGCAGTAAAATTGCAACAGACGCATGTTCATCACGACCCGAGAGCAAAATCTTCCAATGAGCGAGATTCCTATTTAAAATAGGCATTTAGTGTCTA
This sequence comes from Triticum dicoccoides, assembly GCF_002162155.2. Lineage (NCBI taxonomy): Eukaryota > Viridiplantae > Streptophyta > Magnoliopsida > Poales > Poaceae > Triticum > Triticum dicoccoides. The sequence continues at coordinate 310,110,281 of NC_041384.1, forward strand.
AAAACCATTTTCAAATTACACTTACATCACATAGAACACGACTGACTAGAATAATTCGCGCGGGGAGACACGGTTACGAAGATAGCCCGAAGGTCGGGTTCCTACAGATGGAAGTTCAGGTTGTGTAACTCAGGAAGCTCAGGTTGTGATCAGAATAATATTCTGATCCCGTGATCAGAATAGTGTTTATATATATATATATATTGTTCTGTAGCTGCATGTGGTCTAAATTTCTAACCTATATGTGTTTTGGATTTGGCCCCAACATCATGCTCCTCTGGTGAGCTAAGAGAGATTTCTGTATGCAGGCTGCACACACTACCATTTTTATAATTTTTAAAATACCACCTGCTTATGCTTCATGACGTGTAACATTATTGTTAGTCCTGTTTTGCCATGTACAAAATAGTTTGTCTTGCTCACTTCACCATTGTAACTATATTTTTGCCCTAGTCATGTGTACTTACAGAAACATTTCAGGATGAAATGACATCAACACAAAGATATGAGAGCAATGTGGCATGGCCATTACCAAATGTTATAGATTGGAATTGGAATGTGTTGATGTTCTCGAGCATCAACTAGAACTGGCAAGACAACGTGTACATGATTCTCAACATGTTGAGACTGGAGTTGCAGGTATTAGATGCAGGAGTCAAAAAATGAAACAAGACACTGAGGTAACCACAAAGGAATTGGAGGTTTTGCAGACTGAAATTTGTGCTATCTAAATCCAGACAATCCTATTTTCTGAAGAGATTATAGTTTAAATGGTAAGCTCTGTTGATGCGTGTCCATGATGTATGAACTTTATTTGCCCAGTGTATGTAATTTGTTGTTTGTGTACACTTTATTATCGCAGGTGCCAAACTATAATGCCCAATGGGTATAATCTGCTATAATTTCTTTATTGTATAGTCTAGGATTATTCTTTGTTTCTATGCCTTAATCTCTTTATTGCATAGTAGGTTTTTTAGAGGTGATAGTATAGAGTAGGATAATCCTTTGTATATGATATATCGTTGAAATGGGGGCCAACATGCCCAAACATTACCTGGATGCCATCCCAACGAACAAACATGTGTAGTCAAAGTGGGCCTTAATTGGGCTGGTCAACTTAATATTTTGTGGATCCCAAACAATGTGGCCCACCGTAACAACGGCTCTTATCAGGCCATTAACAGGCCGAAAGCTCGATAGGGCTGTATAAATGGAAATGGCCCGCGGGCCTCAGCAGGCCGAAATAAATGTCAATTTTGTCTCGGCCATTTTACTTGACAGGCCAGTAAGAGGCCGAAAGTGTTTTGGGCCAGAAGAGGCCCAATTTGCGAACTAGGCTTTTAACCGGCCAAAATTTGCGTTAGGCTGAAATTGTGCCCTGCGGAATGTGGGCCACTAATGGACCCAAAATCAGGTTGCACCATCAAAGGCCCAACTGTTGTGCGGGCCATTAACAGGCTAAAATACAAAATGGGCTAGGAATTGGCCCATTTACTGAATGAGCAAGGGAAGGCCAAAAGTCACAACGGGCTAGAAGTTGGCCCAACTGCAGAATGGGCCAAGAAAAGGCCAAAAGACGTACCGGGCCATTAACGAGCTGGGACTGACGATGGGCTGCTAACAGGCCGAAAGAAGGTCGGGTCGTAATTGGGCCCAAAGACGTACCGGGCCGTTAACGGGTTGGAAGTGACGATGGACTGAAAATTGTCAAATCTAGAATGGGCCTTTGATGGGCCAATTTTGTGTAACTTGTATGGGTCGTGCTTGTGAATGAGCCCGACTTAAGTAGGCCGCTAATGGGTCGGCCCACTTATTTTGACATGCACGGCCTTTTAACCTAGATGGGCCACTGTTAGGTTGAGCCGTGTGTCAACGTACCATAGGCTCGTCCCATCCACTTACTTGATGACAACGCGGAGCTGACACGTGGATACTAAGGCGAATCAGAATTTTACACGTGGAAAATCCCCATTGGTTTGGGCGGTTAACGGGTTATCGGATCCAAATCGGAACCCGATAGCTTAATGGCGACCCATTACGGTGAATGCCATGGGTTGGTTACCCTTGACGAAACCACTTCCATGACATGCCATTTATCATCATGGAAGTGGACACCTCCATGATGATAATTTTGGTATTGTCATGGAACACTTCTACGACAGCACAGGTATGACTATCTTGATTCTGTCATAAAATTGTCATGGATGTACATGCATGACAGAAAACGTGACCTACTGTGATAAAGATGTATCATCACAGAAGTGTTTTTTTGTAGTGCAAGCTTGAGCATTGTACTGTAACATCTTCAATTCTTCTGTGGTCGTTTCACGATCCGGTTCTCTACCATCCTCAAACAATTCACCTTGCAAGCCAATATGAACAACAACCCAAACAGTGGGGTAATGACCAAGAATATGAATTTTCATCTTATGCTTCCAACTAGCAAAATTTGTACCATCAAAATAAGAATCTCCACGGTGATAGTTACCCTCACTAGATGCCATACTCTCTTAGGTTGTGAAACCAAGGCTATGATCACCAAAGCAATGGAAATCAAGGCTTACATAGACCAAAGCTCTGATATCACTTGTAGGATCGAAAGTATGTCTAGAGGGGGTGATTAGACTACTTGACCAAATAAAAATCTTTCCTTTACCAATTTTAGTTGTGGGCTGATTTTAGCAATTATGACAAGTCAAGCAATCAACCTACACATGCAATTCTAAGAGTATAGCAGCGAAATGTAAAACATTGCATATGAAGGTAAAGGGAAGGGTTTCGAGAAGGAAAACACAATGAGGACACAAAGATTTTTGGCATGCGTCCGATAGGTGGTGCTATCGTACATCCACGTTGATGGAGACTTCAACCCACGAAGGGTAATGGCTGCGTGAGTCCACAAAGGGTCCACGAAGAAGCAACCTTGTCTATCCCATCATGGCCATCGTCCACGAAGGACTTGCCTCACTTGGGTAGATCTTCATGAAGTAGGCGATTTCGTTGCCCTTACAAACTTCTTGGTTCAACTCCACATCATGTCGGAGGCTCCCAAGCGATACCTAACCAATCTAGGAGACACCACTCTCCAAATGGTAATAGACAGTGTCTTGATGATGAACTCCTTGCCCTTGTGCTTCAAATGATAGTCTCCCAAACACTCGACTCTCTTTAACAGATTTGGCTATGGTGGAAGAAGGATTTGAGTGGAAAGCAACTTGGCGAAGGCTAGAAATTAAGGTTCATATGGTAGGAATGGAATCTCTTGATCTCAACATATGAGTAGGTGGTTCTTTCTCAGAAAATGAATGGTGGAAGTGTAGGCATGTTCTTATGGCTCTCTTCTCTGACGAACAGGGGGTGGAGGGGTATATATAGCCTCCACACAAAATCCACCCGTTACACACTTTTGACCCATCTCGGTGGCACCGATTAGAAAACTCGGTGGCACAGATCTGTGTAAAAATATGAACGTTAGGAATCTCGGTGGCACCGACAGGAACAACTCGGTGGGACCAATGTGCTACGGCTTAGGGCAAACCACATCTCGGTGGCACCGATTAGATCATCTCGGTGGGACCGAAGTGAAGTAATAAGGCAATAGAGAATCAGTCGAGCCATCTCAGTAGGACCGATTGTAACATCTCAGTGAGACCGAAGTGATTGCAACAAGTCACAGAGAGCTAGCAAGGCCATCTTGGTGGGACCGAGATCCCTATTGGTGGAACCGAATTGTTAGGGTTTCGACTGTGGCTAAGTCAAGATGAACTCGGTGGCTCCGGATGGGAAGTTTCGGTGGAGCCGAGTTGGGAATTAGGGTCTGGACATATTTGAATAGATAAGGTGGTTGAGGGTTTTGGAGCAATATCACTAAGCATTTGAGCAAATAGATCATTAAGAAACACCTCATCCCCTTTTAATAGTATTGGCTTTCCTATGGACTCAATGTGATCTGGGATCACTTAAACAAAAAATGTAGAGTCTTGAGCTTTTGCCGATCCTTGCCCTTACCATTTTGAGGGGTTCACATCTCTAGTTCATGCCATGCCAATCATTGAACTTCCTGAAATATTTATCTTGAATGGACATTAGTTCAATGAGATATATGTTTTTATGAATTACCAAAACCACCCGGGGATTAGTTGCACTTTCAGGTATGGATTGAGGCAAGAGCCTTGCAACCCTCTGTATTTGTTGTGGGGATCATTGGAAGGGCTTTGAATTAATGTCCCATCTGCATGAAATAAAATTGTTCGGTAGAGGTCTCTTTTCTCGGCTGTGTTCTTGATCCTTGCAGGTACCCAAGATCATGAAGAGCGAGCCATAAAGAGGCTAAGGGTAGTGTGACGCCCCGAGACCGATGCTCCAGTTTCCTTCTTTTATTTTAGTTGTTATCATGTGTTTATTGTGTTTGTTGCATTATCATAATTGTTTTGCACATTTCAGTATGATGTGTTTATGCCATGATCATGATGAGTGCCATTGCCATATTTTGTTTATTGCATCATGTTCATCTTTTATTATATTGCATTGTGCCATTTCATTTTGTTGCATTAAGCCTCCTGTCATTTTGCATTATGCCATCCTTTGCCTGATGCATCATATTATAGCATTGTGTCATCCATGTTGTTTCCAAGTCCATCATGTGCATTGCCCCTACATTATGTTTGTTGTTTGCTCCATGTATGATCGTGCATCATCACCTCCTCCTTTCTTCTTCTTTCTTTCATTTTCGCAAGTGACCTTTTCCCCTCCTCCATAAATGTTCATTTATTTCCTGGTAATCTTACACCATGCGTACACCCCCTTTGCCAAATTTCAGATCCTTTGGAGTTGTTTTGGTTGGGTTCAAAAATGGCTCAAGTTTGAATTTAATTCAAACTTGAATTATTTTTATATCCTTAAAAATGCCCAAAGCAATTTATTAAAATGCTACATAAATCCAGAATCCTAGATACATTTTTATCTCATCCTAATTCCTTGCCAAACTCTCTCGCCTTTTCGTGCATTTCTGTTTGAAGAAAATGCTTAAAGGAAAAGAGAGAAAGAGAGAGTAGCAATAGCAGCAGGAGTAGCCCAGCACAGCAGCAGCCCGGCCCAGCTCCAGCGCCTCCCTCAGCCCACCTCTCTCCCCCTCCGTTGGTAATTCCAGCTTGCCACGCTGGTCACCCGCGCTGAGCCCACCTGCAGCGATCGTTCCCTTTTCCCTTTTCTTCCTCCTCTCACCACATCCCACTCATAGTAAAACAGAGGAGGAGCACACATGGCCCAATAATAAGGTGGCGCGGCACCTAGAATAGCCTCTGGATGAAATTTATGAAGTGGCATCTTGTATATTTTGTCCAAGGCTTCATGCACTCCTTATGGTGGCTCCAAAGTCCTGAAGTCATCACTTGTAACTCTGTTCTTGTTCCCCTTGCGCATGCCATCATCTCCATGCTTGGTCTTGCTCCAGTGTTCATCCCTCTTATCCATGCCAAGCCCTTCATTTGTAAGCAAAACAAATGTATCCAATTTAGGCAGCATCATATTCCCATGAACATTAGAATCATTACCAAGAAACGAAAGTACCTGATAATTTAATTGGCGTGCGCGAGCTCTAGTAATTGGTCCAGTATGTATAGCAGCAGGGGTTGTGTGTGTAACAATGGTATTGATGTCCTCATCATCCTCCCATTATTGAAATGAAGTCGTCCTCGACGGAAGCTCATCTTCCTCACCCAAATAAGGCTTCAAATCTGCAATGTTAAAAGTGGGACTAACCTCAAAATCTACAGGCAGCTCAAGTTTATATGCATTATCATTTATTTTCTCTAACACCTTAAAAGGACCATCAGCACGTGGCATTAGCTTTGATTTGCGCAAATTAGGAAATCTATCCTTACGCAAATGTAACCAAACAAGATCTCCAGGTGCAAACACCACATGTTTTCTACCCTTATCTCCAGCAAGTTTATATTTAGCATTCATACACTCAATGTTTTCCTTAGTTAACTCATGTATTTTTAAAATCAAATCATCATGTTCTTTAGCATCAAAATTAACCTTCTCCGAAGATGGAAGAGGCAACAAATCAATAGGTGCACGAGGTAGGAAACCATACTGTAGGATCGGAAGTATGTCTAGAGGGGGGTGATTAGACTACTTGACCAAATAAAAAACTAGCCTTTTCCCAGTTTTAGTCTTTGGCAGATTTTAGCTATCTTAGCACAAGTTAAGCAATCTTAACACAATTCAAGCGAGCATGCAAAGAGTCTATGAGCAGCGGAAAGTAAAGCATGCAACTTGCAAGAATGTAAAGGGAAGGGTTTGGAGAATTCAAACGCAATTGGAGACACGGATGTTTTTGTCGTGGTTCCGATACGTGGTGCTATCATACATCCACGTTGATGGAGACTTCAACCCACAAAGGGTAACGGTTGCGCGAGTCCACGGAGGGCTCCACCCACGAAGGGTCCACAAAGAAGCAACCTTGTCTATCCCATCATGGCCATCGCCCACGAAGGACTTGCCTCACTAGCGGTAGATCTTCACGAAGTAGGCGATCTCCTTGCCCTTACAAACTCCTTGGTTAAACTCCACAATCTTGTCGGAGGCTCCCAAGTGACACCTAGCCAATCTAGGAGACACCACTCTCCAAGAAGTAACAGATGGTGTGTTGATGATGAACTCCTTGCTCTTGTGCTTCAAATGATAGTCTCCCCAACACTTAACTCTCTCTCACAGGATATGGATTTGGTGGAAAGAAGATTTGAGTGGAAAGCAACTTGGAGAAGGCTAGAGATCAAGATTCATATGGTGAGAATGGAATATCTTGGCCTCAACACATGAGTAGGTGGTTCTCTCTCAGAAAATGTGTATTGGAAGTGTAGGTATGTTCTGATGGCTCTCTCCATGAATGAAGAGTGGGTGGAGGGGTATATATAGCCTCCACACAAAAACTAACCGTTACACATAATTTACCAATCTCGGTGAGACCGAATTGAGAAACTCGGTCGGACCGATTTAGCAAACCTAGTGACCGTTAGGATTTTTGGTGGGACTGAAATGCAACTCAGTAGGACCGATATGGTTAGGGTTAGGGCATAACGTAATCTCGGTGTGACCGATTACACAAACTCGGTGGGACCGATTTTGGTAATAAGCTAACCAGAGAATTGGTCAGGTAAACTCGGTGGGACCGATTTGCTCATTTCGGTGGGACCGAAATGTTACAAAAGGGAAACAGAGAGTTTACATTGCAATCTCGGTGGGACCGATCGCTCATCTCGGTAGGACCGAAACGTTATGAAGGGAAACAGAGAGATTACAACCCCATCTCGGTGTGACCGAGATCCCTATCGATGAGACGGATTTGCCTAGGGTTTGTGGCAGTGGCTATGACATCTGAACTCGGTGGCGCCGGATAGAAAGAATCGGTGGGGCCGAGTTTGACTTTTGGTTTAGGTCATATGTGGATGTGGGAAGGTAGTTGAGGGTTTTGGAGCATATCACTAAGCACTATGAAGCAAGAACCTCATCAAGCAACGCCTCATCCCTCCTTGATAGTATTGGCTTTTCCTATAGACTCAATGTGATCTTGGATCACTAAAATATAAAATGTAGAGTCTTGAGCTTTGAGCTTGAGCCAATCGTTTTGTCCTTAGTATTTTGAGGGGTCCACTTTCCTCATCCATGCCATGCCATTCATTGAGCTTTTCCTAAAATAATAATCTTGGAATAGCATTAGCTCACTGAGCTATATGTTGTTAGGAATTACCAAAACCACCTAGGGATAGTTGCACTTTCAATCTCCCCCTTTTTGGTAATTGATGACAACATATAGATCAAAGCTTCGACAAATGATAATAAGAGTGAAAACATTGTCGCTTTGAGAAGTATGTGAAAAGCAAGAGCTCCCCCTAAATTTGTGCATAGTTTATGATTTGCTTTGGACTACAAATGCATAGAGAATTAGGCTCATGGGTTACTCTTTCATGTCACATACATCTTGGTGGAACACTCAAAATGATAATAATTAAATACATGCACTCATCACCAAGCAAAGTGAATGATCATATAGGGATAAAATGATAATGTCATCCAACAAGCATTAATGTAGCATATGATCAAACACACATGATCATCCAAATATCACACATACAGAAAGTATCTCAATCAAGCAAATAAAGTTCAACCACCAAAGTAAGAGAGAATAAAAAAGCAACGCTCTCTCTCGAAGCCTATGATCTATACATTTTTCTCCCCCTTTGGCAACAAGTTACCAAAAAGTTCCTAGAAAATGCATAGCACTAAATCGTCTCTCAGGCTTGGTCTTCAGGTGGTGGTGTCCGGATAACTCCAAGAATGAAGGCTTCAGTCGATGTAGATGGAGCTGATGGAGTAGGTGCTGGAGCTGGTGGCACTGAAGCTATAGCTGGTGCAGATGAAGTGGCTCTGGTGTCTGGAATAGGCACTGCAGCAGATCTCTGAGCTCTAGGCACTCTGGCAAATGCATCAGTGGTTGTCTTGCCCTTCCTCTCCTGCATATCATCCTGAAGTTGCTCCACAACAGACTAGATCTCAGTTACCTTCATATCCATGTCATAGAACTTCTGCTCCACGGTCCTTTCCAAGCTCTCCTGGTTTTGAGTCAGGGTGGCCAGCCCTTTCTCAATCCTTAGAGTGGATGCAATCAAGTAGCCAAGCTGATCTTGCTTGCTCTTCAGAAGATACTGAGATGCCTCTTCCATGGTTGGCATCTTTGCAGCTTTCTCAGCCTTTACCTTCTCCCTCTTTGCTTGAACGTGCACATAAGATGGTTCATCCTCATTCATGACCACTTGGTTGTTCTCAAAGTCTGGATAGATAGGCATGTGCTCCTTGTCCAACAAGTATGTGATAGTGCCCATCTTGGAGTTAATCAACTCCTGGATCTGTGGTGCATACCCACAGCTTCTCTTTTGGTCAGCAGTTGTCCTCTTGATAGTTTCAACTATGAGACTCGTGACCTTGAACTTTTGTGGCACATCAAATATATGTAGCAAATTGATGGAGTGGCCTCTGATCATTCTATGATCACCGGACTTGGGCAGAAGAGTGTGCCTGAGGATCCAATTGATAGTAGGCAGTTCTGACAGCAGGTGTTTCACTGATCCAAATTGGTGAGTCTCAAGATCTGCATCAGGAATCTCCTTGTGCATGCTAGCCATGGAGTTTTGATCCTTCTTCTTCTTGGCATAGACATCCAAGTCATCTTCATTCTCCTCAGGAGAATTGATCAATTGATCCCATTTTGCTACTGTTGACTGGTATCTAGTGCCTTCAGACATCCAGGCTATCTTGCCATCTGGGTAGAAGTGAGCTGTGGAGTAGAACTTCATGATAAGCTCATCATTCCACTTTGTAAACTTCTGAGCCACAAACTCATCAACTCCACAAGCCTTGAAACTGGCATATACTCCTGGATAATTTTCTTCATTCTCCTTGATGTACTCCCAGTTGACCCATCTCATGTCACATACTATTGGTTTCTTGTCAAGCAACACTGTCTCATAAAAATCCTGATGTTCTTTGGTATGGAACCTGTAGTCCACAGCAGTTCTTCTTCTGGTGGCATATGGATCTGACTCTCTCCATAGCCTCAATCATGAGTCCTTCCTGATCTTCATGTTTTCTGCTACAGGATGAGCATCATTATGATCTGGAATTTTTGGCTTTAACTTCCTCAAAACATGTGTCTCATCATCTTCTTCTTCAGCAAGAGTTTCACGCACTGGGGCCTTGTTTTTCTCAGCAGCTGGAATGTTCCTGGTACTCCTCTTTGGTGCAGTTTTGGGTTTTGGAGCAGCTGGCTTGGAAGTTCCTTTGGGCTTAGATGAAGCAGCCCTGGATCTTATGGCATCTCCCATAAGTTTCTGTGCCTTAGGTGTTGGTGCAGCATCCTCTTCCTCTTCCTCTTCTTTAGAGTATTTCATGATTGAAGATCTCCCAAGCACTCTGGCAGTGGTATTTTTGACCCTTTCCTTCCTTTTCTTTTCTGCCACAACCTGCTCTTTGGGTGCAGATCCCAAAGTCTCTTGAGTAGATACTCTGGCTTTAGACATTGAAGCTCTCTTGGCAGGAACCTTTTGCTTCATTCCAGGCTTGGTGGCAGTAGTTGTGCCATATTCCTTCTTCAGGACTTTCCTCTTTGAGGTGGTTTCTTCTTCCTCAGCCACATAGTCTTCATCCTCTGACTCTGAGGTTCTTTTCTTGCTGGCCCTGGTGGCAGCCTTTGGCAGATTGCTTGGTGTGCTCCTGCTGCCATCATCTGAGCTGCTAGAGGGACTAGTGCCCTCACTCAAGTGAATCTGCTCCTCTGACTTGTTCTAACTGTCACTCTGATCTGACATGATGCAAACACTGACAGCAGACCCTGTGAATAGATTATAGATGAGGTAGAGTGGATGAGCATCACAAAGTACAGAGGCTTTTGCAAAAGAATGAATTAAAAACTTGGTTTTAGTTTTCTGCAGAAAGCATTTCGGATCTACCGATTTGCAAACTCGGTGATACCGAAGCAGCTTTTGGAACCTAAACTAGTGAACTCGGTCAGACCGAGTCACAGTTCGATGGCATCGAGACTGCTAGGGTTTCACAAAGTGCTGAACTCGGTCACACCGATTTGCAATTCTCGGTCAGACCGAGAATCACATGTGCAATGGCCTGAGCCAAATCGGTGGAACCGATTTCATCAACTCGGTCGGTCCGAGATGGTTCCGGCGGAAACCTAACCCTAAATTTTCAATTCATGACTAAACTACGGAGTGTTTTCGATGGATAGAACGGTTTCAATCGTGGCAAGATTCATGGCAAAGCAATGTGCTGGGGAATTAGAGTTAGAACGGCACAAAGTTCAAGTCCATACCCTAGTTCGGCAATGAACTTGCTACGGCGGCAACGGCGGAGATAATCCCGTAGACGGCGGCGGAGACCAGCGACAGGAGGCGGCTGGCGACGAGGAGGACGATCCGGAGACCCAGGGAGGTAGAGCAGGCTAAGCGCGGGCGAGGAGGTTCGGAAAGTTTTCCAAAATTTGACCCGTGGATATATATAGCCTGACCCTGTCGGTGTGACCGAGTGGAATAACTCGGTGGCACCGAGATTCATAACTGCAAGCAGTTACTGAAACTCGGTGTGACCGAAAAGTTCAAATAGGTTGCACCGAGATTGAAAACCTAGATCGACTTAGTGATCTCGGTATGACCGAAATGGATGAATCGGTCAGATCAAAACACACAAAGCAGTTTTGGAAGTTTAAGTCTGAAGAATCGGGGACTCCGAGTGCTCCTCACACAGAGTGGTTCGAATCTGACTTGATCAAACTTTGTGATGCAGCATGAATAGAGTTTGAGACGAGAAAAGCATAGATAGCTAGAGAAGGTTCTTAGGAATTCTTGTCCATCCACTTGGCCAAAAGAAAAGGAAACCAATCAATCAAAACAACAAGTGGATGTCCTCGAATGAGTAAATTATGCAACCAACATGCTCACACAATAAAATGACAAATGAAATATGTGGCAAAGCATGCACAAACAATTCTAGCATCTATCAAGCAATTGGCGATGACTAGGTCATCTATATATGAGTATATTGACTTAGGAGTCAAATGAGAACATTTGATCATAGGTCATACTCATCGTTTAAGCACAAGTGGGGTTACCACTTTTACATAAAGCGTTGTTGTGTTCACACCATTAGAGTTGCTTTAACTCAATTGTTAGAGTAAAGCTCCCCCTAGATGTGAGATCCCCCCTAAGAGGGATTAACTAACCTTGGGTTTTGTCGATGATGACTTCATGTAGGTGTTGAAGATGTGGATGCTCTAAGTTGATGTAGTTCATTCGGAGTGAGTTGCACTTTTAATACCTACACGGGTTAGTCCCACAAGGAACAAACAAGGATATCCATAGACATAGAGTGATGCACACACAAGATGATGTCTATGAGAGCATTAGGTTACCTTGTCCCTTGTCTTACCAACAAGAGGGTTTGTGACTCCTTGAACTAGTGCAAGATGTGGAAGTTGATTGCACTTGTTCTTGCCAAAATGATAAGAGTGAAGTATGTTGGCGGAGTCACCATCAAGAACTCTCTAGTTCTTCTTCTTCGGGATCCACACCATCTTGATGGGAATCCTCGGAGTTGTAGTTGTACTTGATGAAGTGGAACTTGATGTAGTCTTGGGAACCCACTTGACCAAGGCCTTAGGAGCTTCTTCAACTGCATCAATTTCCTCTTCAAGCTTGTCCTTGCCTTTTTGCTTGTGGTCTTGTGGTGGAAGATCATCTTGAGCTTGTATCCCTTGGAAAGAAGTAGGATCATACTTCTCTTGTTGAAGAACAAACTTTGTCTTGGGTTAGTGATCTTCTTCCCACTCAACTCCATTGGCATTGAACTTCCGTTCAAAACCAATACCTTGATTCTTTCGGTGCCTTCCTTGCTTGCGTACAATTTCCTCGAATTGCTTACTCTCGGCAAGGCTCTTGTAAACACCTTTCTCTATAATTCCCTTCAATAAGCTATTTTCTTGCTCAAGTGTACCTTGGCTAAGAGAATCGTTAGTGGAATCAAGAGAACTACTAGAAGCAACAACATTGGATTTAGCATGATTATTGTTACTACTAGAAGAAGAATCTTTCTTGTTCTTGTTACTAGACTTGACTTGAGGCATGTAAGTGGATAAGAGTAAATGCTTGGCAATGTAAGAAGAACTTTTCTTGCAAAGATCATCATTGATTGCCTTTAAGAACTCATGCTCTTGCTCAAGGTTGAGCTTCTCAAAACGTAATTTCTCATGAGTCCTTAAAAGTTCTCGATGATCTCCTAAGATAGTTTCATGAGCTAACTTAAGAGTGTTTAGTTCTTTAGTTAGAGACTCAATCTTATCCTTATCATTGTCATTTGTTTCATCTTGATTAGCATGATTAATTGACGTTTCATCATAGTATTCATCACTATAGTTGTCAACAAGTAAATCATCATCATCTAACAAGTCATCTTCATCACTATTGAAATCAACATACTCGGGGTGTGATACCTTTGGACCTTTGGCCATGAAGCATCTTCCAATTCCTTCATTTGGTGAATCAAATATGTCGTAGGAGTTGGTTGACACAAGTGCTAGACCGGAAACACCTTCATCTTGAGTATATTCGGAGTCCGAGTGATAGCTTCTCTCGGGGTCATTGTCGGAGTCGGAGCCGGATACCCATTCACCAACATGAGCTTGATGTCTTCGTTTTGTTTAGCTCCTTGATGACTTGTCCTTCCTTTCCGAATCCTTGCTTCTCCTAGAGGATCTTCATTCATATCGATCATCCCTACTCCTTCTCTCCCTTGATGGTGATTCTTCTCTTCTACTTCTTCTTTTGGGAGAATCTTCTCTTCTCTTGTGGGGAGCCGTACACTCATTGGAGTAGTGTCCGGGTCTTCCACTAGCAGTTTTGCTCTCGACTAGAAGATCTTTTGTCATTGTAGGACCTTGACTTGGAACTTCTCTCTTTGCTTCTATTCTTGTAGAACTTGTTGAAGTTCTTCACCATTAAGCTCAATTCTTCATTGAAGGTTTGTTTCTCACTTGATGATGTGGGAGCTTCACATGAGACTTTGTAAGCACCACTTGACTTGTTATGGAGCTCCTCCTTATCCTTGAGTGACATCTCATGAGCAACAATTCTTCCAATGACTTCCGTTGGCTTGAGATCTTTGTAATTTGGCATCATTTGGATCAATGTGCATACGGTATCGTATTTTCTATCCAAGGCTCTTAGGATCTTCTTGATGATGAATTTGTCGGTCATCTCTTCACTTCCTAAGCCGGCAATCTCATTTGTGATAAGAGAAAGCCTAGAGTACATTTCAGCGACACCTTCACCATCCTTCATTTTGAACTTGTCAAGTTAACTTTGAAGCACATCCAACTTGGATTCCTTGACGGAGTTGGTACCTTCATGCATGTCAATCAAAGTATCCCAAATTTCCTTTGCATTCTCAAGACGGCTGATTTTGTTGAATTCTTCGGGGCACAATCCGTTGAAGAGGATATCACAAGCTTGAGCATTATATTGTAGCATCTTCAACTCTTCCGCGGTGGCTTCGCGATTCGGTTCTCTCCCATCAAAGAATTCACCTTGCAAGCCAACACACACAATAGTCGAAATGGCGGGGTTATGTCCAAGAATATGCATTTTCATCTTATGCTTCCAACTAGCAAAATTAGTACCATCAAAGTAAGGACCTCTACGGTGGTAATTTCCCTCGCTAGACGCCATACTCTCCTAGGTTGTGAAACCAAGGCTATGACCGCCAAAAGCTATGGAAATCAAAGCAAATGGAGACCAAAGCTCTGATACCACTTGTAGGATCGAAAGTATGTCTAGAGGGGGGGTGATTAGACTACTTGACCAAATAAAAAACTAGCCTTTTCCCAATTTTAGTCTTTGGAAGATTTTAGCTATCTTAGCACAAGTCAAGCAATCTTAACACAATTCAAGCAAGCATGCAAAGCGTCTATGAGCAGCGGAAAGTAAAGCATGCAACTTGCAAGAATGTAAAGGGAAGGGTTTGGAGAATTCAAACGCAATTGGAGACACGGGTGTTTTTGTCGTGGTTCCGATAGGTGGTGCTATCATACATCCACGTTGATGGAGACTTCAACCTACGAAGGGTAACGGTTGCGCGAGTCCACGGAGGGCTCCACCCACGAAGGGTCCACGAAGAAGCAACCTTGTCTATCCCATCATGGCCATCGCCCATGAAGGACTTGCCTCACTAGCGGTAGATCTTCACGAAGTAGGCGATATCCTTGCCCTTACAAACTCCTTGGCTCAACTCCACAATCTTGTCGGAGGCTCCCAAGTGACACCTAGCTAATCTAGGAGACACCACTCTCCAAGAAGTAACAAATGGTGTGTTGATGATGAACTCCTTGCTCTTGTGCTTCAAATGATAGTCTCCCCAACACTCAACTCTCTCTCTCATAGGATATGGATTTGGTGGAAAGAAGATTTGAGTGGAAAGCAACTTGGGGAAGGCTAGAGATCAAGATTCATATGGTGAGAATGGAATATCTTGGCCTCAACACATGAGTAGGTGGTTCTCTCTCAGAAAATGTGTATTGGAAGTGTAGGTATGTTCTGATGGCTCTCTCCACGAATGAAGAGTGGGTGGAGGGGTATATATAGCCTCCACACAAAAACTAACTGTTACACATAATTTACCAACCTCGGTGAGACCGAATTGAGAAACTCGGTCGGACCGATTTAGCAAACCTAGTGACCGTTAGGATTTTCGGTGGGACTGAAATGCAACTCGGTAGGACCGACATGGTTAGGGTTAGGGCATAACGTAATCTCGGTGTGACCGATTACACAAACTCGGTGGGACCGATTTTGGTAATAAGCTAACCAGAGAGTTGGTCAGGTAAACTCGGTGGGACCGATTTGCTCATTTCGGTGGGACCGAAATGTTACAAAAGGGAAATAGAGAGTTTACATTGCAATCTCGGTGGGACCGATCGCTCATCTCGGTAGGACCGAAACGTTATGAAGGGAAACAGAGAGATTACAACCCCATCTCGGTGTGACCGAGATCCCTGTCGATGAGACCGATTTGCCTAGGGTTTGTGGCAGTGGCTATGAAATCTAAACTCGGTGGCGCCGGATAGAAAGAATCAGTGGGGCCGAGTTTGACTTTTGGTTTAGGTCATATGTGGATGTGGGAAGGTAGTTGAGGGTTTTGGAGCATATCACTAAGCACTATGAAGCGAGAACCTCATCAAGCAACACCTCATCCCTCCTTGATAGTATTGGCTTTTCCTATAGACTCAATGTGATCTTGGATCACTAAAATATAAAATGTAGAGTCTTGAGCTTTGAGCTTGAGCCAATCTTTTTGTCCTTAGTATTTTGAGGGGTCCACTTTCCTCATCCATGCCATGCCATTCATTGAGCTTTTCCTGAAATATTAATCTTGGAATAGCATTAGCTCAATGAGCTATATGTTGTTAGGAATTACCAAAACCACCTAGGGATAGTTGCACTTTCACATACACAATTTCAAAAGGGCATATCTTAGTAGTAGAATGCAATGAACGATTATAAGCAAATTCAATATGAGGCAAGCATTCTTCCCACATTTTCTTATTATTCTTCAAATCAG
Source organism: Triticum dicoccoides (assembly GCF_002162155.2). Lineage (NCBI taxonomy): Eukaryota > Viridiplantae > Streptophyta > Magnoliopsida > Poales > Poaceae > Triticum > Triticum dicoccoides. The sequence goes on from NC_041384.1 coordinate 310,126,460, forward strand.
CCCTAAGCATAATAGACAATGTTCTATTGACTACTTTAGTTTGTCCATCACTTTGGGGGTGACAAGTAGTACTAAAAAAGCAGTTTAGTCCCCAACTTAGCCCATAAACATCTCCAAAAGTGGCTAAGAAATTAAGTATCATGATCTGAAACAATAGTATTTGGCACACCATGCAAGCGAATAATTGCATGAAAGAACAAATCAGCAACATTAATAGCATCATCGCTTTTATGAGAAGGTATAAAGTGTGCCATTTTCGAGAACCTATCCATGACAACAAATATGATATCCCTCCCCTTCTTTGTTCGAGGTAAACCTAAAACAAAGTCCATAGATATATCCTCCCAAGGAACACTGGGTACACGCAAAGGCATATATAAACCATGAGGATTTAGTCGTGACTTAGCTTTTTGACATGTAGTGCAGCGAGCAACAAAACGCTCAACATCATGTCTCATCTTTGGACAAAAGAAATGTGTAGCAAGTATATCCTCCATCTTCTTAATGCCAAAGTGTCCCATTAATCCTCCTCCATGCGCCTCATGCAACAACAAAATATGAACGGAGCTAGCTGGAATGCATAGCTTGTTAGCACGAAACACAAATCCATCATTAATGACGAACTTGTTCCACGTTCTTCCTTCTTTACAATTCTGCATTACATCTTTAAAATCAGCATGATACACATATTGATCTTTGATGGTCTCCAAACCAAATATTTTGAAGTCAAGTTGTGAAAGCATAGTATAGCGACGAGACAATGCATTGGCAATAACATTTTCTTTACCCTTCTTGTGTTTAATGACATACGGGAAAGTCTCAATGAATTCAACCCATTTAGCATGTCTACGATTCAGTTTAGCTTGACTTTTAATATGTTTCAAAGATTCATGATCAGAATGTATAACAAATTCTTTGGGCCATAAATAATGTTGCCATGTTTCTAAAGTCCGAACAAGAGCATATAATTCTTTATCATAAGTAGAATAATTCAGACTAGGCCCACTTAATTTTTCAGAAAAGTATGCAACAAGTTTACCATCTTGTAATAACACACCTCCTAATACAATTCCACTAGCATCACATTCAAGCTCAAAAGTCTTATTAAAATGAGGAAGTTGGAGTAAAGGAGCATGTGTCAACTTATCTTTCAATACCATGAAGGCTTCTTCCTGTGTGGTACCCCAAACAAAAGGCAAATCCTTCTTTGTAAGCTCATTGAGAGGTGCAGCAATGGTGCTGAAATCTCTCACAAAAGGCCTATAGAATCCAGCGAGGTCAAGAAAACTCCTCACTTGTGTGACCGTTTTGGGCTGCGGCCAACTCTCAATAGCTTCAATATTGGCCTTATCAACTTCAATTCCCTGTGGAGTAACAACATGGCCAAGAAAAGATACTCGGTCGGTGCAGAAGGTGCACTTCCCAATGTTACCAAACAAACGTGCATCACGTAGAGCAATAAAAATAGCACGTAAATGTTCCTCCAAAGATCTGCTATAAATTAGTATATCATCAAAATAGACTACCACAAATCGTCCAATGAAAGCACGTAAAACTTTGTTCATTAGTCTCATGAAAGTACTAGGTTCATTAGTTAACCCAAAAGGTATGACTAGCCACTCATATAAACCAAACTTAGTTTTAAATGTTGTTTTCCATTCATCTCCCAATTTCATACGAATTTGATGGTATCCACTATGCAAATCAACTTTGGAGAAAATTGTAGAGCCACTCAATTCATCAAGCATATCACCTAGCCTAGGAATAGGATGACGATAACGAATAGTAATATTATTAATGCCTCTACAATCAACACGCATACGCGACGTACCATCCCTTTTAGGCACTAGTATAATTGGAACAGCACAAGGACTAAAAGATCCGCGTATGTAACCTTTTGTCGAGCAGCTCCTGTACTTGACACATAATCTCCTTCGTCTCCTCTGGATTGGTACAGTATGGTGCACGGTTTGGTAGCGATTTACCGGGAATTAAGTCAATTTGATGCTCAATCCCTCGAATAGGTGGTAATCTCGGTGGCACGTCTTGTGGGATGACGTCAGCGAACTCCTGCAAAATGTTAGTGACAGTAGGGGGCAAAGAGGAAGGCACGTCCTCGAATGAAAATAATGCCTCTTTGCACACAAAAGCATAGCAAATGGATTTACTGAAATCTAGCTCATCAATATCAGATTTTGTGGCAAGTAAACATGCACTTTTCAATTTAATTTCAGAAGCAACACTAGATGGTTTATTATTAGGTTTCATTTGTTGCTCAAATTCTTTTGCCACAATCTAATTTTCACTCTTATTTTTCTCCTGTTTTGCTTTATTAGCTCTATTAATATCATCTTTCAAAATGGATTCAGGAGTCATGTGAAGCAAAGTAATATGGCTATCCTTATGAACAAGAGAATACTGATTATTTCTACCATGGTGTGTAGAATTTTTATCAAATTTCCATGGTCTACCAAGTAATAAGGAACATGCTTGCATAGGTACCACATCACAATCAACATAATCAGCATATGTAGAGATACTAAAATGCACACGAACAGTACGTGTTACCTTAACCTTGTCGTTGTTGTTGAATCATTGGATGTAGTAAGGATGTGGATGTGGTCTTGTGGTGAGAGATAGCTTCTCCACCATCTCCATGCTAGCCAAGTTGTTGCAGCTCCCTCCATCTATGATGACGCGAACAGAATGTTCCTTCACAACTCCCTTTGTATGGAACAAATTTTGCCTCTGATTTTGCTCAGCTTGTGTGACCTGCACACTCAAAACACGTTGAGCAACTAAACATTCATACCTATCGGCATCTTCAGGAACCATGTATTATGTCTCATGATCAGAATCATCTCCACCGTGTTCTTCACGTGTAATAAGAGCCAAAGTCTCCTCATCATAGTCACTAGCGGATTCATACCCACCATCCTCAGTAGCAATCATCACACGCTGAGATTTGCATTCTCTCGTCAAATGTCCTCTTCCCTTACAATGACGACAAATAATATCACTTGTGTGCCCTGTTAATGCCATGGAAGAAGAACTCTGTGCAGGTCCGCTAGGTGTGCTCTTGGCAGATAATGGTGATTGTGCTTGCTTCCTTGTATCACGGCTGGAGGTAACAGCTAATGGAGGTGTCGGTGCAGTAGAATGTGTGGAAGTAGAGGATGCACGCGGTTCCATGATGAAGGTCGACCTGCAGAAAAGTTAGTCCGCGCTAATGCCTGTCGATCCTGCACTTCACGTTCAGCTTTACAAGCAAGATGGAATAAATGAGTGATATTATTATACTCCTTATACTCTAGAATGGTCTGAATCTTTCTATTTAATTCACCCATAAAACGTGCAAGTATAGCTTCATTCTCCTCAACAATACCACAGCTAATCATGCCAGTTTGTAATTCCTGATAATATTCTTCTACAGAATTTTTTCCTTGTCTCAAGCGTTGCAATTTTAAAGTAATTCACGTTGATAATATGGTGGAACCCAACAAGTACGCATAGCAGTTTTCAAAGCAGCCCAAGTAGCTGGAATAGGATATAATCTACAATGTTCAGACCACCAAACACATGCAAAACTAGTGAAAGCACAAACAACAGCAGGAACACGTCTCTCCTCGGGATATTGTAAACATGTAAAATGTTGTTCAGTTTCTAACTCCCAAGTAAGATATATATCAGGAACATATCTACCCTCAAATGATGAAATGTTCAATTTCAGTTTAGGAAAAAGGTCATGATCTCGTACCTCAGGTGGTGGTGCAGCCCTACCATTGCGATGATATACCTGAGGACAACCTGGTGGTGGTGGTGCTGGTGGTTGCACGTAGTTTTGATTTTGATCAACCTCATCCTCGTAATGGTCCTCCACCTCTGCAGTAGCAGCAGGAGCTACAGAAGCATCAACAGCTGCACCAGAATTTTGCCCAGGGTCAATGGGAACGCGTTGTGCTCGTCCCACTTGATTTGGAAGGCATTGTTGTTGCTGTTGTTATTGTAGAGGTGTGACAGGTGCAGCCGGCGGTGGTGGTGGAAAACGCTAAAGCAATTCAGTAAACTTGTTATCGGGCTTTATTTTGAACGTCTTCTCCATGCCATCTATCTTCTCCATGGCCTCTTCAAATCTATTTAGCACATCTTGCACCTGTCCACTCATCATTTGCTGAAACTTATCATGAAGCTCCTTGTTCGTCAAGTTCTCCTAGTCAATCTCGTTGGCTTGTGATCCTTCCATGGTTAGCAGCAATAGAACCACACAAGGATATGATCCTACAAACTACTAACAAGTTGTGACGCCCCCGATTCAATCGTACACTAATCATGCACGCAAATGTGTACGATCAAGATCAGGGACTCACGGGAAGATATCACAACACAACTCTACAAATAAAATAAGTCATACAAGCATCATAATACAAGCCAGGGGCCTCGAGGGCTCGAATACAAGTGCTCGATCATAGACGAGTCAGCGGAAGCAACATTATCTGAGTACAGACATAAGTTAAACAAGTGTGCCTTAAGAAGGCTAGCACAAACTGGGATACAGATCGAAAGAGGTGCAGGCCTCCTGCCTGGGATCCTCCTAACTACTCCTGGACGTCGTCAGCGGGCTGCACGTAGTAGGGGCACCTCCGGTGTAGTAGGGGTCATCGTCGATGGTGGCGTCTGGCTCCTGAACTCTAGCATCTGGTTGTGACAACCAGAAAGAAAGGAAAAGGGGAAAAAGGGGGGAGAAAGCAACCGTGAGTACTCATCCAAAGTACTCGCAAGCAAGGAACTACACTACATATGCATGGGTATATGTGTAAGGAGGCCATATCAGTGGACTGAACTGCAGAATGCCAGAATAAGAGGGGGATAGCTAATCCTGTCGAAGACTACGCTTCTGGCAGCCTCCGTCTTGCAGCATGTAGGAGAGAGTAGATTGAAGTCCTCCAAGTAGCATCTCCAAATAGCATCTCCAAGTAGCATCGCATAGCATAAACCTACCCGGCGAACCTCTCCTCGTCGCCCTGCGGAAAAGCGATCACCGGGTTGTCTGTGGAACTTTGAAGGGTGTGTTTTATTAAGTATCCGGTTCTAGTTGTCATAAGGTCAAGGTACAACTCCAAGTCGTCCTGTTA
>NC_041384.1:310132747-310133733 GCF_002162155.2 Triticum dicoccoides
GTTTACGGACCGGTGAACCGGAGGGGGAAAGTTGCGTGTTCGGTATGCTAGGGGTGTGTGGCGGACGAACGGGCTGCGTATCCGGATTCGTCTCGTCGTTCTGTGCAACTTTCATGTACAAAGTATTTTCATCCGAGCTACGGTTTATTTTATATTAATTTTAAAAGATTTAATTCATTTTCTAATTTTAATTATTTATTTAATTCTAACATTTTCCAAAACAGTGAATGATGATGCAGGCATGACATCAAGGTGATGTCAGCAGGTCAACTGGTCGGTTGACCAGAGTCAAAGCTGACTGGTGGGTCCAGAGGGACCCACGTGTCATTGACTGTTAGTTAATTAACATTAGTTAATTGGGTTAACTAGATATTTAGGTTAATTAAACATAATTAACCTAATTAATTAAGTTAATTATTTTAGTTAATTAATTAATTAATAATTTTATTAATTATTATTTTTAAACCCTTTTTTGTTTTTGTTTTATCCTGCCCAAAAGGGGAGTGGGGCCCCAACGTCAGTGGCTCTGGGAGCCTTAACGGGCACGGGGCTAGCGGGGCATCGAGCGAATGGGCGTTGCGGGCGTCAGCCCGTTTGGGCGCCTGCCCAAGCCAGTGGAGGCGCTGGGGCGCCGGCGGCTACGGCAAGGTGCGCCAGGCAGGAGGCGGCAGGGTGAACGGCCATGGGCGGAGCGGTTGGGGCGGCGGCCATGGAGGAGCCGAGAGGCGGCGGGACGGTGCAGGGCACCGGCGGCAGAGACGGCTGGAGTGGCAGCAACGGCAGAGGAGCGGGGCTCGCGGGAATCCGCAAGGTGCGGCCACGCACGAGCGCACGCGCAACGCAGCGCCACCGGGAGGCGCTGTAGGGGACGGCGTGGCGACGGCCGCGGGGACTAGCAGAGGCGGATGGCAAGCGGCGCTAGCAACGGGGAGAGTCGGCGCAGGCGACGGGCGCAGAGGGCCACGGTGAGCGCGGGGCGCGTGCGC
>NC_041384.1:310133838-310135302 GCF_002162155.2 Triticum dicoccoides
TTAACGCAGTCCAACCCGGCGCGCGCCGCTCAGTCGCTGACGTCACGAAGTGCTTCGGCTGATACCACGACGTCGGGATACCCATAACTACTCCCACGTAGATGGTTAGTGCGTATAGGCTCGTAGCCAGACTCAGATCAAATACCAAGATCTCGTTAAGCGTGTTAAGTGTCCGCGAACGCCGAACAGGGCCAGGCCCACCTCTCTCCTAGGCGGTCTCAACCTGCCCTGTCGCTCCGCCACAAAAGATCCACACAGAGGGCCGTCGGGACAAAGGTCCTTTCAGCCCCCAATCCGTGAATCACTCGTGGGTACTCTTCGAGCTGACCCGACTTTAGTCACCATCTGTATAGTATGTATGTATGTATAGTATATACCCGTGATCACCTCCCAGGTGATCACGGCCCGATAGTATAGCAAGGCAGACTGACAAGAATGTAGGGCCGATGATGGTAAACTAGCATCCTATACTAAGCATTTAGGATTGCAGGTAAGGTATCAACAGGTGTAGCAACAATGACAGGCTATGCATCAGAATAGGATCAACGGAAAGCAGTAACATGCTACACTACTCTAATGCAAGCAGTATAGAGAAGAATAGGCGATATCTGGTGATCAAGGGGGGGGCTTGCCTGGTTGCTCTGGCAAGAGAGAGGGGTCGTCAACTCCGTAGTCGAACTGGTCAGCAGCAGCGTCGGTCTCGTAGTCTACCGGAGAGAAGAGGGGGAAGAAATAATGAATACAGAGCAAACAAAGCATCACAAAATATAACAAGGCAATACGCGGTGTTCGGTGTGCCCTAACGCGGTAGTAAGTGATACCGACGAAAGGGGGAAACATCCGGGAAAGTATTCCCGGAGTTTCGGTTTACGGACCGGTGAACCGGAGGGGGAAAGTTGCGTGTTCGGTATGCTAGGGGTGTGTGGCGGACGAACGGGCTGCGTATCCGGATTCGTCTCGTCGTTCTGTGCAACTTTCATGTACAAAGTATTTTCATCCGAGCTACGGTTTATTTTATATTAATTTTAAAAGATTTAATTCATTTTCTAATTTTAATTATTTATTTAATTCTAACATTTTCCAAAACAGTGAATGATGATGCAGGCATGACATCAAGGTGATGTCAGCAGGTCAACTGGTCGGTTGACCAGAGTCAAAGCTGACTGGTGGGTCCAGAGGGACCCACGTGTCATTGACTGTTAGTTAATTAACATTAGTTAATTGGGTTAACTAGATATTTAGGTTAATTAAACATAATTAACCTAATTAATTAAGTTAATTATTTTAGTTAATTAATTAATTAATAATTTTATTAATTATTATTTTTAAACCCTTTTTTGTTTTTGTTTTATCCTGCCCAAAAGGGGAGTGGGGCCCCAACGTCAGTGGCTCTGGGAGCCTTAACGGGCACGGGGCTAGCGGGGCATCGAGCGAATGGGCGTTGCGGGCGTCAGCCCGTTTGGG
>NC_041384.1:310136836-310143459 GCF_002162155.2 Triticum dicoccoides
GGAAGGGGGCCGACATTTTGCACGGTCATGATAGTAAGGCGTGTCAAAGGGTAGCCTGTCAGATATGTCGGCAACAACATCGATACCAAGGGCGAGGGACGAAGAGAACCGTTTTCCTGCTCGTTGAAACGAGGCGGACCAATAGGCAAGGTTCCCGTCCATCGGTGGTTACCGGAATGTCATCAACAATAGTAACAAGGTCTTACTGACAGAGTTGTACATCGAGGTGTTTGCACAAGCAGTGGATTATTACTGCTTAAATCCTATAGATCATAGAAAAGGTTTAAACAGACCAATGGAAGGAAAATATGATCATCAGATTAAACAGAACAATGGAAAGGAAAATAATATTAAACACATATTTCGAGGGTATATCCTTCCCAAGGACAAGCAGAGCAAGATATCCATGACAGGATATAAAGTAGAAAACCATTTAGGTAAGGGGGGAGGAATCTCATGATATTACTCATACAACGGTGTTAGGATAATTGATAATTAAAATATAGCATCGTGCTTCAAACGTGCCTGCTGAAAATCGGAGTACCATTGACATGCTTCGAGATAGCAGTGACATGGTCTTCAGGTGAAGATCAGACTTTGGAAACACGAAGGATCCATCAAGAATAACTTGTAGAATAAGTCTTACAATCTCCTCATGGATGAATGGATAACCTTGCTGAAAAGGAATCTATAATGATAGGTCCTCCAGCCGGGGGGGGGGGTGCTAGGCATGACATCATGTTACCGGGTCATCAAAGGATCAACATCATAACTCTTGGAAAGTTGTCCCAACCATCATATCTGACCGAGATTCAGATCCGATTGGTGTCATTATACCTCAGACTCAGGATGTCCGAGAAGAAAAGCTGCGGCACATATCAACGAAATGACATTGTAAGATTCTCGGAAATGAACTATGAAGTGATTTCCGTTATCAAGAGTTCATCATTAACCCAAGGAGAGGACAAGGAGGTGTCTGGTGAACTCAACGGCAATTCACCGAGATTCCCAAAAGATGGATGTCCACAATTAAGTGAACAAGGAGATAACATTTGTCAGATCAAAAGATATAAGGAAGTATGCTCGAGGAAAACATACACAATTAAACATTGGTTGAAAGGTACGCCCGAAATATGGGTTGGGTTGCACGACCAATGTCAGAATGGTGATGCAATAATCAATAGCCTAAGAATGAACTTTCGACCATTAACTTCAAAGAGATAGGGTTGCTAGAAGGAAAGAATCCAAACAACATCGTTCACTTGTTGGAATTAACACGGGGACCAAGAAAGAATGGTGATGGTGAGAAGTATTTCTATGTCAAGAATTCTCAAGAGGTGGAACAAATCTCAGAACATTCTTGACATAAAGGATGGTAATACTCCAAGGTAAAGAAGAACAATTGCTGGATAGCAAGGAACTCAAGGTATAACACCAAACATGAACAAGCTTGTGTTGGTGGGAAGGCAATAAAGTGGTCGATGATAATACAATTCATCGAGGGAAAGGATGGTATGTCTCATCATTAATTCACTTGATATCCTGGAAGAGCATCAGAATGTAGATGGTGATCATGACACATTTGTCGAGAGATTCCACGAAGATGTAATCGATCCGCGATCACATCAGTCAAAAGAATGATGAAGCAAGAGGTTATTGGAACCATAGGTACAACACAAACCTGAAATCAAGATTGTTGTTCAAGGCGAACTGATATGACGAGGAAGATCGACGTAACCTTAGCTCATTGTCAAAAGTTGTGCTCCGGGATTAAGGACCAGGTAGCACAGTTAAAATTTAGCATGGTAATGATATAACCGATCAGGCTAGGAATGACATGATCGGGTACAAACTCGTACATAAAGAATATTAGTAAGAGTTGTTAATCCGTAATGCGGACTCGGTTTAGTTATCGGTGTCTTTGAGTGTTTAATAACTCAGAGCCCAATGAAAATTTTGTAATCAATGAGTATGTAGTACTTGATGAAGAACTCATAGGAAGTTATGCAGTTCCATGATAATCTCGAGATACCAGGGGGGTAATACTCGACACAAGATCAAAGTAAAGGTTGGACTGGTGTATTGTTCCATAGAAGACAATTGTTTTAACTTGTCCGAGAAATGAGATCTAAGAAGAACAATCATGGTCGGAACCACGGTTGCAAAAGGCCAGATCCTAGATATAAGATGAACTTATACCAAAGGAATAATTTATTTAAAAGAAGCTTTAATGATAAGATCTACATCGTGTCCATGGGCATGAACACAAGTTCAAGGTCGACTCCCACTTCTCCAATGCATAACCTTTCATTCACTTCTCACGTCCGATGAAGATGCAGTGTTGAAATTTTATCTGGTGAAGTACCAGAAGTGTATGACTCGTGAAAACTTTCGGGTTCACACGGTTTAGAGAAGGCATACGTTCAACCCATAGGGCTTCTTATAGGCATATACCACAAGTTCCAAGGGTAAATATCACAAGCCCGAAAGCAGAGTAAGGTTGGCCAAGCGGAGGATACAACTTAACAAAGGCATTATGTATCAGGGGAAGAACTCATAAAGTGATCAAATGTGAAGGACACTGTCGGATAACAATCCAACAAAGGACTTGATGGTCCACAAAGGATCTGATACGAGTATCGGTACTCAACTAGAGGGAGAAGAATGCAAGGAGATCAGATTATAGAAACAACTGACTAACTCAATTGTCAAATGCAAAGGAATTATGATTTCCAAATCAAGGGATCAGAAGCAATGCTCTGATTAGGGATGGATAAGTTGAATAGCCTTAGGGTATAATCAACGACAATTGGATTGGTCGAGAACCAATTCCAGTTAAAAGAATGGAAGCTCAGCCGGAAAAGTAATTTATAAGGATCAATGATGATTGCGTGTATTCGCAAACATATTGAGTCAACAGACTCAAAATGATAATGACAAGGAATGTCATTAAGACTACGAGAGTTATGGGATTAACCATAATGCAAGCAAGCAAGAATTTCAAGAGCCAAAGGCTCCAGAGGATTTTCGGAAGATCGAATATTAATTTTGAAGACTTTTGTGAAACACAAGAACAACTGGGGATGAGCGGATACTCGGCAAGTGCGGCGATTTATTTGAAGGGGTATTCATGTGGCAAAGAACTGCTAGGCAGTAGGCACGAAGTATTCTCGGAACAATAGAGAAAACTTCGGGTATCTTGTAATAACAAGAACAATGGGGAATGATCGTAATAATGGCAAGTGTAAGAAGTTATCCGTAAGGATTTATCGGTGGTCGGGAATAGCAAAAGTGATGGGCACAAAGTCTCGAGAGAATATCAAAGAGTATCTCCGAAATCTTCTGGTGCAGTCGGTGACCATCTGGACTGAAGGGGCTCTCCGGGAGAAAGTATTTTCGAGGACCTAAAGTTAGATTTTTTTGTAAACTTCATTTAACCCGAGTAGAAGAGAGTTCAGAGTCCCAGAGTAAAGGTCGAGGAGTAAAAGATCCTAGTACCACCCAATGGCGACGTGGGCCCGTAAGGCACACAGCCAAGTTAGTAAAAGTTTTGCAATGGCTAGACTCAACTTCGGCCAAGGAGTTGGAAAGGGGGATTCCTACAGGCAGTTGGCTCTGATACCAACTTGTGACGCCCCCGATTCAATCGTACACTAATCATGCACGCAAATGTGTACGATCAAGATCAGGGACTCACGGGAAGATATCACAACACAACTCTACAAATAAAATAAGTCATACAAGCATCATAATACAAGCCAGGGGCCTCGAGGGCTCGAATACAAGTGCTCGATCATAGACGAGTCAGCGGAAGCAACATTATCTGAGTACATACATAAGTTAAACAAGTGTGCCTTAAGAAGGCTAGCACAAACTGGGATACAGATCGAAAGAGGTGCAGGCCTCCTGCCTGGGATCCTCCTAACTACTCCTGGACGTCGTCAGCGGGCTGCACGTAGTAGGGGCACCTCCGGTGTAGTAGGGGTCGTCGTCGATGGTGGCGTCTGGCTCCTGAACTCTAGCATCTGGTTGTGACAACCAGAAAGAAAGGAAAAGGGGAAAAAAGGGGGGAGAAAGCAACCGTGAGTACTCATCCAAAGTACTCGCAAGCAAGGAACTACACTACATATGCATGGGTATATGTGTAAGGAGGCCATATCAGTGGACTGAACTGCAGAATGCCAGAATAAGAGGGGGATAGCTAATCCTGTCGAAGACTACGCTTCTGGCAGCCTCCGTCTTGCAGCATGTAGGAGAGAGTAGATTGAAGTCCTCCAAGTAGCATCTCCAAATAGCATCTCCAAGTAGCATCGCATAGCATAAACCTACCCGGCGAACCTCTCCTCGTCGCCCTGCGGAAAAGCGATCACCGGGTTGTCTGTGGAACTTTGAAGGGTGTGTTTTATTAAGTATCCGGTTCTAGTTGTCATAAGGTCAAGGTACAACTCCAAGTCGTCCTGTTACCGAAGATCACGGCTATTCGAATAGATTAACTTCCCTGCAGGGGTGCACCACATAGCCCAACACGCTCGATCCCATTTGGCCGGACACACTTTCCTGGGTCATGCCCGGCCTCGGAAGATCAACACGTCGCAGCCCCACCTAGGCAAAACAGAGAGGCCAGCACGCCGGTCTAAACCTAAGCGCGCAGGGGTCTGGGCCCATCGCCCTGAGCACACCTGCACGTTGCGTACGCGGCCGGTGAGCAGACCTAGCAACCTCCATTACAAAGGAAGTTGCGTTAACGCAGTCCAACCCGGCGCGCGCCGCTCAGTCGCTGACGTCACGAAGTGCTTCGGCTGATACCACGACGTCGGGATACCCATAACTACTCCCACGTAGATGGTTAGTGCGTATAGGCTCGTAGCCAGACTCAGATCAAATACCAAGATCTCGTTAAGCGTGTTAAGTGTCCGCGAACGCCGAACAGGGCCAGGCCCACCTCTCTCCTAGGCGGTCTCAACCTGCCCTGTCGCTCCGCCACAAAAGATCCACACAGAGGGCCGTCGGGACAAAGGTCCTTTCAGCCCCCAATCCGTGAATCACTCGTGGGTACTCTTCGAGCTGACCCGACTTTAGTCACCATCTGTATAGTATGTATGTATGTATAGTATATACCCGTGATCACCTCCCAGGTGATCACGGCCCGATAGTATAGCAAGGCAGACTGACAAGAATGTAGGGCCGATGATGGTAAACTAGCATCCTATACTAAGCATTTAGGATTGCAGGTAAGGTATCAACAGGTGTAGCAACAATGACAGGCTATGCATCAGAATAGGATCAACGGAAAGCAGTAACATGCTACACTACTCTAATGCAAGCAGTATAGAGAAGAATAGGCGATATCTGGTGATCAAGGGGGGGCTTGCCTGGTTGCTCTGGCAAGAGAGAGGGGTCGTCAACTCCGTAGTCGAACTGGTCAGCAGCAGCGTCGGTCTCGTAGTCTACCGGAGAGAAGAGGGGGAAGAAATAATGAATACAGAGCAAACAAAGCATCACAAAATATAACAAGGCAATACGCGGTGTTCGGTGTGCCCTAACGCGGTAGTAAGTGATACCGACGAAAGGGGGAAACATCCGGGAAAGTATTCCCGGAGTTTCGCGTTTACGGACCGGTGAACCGGAGGGGGAAAGTTGCGTGTTCGGTATGCTAGGGGTGTGTGGCGGACGAACGGGCTGCGTATCCGGATTCGTCTCGTCGTTCTGTGCAACTTTCATGTACAAAGTATTTTCATCCGAGCTACGGTTTATTTTATATTAATTTTAAAAGATTTAATTCATTTTCTAATTTTAATTATTTATTTAATTCTAACATTTTCCAAAACAGTGAATGATGATGCAGGCATGACATCAAGGTGATGTCAGCAGGTCAACTGGTCGGTTGACCAGAGTCAAAGCTGACTGGTGGGTCCAGAGGGACCCACGTGTCATTGACTGTTAGTTAATTAACATTAGTTAATTGGGTTAACTAGATATTTAGGTTAATTAAACATAATTAACCTAATTAATTAAGTTAATTATTTTAGTTAATTAATTAATTAATAATTTTATTAATTATTATTTTTAAACCCTTTTTTGTTTTTGTTTTATCCTGCCCAAAAGGGGAGTGGGGCCCCAACGTCAGTGGCTCTGGGAGCCTTAACGGGCACGGGGCTAGCGGGGCATCGAGCGAATGGGCGTTGCGGGCGTCAGCCCGTTTGGGCGCCTGCCCAAGCCAGTGGAGGCGCTGGGGCGCCGGCGGCTACGGCAAGGTGCGCCAGGCAGGAGGCGGCAGGGTGAACGGCCACGGGCGGAGCGGTTGGGGCGGCGGCCATGCAGGAGCCGAGAGGCGGCGGGACGGTGCAGGGCACCGGCGGCAGAGACGGCTGGAGTGGCAGCAACGGCAGAGGAGCGGGGCTCGCGGGAATCCGCAAGGTGCGGCCACGCACGAGCGCACGCGCAATGCAGCGCCACCGGGAGGCGCTGTAGGGGACGGCGTGGCGACGGCCGCGGGGACTAGCAGAGGCGGATGGCAAGCGGCGCTAGCAACGGGGAGAGTCGGCGCAGGCGACGGGCGCAGAGGGCCACGGTGAGCGCGGGGCGCGTGCGCGCGCACGGCCAGGGCGCAGCCGGCGCGTGCG
>NC_041384.1:310144204-310147244 GCF_002162155.2 Triticum dicoccoides
TTTGTTAGTTTAGTTTTTCTCTTTTGTATTTTCTTTTCTTTTATTTATTTTCTTTTCTATTTCTTTACTGTTTTCATTTAAAGTTTCTATTATTTTCTTTTTATAAAATACCAAGTTAGCACCTAAATTAGTATTACTAATTAGGCCTCTGCCATAATTATTTTGGCACACTATTAATTTAGTTATATTACTATATCTTTATAAAAGGCATTAAAGTAATTGTTTTGCCCTAAGCTTTGGTTATTTTAGTGAAATTAAATATTATAAGAAATGTTGGTTTCTCCACCATTATTACCTATGTATTAATTGGTTCACTCCGAACATTTTAGTTTTAATATTTGAAAACTTTTATTGTTTGCCTATTTTTGAATTTGAATTTGAATTGGTTTCGAACTAACTCGAGATTAGCAACTATAAACGAGCTGACGTGGCACCATTAGCAGAGGATCACTGTAGCTAAATTACCCGGGCGTCACACAAGTGGTGGTGGTGGGTGTCACAAATCTGTCAGGCAAATCTCAAATTCTTACCAGTTCTTACCCAGCAGCAGGCGGCGATCGGCAACCGAGGTAGTCAAAACTCTCAAAGCTTGGATAGAGCGATTACCAGGGAGAGTGTAACGCACGACATAGATGTATGTGGAGATGGGAAGGCTTATAATATGGTAGCAAAAAGGGTCAGCAATAATCAATTCAGATATGCAAAGTTGAATAAACACTCAACGACGGTACCGTGCTAGAGACGCGAGCCTAGAACACTAACAAAATCACGGCGTTGCACATAAATAAGGGAAAAGCACACTCTGAAAAAAATTCACTCTATTTTTTTGTGTTGCTCTTTTTTTTGCGCTCCTTTTTTGCGAAAAATCACTATAATGGCGAGTGTCTCAAAACTCTTCCCAGGTCAAACTGACAGGATGGGCACGAATTTTTTTTTACTTTTTATGAAATCGGGGCAGCGACGACGAAAAAGCGTCAAAAAATCACTATGATGGCACGTGGCTCAAAAGACTCAGAAAAACCTAAAAATAGGATAGGGAAAAAATATTTTTGCCTAAGAAAATTTTGGCCTAAAAACTCCCTCGGGGTCTCTAGACTCTTTTTTTGTAACCTATTCAGGCAAGGAAACACGAATCGGAAATTAGACAGATCTCGAAAACAAACCTAATATGAAAGGAACTCGGATTGGCGGTGGATATATGGTGGTAGGATATGGCAGCGGTGGTGGTATATGGATACAGATTGATGGTGGTATATGGATACGGATTTGTGGTGGTATATGGATACAGATTGGTGATCGTATATGTAGACGGATCGATGGCGGATAAGCGGTGGTGGTAGATGGCAGGGGCGATGATGATGGTGCAGCGGCGGCGTGACAACTTATTACTAGAACTCGGAACTCTAAAAGACTAGACTCTAAGACCAGCAACTAGACACGACGATGCAGCCGCAAATTCAACAAAGCAAAATACTGAAAAGACTATGCAAAGGCTCAGACTGGTTCGGATATGATGAACTAACCCTAATTTTTGGCGTTTTCATGGACTGTATATATGAAGAACAGACTCGATCTAAACTACAAAAAATTGTAAAATCTCACCGAGCAACCTAAAAATCTGATACCTTGATAGAGGCAAAGGTGTCCTGTCTTTCGAAGAGATGGTGGCTATCGTTTTGGAGGAAGTCGATTTTGACGATCTGACTACGAACGTACGAGGACATCGCGCCTTAGCAATCGCTAAACCAACTCCGAAAGGTTATTGACCACGCCGGAGCACGATCAACCTGACCACAAAGGTCTGTTTCCTGCAGGCAAACGAAGAACAAGCAACAAACTAAGATTGCAATCTGGATATTGCAAATATAAGAGGAAAGCTTTATTGATCAAGGTGGGGTTTTGTGATGTCTTGGTCTGGTCGTTGAACACAAACGAAGTACGTGAAGTTGCAGCTATGGCAAACTTTTAATCACGATGCCCTAAGGGTTGTATATATGGAGGAGAGAGGGGGAATTTCGTGGCCCTTGGAGGAGGGGTCCGAAACCAACCCTAACTCTTGTTTCCCCACACATACGGACTCTAAAAACTGCCTATAATCAAGTATTTCGAAATTACATGAGCCTGGCCCAAAAATAGTATGACGCAACACCTAGAATAGCCTCTGGACGAAATTTATGAAGTGGCATCTTGTATATTTCGTCCAATGCTTCATGCACTCATTATGGTGGCTTCAAAGTCCTGGAATCATCACTTGTAACTCTGTTCTTGTTCCCCTTGCGCATGCCATCATCTTCAGGCTTGAACTTGTTCCAAGGTTCATCTTTCTTGTCCAAGCTAGGCCCTTCATTTGTAAGAAAAACAAATGTATCCAATTTAGGCAGCATCATATTCTCATGAACATTAGAATCGTTACCAAAAAATGAAAGTACTTGATAATTCAATTGGCGTGCGCGAAATCTAGTAATTGATCTAGTATGTATAGCAGCAGGAGCTGTGGGCGTAACAATAATATTAATGTCCTCATCAACATGTATATGTGAGACGAGGATCCCCTGCCGTAGGGGGTGCCGTTCCACCGCCAATACATGGGCCTGCTTGAAACTTGGCGCACAGCAAGTGGTGCAAGTTTTTGTTCTTTGATGCCCACAAAACAAAACAATCAGCCACTCGTATCACAGTATTTGTAGAACTGTCAACAATGACACTGCAGTTCTTTCCTCTTGCTACCGGAAATCAAACACCAGGCTCTCAAAATTATATTACCTCCATCCTGAATTATTTGTTTTAAATTTGTCTAGACACAGGTGTACTTAGGACTAAAACGTATCTAGATACGTCCGTATCTAGACAAGTAATTTGGGTGGAGGGAGTACGTCCATCCCAAAATTCTTGTCTTAGATTAGTCTAGATACGGATGTATCCAACACTAGAATGTGACTTGATGCATCCATATTTAGACAAATCTAAGACAAGAATTTTGAGACGGAGGGAGTACTACCATCGTATGACATTTCCAATAACCAACAATGAGACAAAATTT
>NC_041384.1:310147412-310159915 GCF_002162155.2 Triticum dicoccoides
TAAGAATGTTTAGATCACTATATTAACTGTTAGCTTCCTCATCTGCAAAATACCCATTAGGCCTCGTTTGTTTCACGTGGATCGGAGGGGTTTTCAGAGGATAAACCCCGCGAGGCCCATAATCCCCGCAAATACCCGGCCCATTGGCCCATTTGGTAGGCGCGGTTTGGACAGCCCAATCCCTCAAAAAAAACCTATTCCCACGCGCTTCAGAATCATCGAGGCCCCCCTCGAGGATTTGGCTGCTCAACTCGAGACGCCGCTGCCGACGCTGCGCCGCCTCCTCCCCAAGACGCCGCGCCACCCGACACCTCGACGCTGATAATCTCCTCCGGCATACTGGACTTCTCGTCGGTGGTTAGTCATCGCAGCCCCTCCCCTCCCCCCTCCTCTCCATGGCTGCCACCTCCCGCACGCCCTCCGTCCGCCTCGTCCTCACCAGCGAGCACGCCAAGAACGGCGTCTCCTACCCCAACTCCACATGGACCCTAACCCTACCAGCTAGCTTGCCAAGAACGTTCGCCTCTTCCCTAGCCGTCCAGATTGCCATAAATTTGAGTGCTGAGGATAAATTGGCAGATTGTAAACCACCTAGACGTCGAAACTTAGCAGTTTGTTTGTTTTCAAGGACGAAGTAAAGTTGCATGAACCATTCATAGTCATTCTAGTTGGTTGATTAGATATTACACCATCAGATATGTTCTTCAGTTAATTGTAGTGCTAGGCCGCGTGGCTGAGACAATTATGCTTTTGTTTATTGTCTTTCTTAACACCTCGAGTGATGCCTCTCTTTTATCTTCTAAAACATTATTTTTGTTGTTTCAGCTGAAAGTTCTGGTACAACTGTGACATTTGTGATAATAGACGAGTGGGTTGTAACAGTAGCATCAGTTAGTGATTCGCGCTGCATACTAGAGGCAGTGTGGTGTAGATTGTTAATTAGTGATGGTGATGGTGATGGTGATGGTATGATGTTAGGCTGCTAGCTCCTCTTCTGTTTTTGCATGCACTGTTTCAGTTCATAGAGGCCGTCTGTGCTCCTATGATGGTAGGCTGCTAGCTTCAAGGGAGTAGTGACAATTGGCGAAGTATTTTCCCAACATACTTATATAAATAGGAATCTGAGAGGGGCAATGATCGTCAGCATATTTATGTTATCATTTAAGAAATGGCCTAACAGAAGCAGAGGAAAAACAGAGCAACAAATGCTCTCCTTTTTTCCACTGAAGACTGCCAGCTGCTCTCTTCTAGGGTCCAGTTACTAAAACCTGAAGCTGGTTGGGTAGACACTAGTCACTACATGAAGTGATTATGGCTCCAACAATGCAGTCCACGACCACTTCAACTGTCTATACGACAACAAGTTTACTCTAGCAGTTTTGGCTCTGTATAAACATGTAGGTCCTCAATACTGAGAAAAAGGTTAAATGTAATCATACATGAGATTATAGGCCTCTATTTAATTTGAGCATATTTGGATTGGAGACGATGATTTACAATGATTTACATGAGATTATAGAGACATACAATGATTTACTAGTTTGTATCAGTTTTTTCATTTATTTTTCTCCTATATTTTATATTAGCCTAATGGCTGATGCTTTCCGTTCGAGGCACAACTTGACTCAAAACTGAATAATGCAGTAGTATATTATCTTTGTATGTCCTATTATCTCCTCCAAATACTATGGCTGGAAAAGACTAAAGCCTCTTCTGATTTGCACCAACCAAGGGTTACGTGTGTTCTTTAACAGGCTGGTACTATGCTTTATGCCCAATGAAGCTATGTTGTTAATTTGTTATATCATGATTTTAGCTCAGCAGATTGTTAGAATGTTTACCCTCAGTTGAGCGTGTTATCCAATTTGCCTAGAATGTTTACAGGGTATGCTTTATGCTGATATGTTCTTATTAGCATCTTCTTTTGGTATTCCCAACTCCTCACATCCTGCTTGAATTGGCTGATGGGATCAGTCTCATAGAGTGTATTTGTCAATATTGTTCCAGAAAAAACAATCCTATTCTTCTTGGTCATTGCTGTAGGACATCTTCGTCTTGGTCATTGCTTCCACTTCTTACATCTGCACATATAATTCATAGATGTAGGACAGTTGTGGTCTATTTGTTGTTATCGCTGCAACATCATTTGTTTTCTGATGATGATATGCATGCTCGGTGCTTGTCTCTAGTTAGATAGGTATAAAGGATGACAAACTTGTCTGTTTGCGGCTAATCACCTGCAAACTTCAACAGCAAGAATGCCCTTCATCTGCAAGTATCATTCAGCATTGCTTACATCTGCACATATGAATCCTAACTCTAGAACGGTTGTGATCTATTTGTTGTTATTGCTACATCATCATTTATTTTCTCGTGATGGCTTGTTTGCGTGTTCGGTGCTTGTCTCTAGTTAGATAGGAGTAAAAGGATCACAACCTCGTCTGTTTCCAGGCTTAATCATACGTGAACTTTTATTATAGCAAAAGAATGAATGGCGTTTACCTGGGAGCATTGTTGACAATTGCGTATATATCTGCACAGATGAATCCTAGCTCTACAACAGTTGTGGTCTATTTGTTGTATATAGCTGCTCATTTCAGTCATCAGTTAACTTCCTGCACACTAAACAGTAAATATTATAGTAGAATTTATCACATACAGAATTCTTTTACACAAGAATAGACATTGAATTATATGTGTTTGGGCCAGGATACATACAATAAGAAATCCCATGTATTTTGCTGGGGCTTAATGTGAGTTGTGCAGTTTCCAATTTGTAGATGTGTCTGCTGATGATGTTGCCATTCTTGGCTTTTTTTATGTGGTCTCAAGATCAATGTTTTCTTGCAGGGTTATTATGAGTATTTGCTGCTTTCCAGGCTGGAGTTAGATGCTTTCCGAGGGCACCAAGGCCGTCACACCTCCGCCTAATTCGGCTGTCCCTGTGTCTTCTTTGGTGGATGAGATCAATGGCACTCTGTAGTTAGCTGTTTGTCCTCTGTCCTCTTGTAACTTGTGTGGGATCACACTGATTCATGATCTAGAGAAATAACAACAGCGCTTATTTCAGTTCTTGCCATGATCAAGTTTGTGCTACATCGTTTAGGTTGGATCTGTTGTGCAAGCTTGTGTTTCTCTGTAAATCACTGCATATGATGGCTATAAACTTGCTGAGATGTTTCTGATAAGTACCCTGTTTAAGTTAACTGACGAAAGTGTCGATATCTACAGATAAAAACTCAGTTTCAGCTCCCGACCTTCTGTTTGCTTGCTCAATGGCCTCCTAGGCTGATGATGCATCGCTTGTTGTTGTGACAGATGTGGCTCTGCTTATCTCTACTAGTAAGATTACATTTTTAGTTGTTTTGCACATCTTATATTAGTAAAGGAAACAGCTACTTTCTAATCCTGACGTAAGTTCAAATTTTTCCACACGCAATCAGGATCATATGTTTCAGGCTCTCTTTCTCAATATTGTCTTTCGTGGTTCCTTCCTGCTCCATGTGTTTCCTGAACTTAGGGAAGTCATTCCTACAGCGCTAAAACATGTCTAGATACGGGCGGAGGGAGTATAATACTACCATCGCACGACACTCTCAATGACCAACAATGAGACGAAATTTGTATTAGTCAACAATGATACAAACTATTAACTGTTAGCTTCCGCATCTGCAAAATTACCCATTGGGAAGAAAGGAAACAGCTACTTTCTAATCCTGACGTGTAAGTTCAAATTCTCCACACCTAGTCAGGATCATATGTTTCAGGCTCTCTTTCTCAATATTGTCTTCCGTGGTTCCTTTCTGCTCGGTGTGTTTCCTGAACTTAGGGAAGTCCTCTGGTACAAGTCCTTCAACCTATAGCATCATGATATCATATAAAAGCAGTTCCTACAACCATGATTACTTAAGTTTACACAAAGAGGCTGGTCATGATATAGCAACCAACCTTGGCATACTGATCACGACTGCAACAACAGAAACTCCAACAATAAGAGGAAAAACTGGGGCTGGGGTCAGTTCCTGCAAGAGATAGCAATTAGATGATACATAAACACAAAATTTAGGAACACGTTAAAGATTTTCCAACAACAAAACATATAAATGCATGGAATACAAAGATATCTTGGTTCTGGTTAAATAAAACCTTGAAATTTTCTACTGTACCATTCATTTGCAGACAGGCAAAGGAATGGTTTCAAAAAGCTAATTTCTTCAGTTCTTACCTCAAATTTCCCAGTTTGAGAAGACAAACAAATAAAGTATGTCATTGTGATGCAATGCTGACGCAAGTGCATGAAAAAGGTTACCTGTTTGTGATGCCGCTCTTCCGTTTTATATTTAAGAGGACCAACATGAATCTGAGGTTGCTTTTCTAGGTCAACTTCAACCAACTCAGATTCAAATATATGGGTATGTGATGGAAGGCCAGACCGAAGCTGAACAAAATGCTTTCCTTTGGGTAAATTTCTTACTTCGACGTGGTAGGAAAGAGGAACAGGAACTACAGATTCTATTCTAGAAGGGTCAACAGCTGATCTAATTTCAACAGATAAATGTGGCTGCAACATATCAATGTCATTTCCTTCCACGTGACAGCTCAAAATTGTTGCTTCTGGGCGTTCAAAAACCACAAAACCAATACCAGAGATGTCCTCATCGACCTGATTAAAAAAGAGCAGTGCCTCTGTCATTAGTGACAAGATTGCAGTACGCAAATGCGCGCAAAGGACATCAAGAGTGACTTACATCAACTGATACAGATTCTGGTGAAGCACGCTCAAGTGCTGCCAACCTGAGATTATCTTTTGCAACTACTCTTATTGAGTAAGATGAGCCAGGGATAAGTCCTCTCAAGCGGAACCTACCAAAGGAATCTGTAGTAGCTTCCTCATAATAACCTCTTGATTCAGATCTAGCTTCAACAAAAACACCTTCCTTTGGTTGGCCAGTTAACAGTGTAACAGAACCCATGGCACTACATTGAAAAGCAGGTTTAGGTAGTAGCATAAAATTGGTTTAGTGAAACAGCGTGTGCCAGAACTGCTATATTGATTAATTTAGAACTTCATGAGCACATTCGCGTCATGTGGGAATCATGCAGGAAACATCATTTCGAAAACATTACTGGTAGGTTCACTGCTGCACTTCAGCACTCATACAGAGTATAAAAGTTACATTTCCCAGAATAACACTAGTAATATTAAATGTATTACTCCTATTGTGTGCATACAGCTAAATATGAAGGCATAACCATGATTATTTGAGTGGCCTCTTTAGAACTGGAAAATTTCTCAATGGTATGTATGTTATCATCTCGTGAGCATTACATAGCCTAATTGATACTCAAATATATGTGCATGAATTATCTGCAGACTGAGGTGGTTTCTTTCAATAGATGGCAAAAGATGGGAACAAATTAGAACATGCATGCAAATCAAATTGCATATGTTAAAAATCAAACAAACCTGAAGGCAACACGGGTTGCACGGAACTCAACCGCTCTAGACTCCCCAGAATTGAGATCAATAGCAACTGTTGATGGAGTAAATTTATATTCCTACAAGAAAACCACCAAACCATCAAGGGCTCTCCAACCAATAAACTTGTATATGATGCCCAATTACAGTTATGTTGTGCAGTGTATATGGCATATCTGGTAGTGCGCCACCATAACTCTATCATTATATGCCCACCCGGCTTTAAAAAAAACTCAGAAAGTAGTGGAAAATCAAGGGGATGCAGCTCAGGCTTTCAAGGACGGGGTTATTAAGGAGGGCCCTTGGGAGGAAGGAGGTGATGCAAACAATATGTGGATGACGACGGCAACTTCCGTTCTAAAGGTGGCTTCAGAAGAGTTTGGGGTGACGGGAAGTAAAGTGAAACTAAAGATGCCCGGTGGTGGAACGATGTTGTCCAGAAGGCTATTAAGGAGAAGAAAGACAGTTTTAAACGCCTACACCTGGATAGGGGTGCAGACAACATAGAGAAGTACCAAGGCGGCAAACACCACAAAACGAGTTGTGATTGAAGTGAAGCAGCACAAAGGCTGTGGAGGAGCAACTCCACCTTGCTGCTACAATGTGTACAACGCAAGTGTTGAAGGAACAACTTCAACGTGCTGCGCTAGATATCGCTCTAGAGGCGAATGTAGGCCGATATGGCAGCAAGAGTTCAATCCAGAACTCTTAGAGCACAAGATCTACTCCAAGATCTTAGATAAGAACAACAAGTTCTATTATAGGTAGTGGGTACATTGTCTGGTTACAAAGTAGAGGAGAGGGCCTCTATTTATAGGGCTTTGAGGAGCCTTCACATACTTCTACTTATAGCTGGAACACTCTAGAAAACATTATTTAGGATTCACCATTCTACTCACAGCTACTTATAACTAGAGAACTCTAGGAACGGCAGGTAGGGTAAAGAAAAGAAATACTACACTAGAGTGGAAGTATCTAGAAGTAGTCAAACAGATCTGGCATATGGTTTTTTTCTCATCTATTGCTCCTCATCATTCTCCCCTGATTGTTTGGAATTCGCCCTCGAGTTATCGTCGTAGAGCGCTTCTTCTGGATGGTAGAGAGTCAAGTCCGCAACATTGAAAGTGTTGGATATGCCCATGTCGCTTGGAAGATCTATCAACATATCATTTATCTTCCTCGTGATAGAGAAGGGCCCATACCTTCGCTGCCTAAGCTTCCCCTTAACACCTAAAGCAGCCTCTCTCTTCGGAGGTAGACCATCACCTTATCACCAACTTAGAAATGATTTTGGCCTCCTTTTGCAATCAGCAAGTTGTTTATATTACTGATTTTGTGCTTCCAAAGCACCACAAATCTCTTCAAATAATCCAGTGTAATTAACAACAAAAGACAATGCTGATTTTGAGTTTCCCTTGGATGGTAGCTTCACCAGGTCCACCACATGTGTTGGAACTTTAGTGTAGACAATGGAAAAAGGGCTCCTTCCTGTGGATCTATGCTTGGAGTTATTGTAAGAGAACTCTGTAGGAGATAAAGCCAAATCCCATTGTCCCTTTTTTTCTCCACAAATGCAACGGATCAGATTACCCATAAACATGTTCACCACTTCCGTTTGTCCATTGTTTGTGGATGAGCAGTGCTAGAAAATTTCAATTCAGTGTTGAATTGCTTCCACAAAGTGAGCCAAAATGCAGCAAAAAACTTCCCCTCACGGTCTGAAACGATGGACTTTGGTACTCCATAATGTCTGGCCACTTCTCGAATGAACAGATTTGCCACATGATGGGCATCCGTTGTCTTGCGGCATGGGATGAAATGAGCCATCTTAGAGAATGTGTCCACGACCACAAACACAGCATCACTTCCTCGCCTTGTTCTTGGCAAGCCCAAGACGAAGTCCATAGAGATGTCCTCCCATGGAGCGACGGGAACAGGCAAAGGCATGTATAACCCTATGTTCTGGACTTGGCCTTTGCAGGTTTGCCATATGGGGCATCGCTGAACAAACTTGCCAACATCTCTCTTTAGTTGTGGCCAAAAGTAGCGACCTTCCAGGTTAGCGATAGTCTTGTCCCGTCCAACATGACCACTAAGTTGAATGGAGTTCTCTAATTAGTTTTTCACGCAAAGAACTTCTTGGGGTGCACAAACGATCATTTTTCAAGAGATAGCCATCCTGCACCAAATAGTCATCACCTAATGGTTGGCCCCTGATGTGCTTCACCCAAACATGGCCAAAGTCTTCATCATTCCGATACAACTCCTTTATTTTATTCATGCCTGGAAGTTCAGCCTCAAAAGAAGTCAAGAGGCGGCATGCACGACGACTCAAAGCATCGACCAAAGCATCGACCACTCGGTTAGTTGTCCCAGATTTATGCACGATGAGATAGTTAAACCTCTCCAGATATGTTGCCCATCTCGCTAGTATGCGGTCAACATGCTTTTGATTTCTAAAATGCTTCAAGGATTGATGGTCACTATATACAATGAACTCTTTAGGCAGCAAATAAACTTCCCAAGTTTTCAAGGCTCTGAAAACGGCAAACAATTCTTATTGATAGGTACTCCATTTCTGTCTAGCTTCGCTTAACTTCTCGCTGTAGAAAGCAATGGGCTTCCTTTCTTGAGATAGAACAGCTCCAATGCCTACTCCACTTGCATCACACTCCAACTCAAAAGTCTTGTTGGAATCAGGTAGCACCAAGACAGGAGCTTGTGAGAATTTTTGCTTGATCTCATTGAAACTAGTTTCAACCGCTTCTGTCCATTGAAACTTCCTTTCTTCAGGCACTCGGTAATTGCTGTCATGATAGTGCTGAAATTCTTCACAAATCGTCTATATAAAATTGCAAGGCCATGAAACCTTCTTACCTCAGAAATGGTCTTTGGAGTTGGCCATTCTCGGATTGCTTCAACCTTGGGAGTCATCAACACGAATACCATCACATATTATAACGAATCCTAGGAAAAGAAGTTGCGTTTGCAGGAAAACACATTTCTTCAAGTTGACATAGAGCTCATTTTCCCTTAGTACTTCTAGCATCTTCCGAATGTGATCAAAGTGTTCGTTCTCATACTTGCTATAGATCAAGATGTCATCAAAATAGACCACAACAAAGTGGGATAAGAAGGGTCGAAGGACTTGATTCATCAAGTGCATAAAGGTACTTGGTGCATTTGAGAGTCCAAATGGCATGACTAACCATTCAAACAACCCTTCTTTTGTCTTGAAGGCTGTTTTCCATTCATCCCTGGGTCTGATACATATTTGATGATATCCACCTCTTAAATCCAACTTTGTGAACACTTTTTTTGCTCCACTAAGCTAATCCAACATATCATCCAAACGGGGAATAGGGAATCTATACCTTACAGTGATCTTGTTAATGGCTCTATTGTCCGTACACATGCGCCAAGATCCATCTTTCCTTGGCGCAAGCAGGGCTAGTACAGCACATGGGCTAATACTTTCTCGAATGTGCCCCTTCTGCAGCAATTCCTTCACTTTCTACTTCAATATATCATGCTCTTTTGGGCTCATTCGATAGTGTGGAAGATTAGGAAGACTTGCTCCCGGAATTATGTCGATTCTATGTTGAATTCCTCTCATCGGTGGCTCTTCAAGTATGTTATAAAATTCTGCTAATAAGCCACATACCTTTGCTGGAATTTCAACAACCAGGTGCTCTTCTCCTTTTACTATAAGTGCAGCACACAAATCTGCCTCCTTCAAGTCTTCCATAAAAACTCATTAGAGGTGTGGGAGATAGTTAACATACTTTTTCCCTCCTCCTTAGAGATATTACGATCAGTTTTATTTGGTAGAATAATGATCTTTCTCTTGTTCCAAATGAAAGTGAGAATTTTCCCTGCCCTTGTGTGTAGTATCCACATCAAATTGCCAAAGTCTCCCAAGAAGAACATGGCTGGCGTCCGCGTCCATATCAACTACGTCACACAACAACATTTGAGCAATAATGCTTGCCCAAAGAAAATGGCAGTTGCATTGTTTGATGATCCTCGTATTCACTCCTTTCTTGATCCATCCAATAGTGTAGGAATTTGGATGATCATGGGTTTCAAGCTTTAAATGGTTCACCAACCTGGGGGATAAGATTCTCGCAGCTGCAACTATCAACCACTAATTTGCATACCTTGCCATTCACCGTGCATTTGCTCTCAAATATTTTCTTCCGTTGTGTGTCGTCAGGTTGTGGTGTGGAACATAGAAGACGTTGAATCACACATACCACCTCTTCACCTTGACAAACCTCTTGTCCCCCTACATCTTCATATTCGTATTCTTCCTCGTCGCCTTCACCGTCATGGATAGTTGTGTTAACGAATTTCCTTAGTGGGCAACCGCTGGATATGTGTCCCTCTTCACCACATTTATATCATTTTGGGCCTTCATTGGACTTACCCTTGCCTCTAGTTTGCTTCAGGATTGGTTGTTTTGCCTTGGGTGGAGCGGTCTTTTCTTCCACTCTATTAGGGTGATCCCTAGACGAGCCTTCGGTATGACAATATGGAGGATATGGAGCCTTAGTTGTCTTTCTTTTCTTCCACACGTTGACGTTGTCTTTCTTGTCAGCACAAACCTATAAGGCTAGAGCTTGCACTTGATCAATGGACCAGATTTGTTGCATCATCAATCGATCTTGAATAGCATCATTGAGACCATTGATGTACCTTGCAACTTGTTGATCTTCAGTTTCAGCAAGGTTGCACCTCATTTGTAGCCTTAGAAACTCCTCCGTGTAATCTGAAACAGTCATATTTCCTTGAGCACAATTTTAGAATTGGATAAATAGGATCTGGTCATAATCAATGGGTAAAAATCTCCCTTTCAAAAGGCTTTTCATTTTGCCGCCAAGTTCTCACACGAGGTTTTCCTCTCAGCGTGCGTTCTTCTTGAACACGATGCCACCATGCACTACGATATTCCGGAACTTCCAAGACCTCAAAGAAAGTCTCCACTTCATATAACCAATCAAGGCACCCTTCAATATCAATATTTTCATTAAAAGTTGGGATCTCAGCTTTCACCTTGTATGTATCCCTTGCATATGTAGGGTTGGATACTCTCCGATAAGCATAGAGATTAGGTTCTTCAAGGGCATCGTCATATTCTTCACCTTCAAAAGCTTCAACATAAATTGGCCTTCTTGAAGCACGTTGAACAACACGTTGTTGTGGCGGTCTTGCTCCAAGATTACCTCTCTTTCTTTGTTAAACATCTTCTTTAGATGAATCGCCTTCATTGGCAGTAGGGGGGGCACCCTTTCTTACCATCCCAACCAGGTGGTCAAATCTCCGATTAAGATCTTCACGCGGCTCTTTGATTTGTTGTTCTGCAACATCCATCCTCTTCTCCAATTGCTCCATTGCTTGCTGCAGCTTGCTCTCGAAGAGGAAAGCAAGAACGATTATGGGTCAACCTGGCTCTGATGCCACCTGAAGCAGCACAAAGGTTGTGGAGGAGCAACTCCACCTTGTTGCTACAATGTGTACAGCACAAGTGTTGAAGGAACAACATCAACGTGTTGTGCTAGATATCGCTCTAGAGGCGAATGTAGGCCGATATGGCAGTAAAAGTTCAATCCAGAACTCCTAGAGCACAAGATCTACTCCAAGATCTCAGATAAGAACAACAAGTTCTATTATAGGTAGTGGGTACATCATCTAGGTTATAAAGTAGAGGTGAGGCCCTCTATTTATAGGGCTTTGGGAAGCCTTCACATACTTCTACTTACAGCTGGCACTCTAGAAAACATTATTTAGGATTCACCATTCTACTCACAGCTACTTATAACTAGAGAACTCTAGAAACAACAGGTAAGCTAAAGAAAAGAAAAAAATACTATACTAGAATGGAAGTATCTAGAAGTAGCCAAACAGAACCGGCATGTGATTTTTTTTCTCATCTATTGTTCCTTATCATGAAGCAAGGGGTCGAGCGTATGAGGACCTCTACCAGTGTTTAAACACGAAGGAAGGCGAAGGGGACATGTATAAGATGGCCAAGATCCAAGAGAGGAAAACAAGGGATGTCAACCAAGTCAAATGAAGCAAGGACAGAGCAGATTGGCTTCTGGTGAAGGGTGAAGAGATCTAGCATAGATAGCGAGAGCACTTCAACAAGTTGTTCAATAGGGAGGATGAGAGCTCTACCATTGAGTTGGACGACTCCTTTGATGATACCTACAGACGTTTTGTGTGATGAATCCAAGAGTCTGAGGTTAGGGAGATTCTAAAAAGGATGAAAGGAGACAAGGAGATGGGCCCTGATTTTATCGCAATTGAGGTGTAGAGAAGCCTTGCAGACATGGTGATAGTATAGCTAACTAAGCTTTTGAACCTCACTTTTTTGGTCAAACAAGATGCTCGAAGAATAGAGGCGGAGTAGGTCAGTACCAATCTTCAAGAACAAGGGGGGAGGGGGTGTTCAAAGTTGTACTAATTACTGTGAAATTAAGCTTATGAGCCACACAATGAAGCTATGGGAGTCATTGAGAACCACTTAGGCTTTGTTCGGTCGTCGGGGATCCAACCCCCTAGTGGATTCAATCCGCCCAGGGTTTGGGTGATCCCCACCCCGTCACCCAATCCCCACTAATCCTTTCCTACATAATCCCTGTCTACGTATAATTGTTCGTTTATATCTCTCTCTTGGCAAACGAGCTAGAAGAATAGAAATTAAGAGGGGCGAGGAGAGGGGAAAGAAGATGGCAAGATAATTTTTGGGAGGAGCGGGCGCCAGAGATGGGGGTCGCTGCGGGCGCCGCCGTGCTTGCGTCGGGATGGAAGAAGAGGGTCGCGCCGAGGATCTACTGCTAGGGAGAGGAGGGTGAGGTAGAAGGCAGCAGCCGGTTTTCAATGGAGGATTGAGTTTGTCTCTCCGGCTCCTTCCCCGCTGCCGCCGCCACTCTTGCCCTCTTCTCCTTTTTCTTTCGAGACGAGACGGCGAGACGAGACGTGGTTTTCTTCAACGCAGAGGAAGAAATGGCTCAGAACC
>NC_041384.1:310160056-310192893 GCF_002162155.2 Triticum dicoccoides
TAAACCCGTCCGGGTTTAACCGAATATGCATATAAGCTAAGTAGGGATCCAACCCCTGCAAGGGTAAAACCAACGGGGTTCGAGACAAAACCCCTCCGATCCCGGCGGGGGTGGGATTAAACAAACAAAGCCTTAGGAAGAATGACAAGCATGACAAAAAATCAGTTTGGTTTCATGCATGGGAGGTCGACCATGGAAGCCATTTTCTCAACAGGACAACTTATGAAGAGATACAAAAAGCAATAGGACTTGCGTATGGTGTTCGTTGACTTGGAGAAGAGAAGGCCTACAATAAAATACCACATAATGTCATGTGGTGGGCCTATGGAGAAACACAAAGTCCCAACAGAAGTACATTACCCTTATCAAGGACCTCCATGATAATGTTGTGGCAAGTGTTCAAACAAGTGATGGCAACAACGATGGCTTTTTAACACTAATGACTTCCCAACTGAAATAGAACTGCACCAAGGATCAGCTTTGAGCCCTTATCTTTTTTGCTTTGCTGATGGATGAGGTCACAAGGGATGTACAAGGGTATATCCCATGGTGTATGCTCTTCGCAGATGATGTGGTGATAGTCGGACAGGGGTTAATAGAAAGTTAGCTATGGTGACAAACTTTGAAATCGAAAGGCTTTAGAGTAGATCTAAAACCGAGTACATGAGGTGCAGTTTCAGTACTACTAGGCATCATGAGGAAGAGGTTAGCCTTGATGGGCAGGTGGTACCTCAAAAGGCGCCTTCCGATATTTGGGGCCAATGCTGCAGAAGGATGGTGATATCGATGAAGATGTGAGTCATCAACTCAAGCTGGATGGATGAAGGGGCGTCGTGCTTCTAGCGTCCTCTGCGACAAGAGTGTACCACAAAAGCTAAAAGGCGTGAAATATAGGACGGTGATTCGACCTGTGATGTCGTCTGGTGTTGAATGTTGGCCAACTAAAAGGCGACATGCAACAGTTAACTGTGTAGCAGAGATGCGCTTGTTGAGATGGATATGTGGCCACACTGTTAGAAATAGACTACAGTAGAGGAGCAGAAGGGAGCTGGGGCTGAACACAGGATAGTTTTGATTTCTTGAAGTTGTTGCTTGTATTGCTGCACTCAGCTCTATTGAACATGCTTGATCCTGAAACCTGAACATATAAATGCAGATTTTACATCCATGTGGTGGACAGGCCACCCCTCATGGGTAGGAGAGTGAGAAGCCGAATGGACTCCAGGTGTGCGATGGGGGTTGAAGACTTCATCGAAGTCGATCCCGGGCTGCTGCACATAACCTTTGGCGACGAGTCGTGCCTTCTGTTTGACGACGGCGCCGGCCTCGTTCTTCAATTCAAAGACCCAAAGCAGGCCAATTGGGCGATGGCCGCGTGGTAGGTCTACAAGCTTCCGGTGTTGTTCCACTCCATGGCATCCATTTCTTCCTTCATGGATGCACGCCATGATGCGTCGCGCTCAGCCTTGGCAAAGGAGCTTGGCTCTCCTTCACACACAAGGTAGAGTGTGTCATTGACGAGCTCGCTTGATGCCTGTCCAAGAACAGGGTTTCTTTAGATCACATTGGCAATGCCACGGTAGTGCAACGGTGTGTCATCATGAGCTGCGTCCAGCCACTCGTTTTCATTGGGCGATGGTGACACAAACTCAGGTTGCATTGGCTGTGGAGATTGTCTTGGTGAGATGGCTGTGCAGCAGGAGATGGTGCAGGAACAAGGGAAGGTGCTCCCCCTGCAGCTGCACTTGGTGTGGAAGGAGCAACTTGTTGGGTCTTCGTGATGATGAAGTTGCTGCATGGTGGATCTGAGCTGACAGCCGCCCAATCCCAGCTGGCCTCTTCATCGAAGATGACATCATGAGTGATATGGACACGCTTGTTCATTGGATCGTATGCGCGATAGCCCTTAACGCGCTTGTCGTAGCCGATGAAGACCATGGCGGAGCTGCGGTCATCGAGCTTGCGAAGCTGCGGGCGCACCTCCTTGAGGTACACCACACCCAAAGGTGTGCAGGTGCTGGACAGCGGGCTTCCTCCCGTGCCATGCCTCAAATGGTGTCATGCCAGCCAGACTTTTGGTGGGGGCTCGGTTCAGCAGGAAAACTGCAGTTGTGACCGCCTCCCCCCAAAATTCTGCTAGCAGCTTCCTTTGTTTCAGCCGGGCACGAGCAATGGCGACCACCGTCTGATTCTAGTGTTCTACCGACCATGCAGCTCTAGCAGGTTTTTTTTTTGAGTTGCCGGTACATGCAAAAACCAAACTGACTACTGCTGTCTAGATGCATACACTGCCTTACTAAGGAAGCTCCACCCGACCTACTACTACTCCCTAGCTAAGTAAATTATAACAAGGATTACTGCTAACACACACAAGAAAGGGTTGGGTCCGAAATGATGATATACGTGATAGTGTTGGGGTATCACCAACTGAAGAGAAGCTTGTCCAACATCGTCTAAGATGGTTTGGGGATATACAACACAGGCCTACTAAAGCGCCAGTGCATAGCGAACGGTTAGACTATGCTGATAATGTCAAGAGAGGTCGGGGTAGACCAAACTTGACATGGGAGGAGTTAGTAAAGAGAGATCGGAATGACTAGAATATCACCAAAGAATTAGCCATTAGCTATAACAGGGGTTCGTGGAAATTAGCTATAAATGTGCCAAAACCTTGAGTTCGAGAGCTTATGGGTTTCAACTCTAGCCTACCCGAACTTGTTTGGCACTGAAAGGCTTTGTTGTTGTTGCAATCAGTTCGAGTGTGAATTGTGAAGCGAGCAAGTCTACCTGGTGACGAAGTCAATAAAGATCAGGAAGACTAAAAAATCAACAAGTCATTGATTCTTAAAAATTAGTATCTTCTTAGCCAAGTGACCCTTTGTATCCTCGCCACATTAAGCTTGAACTATAAATATATCTCTCCCTATTCTTTGATATCCGTATGTCAGAAATGTTGAGAAGTTAGTTCAGTTGAGGCCTAGAGAGAATCGGATATTATTTCAGATGAAGGCTATCAAAACTCACAGCTAATAAATAGGATGCAGTTTGGTCAAGGTCAAGTCACTCAAATGTAGACGTCAGTACATGTTACGAGCAAATAAGACAATAATTATGAATATTTTATGACGTCATATTAACATATGAACAACCCACTGATATATTTAGACACATTGTTGAAAACTAGTAAAATCTGATGTGAAGATTTCAGATTATTTAGAAGAACTGTGGTACAGTACAAACTAGAACCGAGAGTGTGAATAACAACAAGTACCTTAAGAAGAGCGCGGAGATAATAACTCCTAGGAAATAAGTTATTGAAGCTGAAAGTTCCACCAGAACCACTGACTGAGTTTTTTCTGTAACCTCCTTCACCACTCAAGGATAATAATACTGCCGGTAACATCTCTGTATCATTTTCGCCATAAATATGAACTAATATCTGACCAAGTTTCTGACAAGCAAAGCTGTATGGGCCAGTTTGCTTGAGATGATAGCCAGCCTGAAGGAAGGAATGATATCAGATATAGGATATTAAAGAAAACACATGTTTTTGGTTGCTGATTCTAAAAGTTCCCTTCCCAGTTGTGGTTAAATGTAACTAGGGCATACTATATTGAACAGTGCACTGTTTAAGCTTGAATGAACAAGACTGGAACCACTTCTGACTAAGCAGTTTACAAGAAATCACATTGACTAGTCTAGTGCAAAGGTAAATAAAATAAAGTGGTGCTCCATGCAAACATCACTTACCACGTCTTTCCTATTTGAAAAAAAGAGTGACTGGAAAACAGTTTGTATCACCAGCAAAAACAAAATATGAAAACTGAGAAATCATACTAATACACTGTAGTACGGTACACAGTTGCAGCATATGACCATGAAGTCAACACCGGAGGTCAACACCCTAGCGATTACACATAATGTGTGTGCAGAAAAAAGTATAGACCTTTGAGGCTTCGACTTCATATCCTATATCCTCATACAAGGGCCCTGCAAAGAATGACCCATCGGAATTTGTCTTTGTCTCTGTTGCTATATCACCT
This sequence comes from Triticum dicoccoides, assembly GCF_002162155.2. Classification (NCBI taxonomy): domain Eukaryota; kingdom Viridiplantae; phylum Streptophyta; class Magnoliopsida; order Poales; family Poaceae; genus Triticum; species Triticum dicoccoides. The sequence goes on from NC_041384.1 coordinate 310,164,100, forward strand.
TTCTTCAGCATCGCATACTTGCTATTTCCAGCTGCCAGAATCATGATATGAACATCAGGAGTTGCAGGTGACACTGATCCTTCAAGGTATAGACCCATTTTAGCAGTGATTGAAGGAACAGCATCTTGGCATCCGCTTGCAGACACTGAGAACTGCAGTTTAAATATTAATGATGGTTTCACCATTCAAGTTCAGAAGTTTTTTTTAATAAACCATCGCTCACCTGATGCCGTGATGGATAAAATAGGATCTTTTTCCTTCTAGTGCTGTATTACAGAAAAGTATAATAGATCAATAATCGAGAAAGGGAAACATACAAAACAAGAGTTAGAGGTAAAAGGAATTTGCAACTATTGAGAAATTCTGACTGTTGGTGCAAAACCAAAAGGACTACGAGTAAAAATTATACCTGGAATCACGAGGGACAAAAATGAAGTCTTCCCCAAGATCAGTCCAAGTAGAGTACTCAAAGACAGTAATACCATTTTGATAACTCTTTGCAAAAACAGGCATGGTAGATATTTTGTCGATAGAGCTCCCATTACTCTTGAAGGCATCAACAACGATATCTTCTAATAAATCAATCTCTTCCAGAGGGGAGCTTATGTCCACATGGATTTCACCTCTTACAAGATACTTCTTTGCACTGATGTGAACCAACTAGGGGGGAGGGTAACTTTTTGCGTTAGGGTGCCAAACTGAACTTCACATGGATAAAGATAAAAACCAAAGTACATGAGCAGCTCACCACTGGGTTCTGTGTATCAAACACAATAGGCGAGGTCCCAAAGGAAATGCAAGAATTAACTAAATAAAGCTCATGTTGCCCAGGAGTTTCGATGCAAATTCTTTGTGACCCTCCCTGTGTAGGATAAAAAGTGGACGGATTAACAAAAAGTTGTATTAATTCAAATATATTGTAGATTTAATAAGTCCAAGTATGGACCTTTATCAACAATTCAAGTTTAGAAGAGTCTGGTTGACGAATGTATGCTTCAGTGTCATGACTTGAGACTAGCTCTATCCAATAACCCTTTTGTACAAATACAATATTTGTCACATCATCATTACCGACATCTACATCCAAGGTATTTTCGTCCCAGCACCAATCATCGTTTGCAGGAGCCTTGGATGAAGAATGTTTCACCTGGAAGGGATTTTCACAAAATAGCCAAGAGTTTAGACAGAATAGTGAAAATTCAATATTGTTGATCAAATTACAAGATTTTACCTCCAGACGATATTTTCCAGGAAATACTTTTGTGAACACAAAATTAGCATTATCTTGCTCCAAACTGGTTGTCTTCGTTTCATGCTCGACACCCTTAGCTAATCTAACAAGCAAGAGCAGAATATTTCGATTGCATTTCTCTTTGCAGAGGATCTTACCGTGAACATTGACTTGTGACTGTTTACAAAGAGGTAATACTCAGATACAATCAAGTCAGAGTATCCATCAACTTGATGAAAGTTAAATAATGTTGAAAAATCACCAGAATAGGTGAAGAAATACTCATTTACCTGAGAGAACTCAACATCAAGCAACGGGCACTTGACATTGACATCAATATATTCTGGAGAAAACAAAAGATTGGAAGAACCTTCGGAATCTACAGGTAATGCAGATAATCGGTATTCACCAGTAGAAACCTGCATATTGCAAGAAAGGAAGAAGAACAGATAATTTCGTCATATAACTTTAAATTGACTTACTTGAATGAATGAAATAATGCTGGAGCTCACATCGCAAGCTGGTTCGTGTAAGATCAGACCAAATTTCACAATGATATAAATAACCATTCAAGGTAGGTCTATGCAAAATTCCTATTCCTACTCACACATAGAACACAGCTAGTGGTAAAAAAAGGCTTAGTACGACATCCTAATTTGCGTTACATTTGTTCAAACTGTAAACATTGAAGATAATAATGCATCTAATAATTCTGAAGTGAGACATGTTCAAATTGCAACATACAGTGCACGAAACTATGTTCATACAAAAAAGTAGCAAAAAGGAATGACACATCATTAGCTCAAAGTTTATTTCCAGCAACAAAACAAGAAATAACCACGTACCTCAAAGCAGAATCTTCCATTTTCGCTGACAATTTTCCTCTGCGGCTTTACATTTTCAGGCCCATGTGTTAAAGTTACCTAACAACCCCACACAAACTGTAAGGATAAAGTTTTCATGGTAATCTCAATGAAACAAAAGACCATATCAAGATATTACCATGGCTTTAGAGTTTGGAGTTACTGTTTGAACAACACCACATACATCATATCGAACTGATTTGATATCATCAATGCTTTCCATGTTTGGCAAAATCTAATGAAAAGGACAGTATTTAGCCACAAAAGGGAAGCTAAGGCACTTGATCTTGAGATTTAACAATTTAAGGTGTTCCCTCAATCAGGCACTTTTTACCATGAAGTTCCCCAAACGGTTGAACTTATAATGATCCTTCTCAGCAACTATATCATACTTCTTGGATGTAACCTACACACAGGCGAAAAGATCAAAATGGCAAGTTTAAACTCGAAAATACGAGGTAGCATAAGTATCCTTGTTTCTTTCTTTACATGAGAATTAGAAGAATTAAGTACTTGCAAAGACAAAATTCTGTACCTTCTATTTCAGTAATCTGCGTATCCTAGATCCTGTCGTTTTATGACAAGAACTAACAGTAAGAATATACAGTTTTCTTAGTGTCTGTTGACCAGATTGTGTTTTAAAGCTGTCTAGTTTGAAGATTTACTAACAACCAGATGAAGGGAAATTGATGTTGGCTACAGTGTCACAGTCATGTTGAGAAAACTTTCAACTAAATTGTCCAAGACTTGAGTTCTACTTGGACTTTTGGAGTATAGACATAAAATTAAAAACAAGAGGGCGTGATAAAGCAGTAAATGGTGCAAGCCATTGTTCTGAAGACTAAACGTCCAAATGTTCCACCCATGCCAAGATAATACAATACAAAGTTTACTGCTTCAAAGGTAGTGAATTGCTTGCTCTTAGGAGTTTTAGTTTCCAGCAGTACATTTGTCCGTTCCTTTAATCAAGAAATTTGCAGTTTCAAAAATGTTTGCAATGTGACAATTTGTGCCAGAACAGATTAGGGTGTTTTACTGCAAAACAGTAACAGAAACTAAACTAGCTTATATGTTAGAACTACTAGGTTCTCTCACAAGGATCCACTCACTGTTTTTCTCTCATAACAAATGCACATATGACACACATATGCACTTACATTCGTTCATGCTTGAGGGGCTACATCCTGCCACAAACTTATCTTACATAGATGGATACATGTCCTTATATGTGAGGACTAGGGTTTGTATTTGGCCGTCGCCATGAATTCGAGCTACAAGGAAGGGAATTACAGAAAGATTGCTCACGCAAGAGCACACACCACACACGCCACCACTAGCCGTTATCCTCTTCGCCGCCTTCGTCCGTGTTGGAGCAGGGTATAAGTAGTGAAGCGCTCTAGGCCCATTCTGGCCCAGCTAGCCGAGCCGGAAGGCGAGGCTGCCTCCTGGGCCTGCCCGTCTCTTCAACTAGCTCCTGGCCCACCTCGGGATCGCTGACAATCCCACCCTCCTTAGAAACGGCTTGCCCCCAAGCCGGTGCTCGCGGAAACTTTTGCTGCAAAGTCACCTTGTCTTCCCAGGTAGCCATCTCGACAGGAGTTGCACTCCATTTAACCAGGACTTGAACAAGAGACCCAGATCCTCGACGAACCACTCTTTGGTTCAAAATCTGCTCAGGAATTTGAAAATGATCATCGGGAGTAGGTAACTGAGGCAATACCTGGTGGTTAGGGTGTAACAGCTTTCGAAGGAGAGATACATGAAACACTGGGTGCACTTTACTGCTTGCTGGTAAATCAAGCCGATAAGCCACTGCCCCAATGCGCTCCAAAATTTCAAATGGCCCATAAAACTTGAATGCCAGTTTATGGTTGGCCCGAGGGGCAACTGACGACTGCAAGTAAGGTTGAATCTTCAGGAAAACATGTTCTCCCACTGCAAATTCACGATCACTCCGATGTTTGTCCGCTTGTGTTTTCATGTGCTGTTGTGCTCACAGCAAGTGATGTCGTACTGACTCCAAAATGGTCTGACGGTTTGCAAGCCACTGGTGCAAGTCTTTAGACTGAATTGCATCTTCTACAGCCAACACTCGATCACGGTCTGAAACGATGGAGAGAGGCATGCCATGCAACTTATAAACTGTATTCAGAAACGCTTCAGCCACAGTTTCTGCAGTAAACGGGTGATGCAGTGGAACAAAGTGACCATACTTTGACAGTTTATCGATAACCACCAGCAGACAATTGTAACGGCCAGATGTTGGTAGTCCCTCGACAAAGTCCATTGTAACCATTTCCCAAGGTGTGTTAGGAACAGATAGAGGCTGTAGTAATCCTGGATATGGCACTCGCTCGGGCTTTGCTTGCTGACACACCAAGCAGTGTTGCACATAACTTTTCACAAACCCCCTCGTACCTTTCCAGCGAAATAGCTGATGAACTCTTCTGTAAGTTACTGGGAATCCAACTGCCAACAGAATAGCCAAGTATTCTTTCTCGTAAATTGAAAGTGTTTGGTTCCTGGGCCCCGGTGCTTTACTAACATAAGCCAGAGGGTGACCATCCTGCATAAGCACAGCACCCACACCAACATCACAAGCATCTGTTTCCACAACAAAAGTTTTGAAGAAGTCAGGAAGAGCTAAAACTGGAGCTGACACTAGAGCTTGTTTCAACAGAACAAAAGCTTGTTGTTCTACATTTGTCCAATGATATGGTACACCTTTCTTCAGGAGATTGGACAGTGGTTTGCTCAACATCCATAATGAGAGATGAATTTTCTATAGTACCCAGCTAGCCCCAAAAATCCCCTGACTTCCTTAGCAGAAACTGGAACTGGCCAGTCCTTAATAGTAGAGATCTGGCAGGGTCTGTAGCTACTCCTTCTCCACTGATAACATGCCCCAGATAACTAATTTTTGTCTGAGCAAAAGCACACTTGGAGAGTTTAACATGCCACTTGTGTTGTTCCAATAAAGATAACACTTGACCCAGGTGTTCCAAATGCTGAGCATAAGTTTTACTGAATATGAGAATGTCATCAAAGAAAACCACTGCACAAACTCTCAACACAGGTGAGAGTGTGTCGCACATTGCAAAGTTGAAAGTACTGGGCCCACCAGTCAGACCCATTGAAACCACCAAGAATTCATAATGACCAGTGTGTGTCCGAAAAGCAGTTTTATACTCTTCTCCAGGGGCCAATCTTATTTGGTGATACCCAGCCCTCAAATCCAATTTAGAAAACCAACAAGATCCTGCCAACTCATCAATGATTGGAATAGGAAATTTACTTTTAACTGTCAAAGCTTTGAGATGTTTGTAATCAATGACAGGCCTCCATGTCTTGTCCTTCTTTTGCACCAAAATCATAGGAGAAGAGAATGGACTGTTGCTGTGTCTAATAATACCAGAGGTCAGCATTTCCTGCACTTGCTTTTCCAATTCATCCTTAAGCACAGGAGCCAATCTATAAGGCCTGATTGAGAAAGGTTGAGCCCCAGGAATTAAAGGAATGGTATGATCATACTTTCTCCTTGGAGGTAACCCTTTTGGAACCTCAAAAACTGAACTGAATTGTGACAACACTTGTTGAATCTCTGCAGGTAACTCAGATGGAGTTGTATCTGTGCCAATGAGCAATGCAGATAACTCAACCAGAGCAAAAACCTGAGGAGTTGCATCCTGTCCCAACAGTGTCACCAGCTCACCATGGAGCTGAAAAGAGAGCCAGTGTTCAGTCCAATCCACCTGCATAGGGCTATGACTTGCTAGCCAATCCAGGCCCAGTATTCCATCATAAGATCCTAGTGGAAAAACTTTAAAATCACTGACAAATTCATGTCCTGCACAATACCATTGCCCTTTCTGCAACTGTTGACTACAGGGCACAAGAGATCCATTAGCCACCTTAACCATGGACACAGGCATAGGAACAACACCTTGCAATTTACTGGCCATAGCACAATCCACAAACGAGTGTGTACTGCCAGAATCCACCAAGAAAATCATCAGCTGGCCCTGCAGCTGTACTTTCAATTTCATAGTTGTAATTCCAGGTGCAGAAATTTCTCCCAGAGCAGCAGCGGAAAGGAAAATTGCATTGGCCTCACCAACAACTTCTTCAGTATCACTGACATCAGTTGGCATATTCTGAACATAATCAAGCATCTCCTGCACAACATGCAGCTGCACTTCCTGTTTGCAACGATGATCTCGTCGAGCCCATCGTTCACCACAGATGAAACAAAGCCCCTTGGACTTGCGATAAGCTCTAAGTGAAGCCCAGCGATCATCTGCAGCTGTTGTTGTTTGATTGGTGTCAGATAACTTCTTCTCATCAGTGAAACGAGCTACAGTTGGACGAGTTGTTGTTGGAGCTGTCGAATGCTTACTGCTGGCCGTCCCGTTTCCAGTGAACAGAGATTGGTCGCCCAGTTCTTCAGACAAAAGTGCAAGCGCATAAGCAGAGTCCAAATCGACTGGTTGCTGAATCCCAACCAACAGACGCACCGACGACACCAGTCCTTCCATCAAACGGGTGACATAGTGTACATCACTTGGGTTAGACTCATATGTAGTCAACTGATCATACAGTTCCGAGAAGCGCTCAACATAATCTTCCACCGTGCTCGTCTGCCGGATATGAAACATCTGACGGACCAGATTCTGATGCTTATTGCGTCCAAAATGGGACTGTAACAGCCCACAAAATTCGGACCAATTGACATGAGGTGCTCGTTGCTGAACTGATTCTAACCAACGAGCTGCGGTTCCCTCAAATTGTGAAGACGCAAACGAAATCCACTGGTGCTGAGGAGTATTCCAAAACTTAAAGTAATCCTCACAACGAGACTGTCACAGTTTCGGATTAGAACCATCAAATGCGGAAGCTCGATTCAAGGACCAAAATTCACCGCATCCGGAAGGAATGCCTGAAAATTTTCAGCCGCAGGAATCAGTTGGCGTGACGAGGCTAGATCTGTGTGCATACCTCGAACTGGTGGAGGAACGTAACGGGGGCCCGAACTCCTCTGCTCCAGATCAGCTCGAACTCCGTCAGACCCATTCGAACCACCGCTCGCTGGCGCTGGCGGAGGGCCTTGACCAGGCTCCCTCGGCGAAACGGGTGTCGATGTTGCCGGGGTAGATCCTCACTCGGCACCAAGTTCGCCGCGCAACTCATCGAGGTCGACCCCGATGGCAAGCTTGACGTCGTCGATTCGACCGAACAGCTGATTCAGTTTACTGTCCAGCTTGGCGAAGGCGTTGACCGCCTCCTCGCTGCGCTCCGTCGAGGCCTTGGCGAGGGCGGCAACAAAATCCGCGCGCAAGAACTCATAGATCGTGCGGGTCTCCGGGGAAATTTTTTCCATGGCTTCTGCCAGGCGGCGTACGGCGAGGCAGGTGTGGCGGGGGAGGTTGGGCGGCTCCAGGATTGTACGGCTCTGATACCAGATTGTGAGGACTAGGGTTTATATTTGGTCATCGCCAGGAATTCAAGCTACAAGGGAGGGAATTACAGGAAGATTGCTCACGCAAGAGCACACACCACACACGCCACCACTAGCCGTTATCCTCTTCGCCGCCTTCGTCCGTGTTGGAGCAAGGTATAAGTAGTGAAGCGCGCTAGGCCCATTCTGGCCCAGCTAGCCGAGCCAAAAGGCGAGGCTGCCACCTGGGCCTGCCCGTCTCTTCAACTAGCTCCTGGCCCACCTCGGGATCGCTGACATTATATATGACTTTACAAACCAGCTTATTGCTCATACAACTCATGTCCTTCAGTCAATGCATCCAATGTCCAGCTTAGGTGCATGCATGCATTGAGCATGCCATTACCTTTTCTACTTCCTTATCAAGATAACAAACAGTCAAAAGGATTTTGACTGTTCCTACCGTCATATTAGAGATGCCTTGCCTTCTTTCTTGCTGTAGAAAGTCAGCTAAAATGCAAGCTAGTGCACATTTATCTGCATGCATTGCATCACCTCATGCATGCAGCACCAAATTACCATATGACAAATTAATGCTAACATTCTAGGCTTGTTCATAAGAGAAAACCTAGATGTGCTCTGTTTGGAACCTCTCATATAAGTTTGGAAAATGAATGTCCTCACCCGGATGATTTGAGAATGATGCTGAGTCGCCTACGGAACCAACCACATGTTCAGGCCTACCACGCATGCTTTTTTGTAAGCACGCGTAGGACGTGAGTCGTCCCCATGGGCAGCTGATTCCTGTCCACGATTGTCTTTAACTTCGGGTGCTTCCAAACACATACACACCTGTTGATGTACTGCTGCCGTGTACTAGTGCTCTAGTAGTACTAGCTAGTAGACACTACGGCTGTGTTTTTTTTTCCTCGAAATAGAGGCATAAGATCAGCCCTAAGCCTCGAGCAAAGAGTAGGGACAAGAAGAAGTGAAAAAGAAGCTGTGCAGAATTTGCACTACCAGTCTGTCCAACATAAATGCTTCGAGCAAAACCTTCTGGAAGCAATGGACTGTCCAATCCTAGGAGACCAGACTGTCCAGTCTGAGCAACCAGACTGTAGATGGACGGTGCGCGCGGCCTAACTCTCCAGACTCAATGGACTGTCCGGCCCCGAGGACCGAACTGTCCGATCAGCCGCTGTTTACACTACCAGACAGTCTGGTGCTTCCGACCGGAATCAACCGGTTTGCACACCAATTCGGGCTAAGAAGCCCATGTAGCCCACCGGGCCCGTACCTGTTGCAACCTCTCAATTTTTAGGGCTAGCAAAGCATATACTTAGAACTTGAGAGCTTTGCTCCTTATATCGCCTCCTTTTTGGTGTCAACTAATGGGTTTGGCTCTATCTTCACCATCGGCCTGCAGCTTGCCAGCCTGCAACTTGCCTCACAGACATCACTCCTTGTAAGACATCACTCATGGTAAGCCAGCTCCTCACTTCTATGGACAAAATATGGATTTAAGTTCTCACCTGTTATTGCATGTTCTTTTTCATGTGCTGCTTACGTCAATCATTTTATGTTGTGTGCATTGAGCCTGTTTCTTATCAGCGCTTTTGTTGCAACAAAGGAAAACACTTCCTATTACCTGACGGATCCCACACACGTGTCGATCGCCTCCATCGCCGTCGGATCTGGCTGCGGCGGTGACGGCTCGCCGGATCTGGCCACGGCGAGGTGACAGACCAGACATGCGGGTACTAGCGGTCGCGGGCGAGCCTGCTTGAGGCAGCCGCGAGCTGAGCCAGGCAGAGGAGGTGGCTTGGCTAAGGCGAGGCGGCGGAGCGGACGGAGGCGACAGAGGGCGGTGTCAACCCCTGAGAAGACGATCCGAACGGCGAACACAAACACGAGCGGATACGCTTATTTTGCAACAAAGGGCATGTCGCAATTGAAACAAGGCTCTTATTGCAAAAGGGCACTATTGCAGCCTCGCAAAAAAAACTGCGACAACACCTTTGTTGCAAAATTTTCTGCAACAATACCTCTGCGAAATTTTTCTGCAATAAGACCTGTGTCGCAGAAAATATTGCAACAGCTCATTTGTTGCATAGATGGCTGGTCACGTGGGTAGATAGGATGGCCATCCGCAGCTCCATCCAATGATCAGGGACCCGGTCGGTCTTTTTCTCTTATCTGCTCCATTCAATGATCAGGGACCGGTCTGTCTCTCTCTTATCTGCCTGCCAACGCATACCATTGCCCTGCAACAAATGGATGTTCAATTGTTGCAAGACTTCTGATTGATTTTGATGGGTTCGCGAGAGAAAATGTTTTTGTTGTATGTGCAGTTTTCATGTTGCAGCAGGAAGAATAGTCTAGCAACAGCGGTGGCATGCTGCAAGCTGGGGCATACGATGTTGCATGCTGAAACGAAGATGCTGCAATGTCGGGTCGATGACGATGCAAGTGAGTACAAAGCTGCAAGGTAGGTCCACCATTGTTGCAAATGACGGAATCACGATGCTGCAAGTCCAGTCCAGCGACACTGTGAGCTGGACACGAGATGTTGCAAAGCCAGCTGCCGCGGATGCAAGCCTAACAACACTGCTCCAACAAGCATCTTTGTTGGAGACCGTAGCTCACGCTGGAGCGACACCAGCAAGTACCAAACAATAAGAAAAGTGTTTGGAACTATGCACATGCACACGATAAAAAATGAATAGTTTTGCATGCATGTGTTAAAATGTTGCAGAAAAAAATTGACGGTGTTGTGGCAGCGGCATAGGAACCGTACTTCGCCGTTACATAGCGTGGCTGCTACACTTTTCAGTGGGCTGCAGCTGTTTGTGGCGAGCAGTGCATGAGCTGGGATTAAAGGCTGGGATAGGTAGACTACACAGAGTAGAAAACCGGGATTAGAAAGGTACACCACATTGGCTGAAAACTGGTCACGTATCCAACTGATCAAATGATCAATCCAACCGCGGTTGAGCTGGCTGATCCCGCGCATCTAAGTTATATAACGCACTATTTGCAGTTCCTATGGCATACATTCTAGCCTCTATACTGGAGTTCAAACTTTTCTGTTTGTTTTTAGTAACTTTGTTATTTTTATCGTATTTTCCTAAATTTAATATATAAGAACCAACTTAGCTAATTTTGGTCAACAACCAATCTACGAGCCCTCAACCAGCTTGAATGACTAGGCAAACTAGTGGTGCTAGTGATCTGTACACAAATAAACCATGATATACCTTGAGATACAAGTAAAGATACAAATAAAGAGAAAAGAAACACCCTAGATAAACAGATGCGCTAATTAAAATTCTGATCAGATAACAGTACCTGATCAAGTCTGTAATACCCAAGATTATCTGTTACAGCTCTCAACTGACCATCGACTATAACCTTGGCACCTTCAATGCCAGCACCATAGCCATCAACAACATGTCCACCAACAGAAAAACCAGTAACCTAGCAAGATAAATGTGGAAAATTGGTGGATATCAGGTTTGCATACAAAGAGCAAGGAAAATAACTACTGAAGCTGAATGTGCACAAACATGTTCAAAATCACAGCAAATAAAGAACATGTTCAAGCTCAAATTGCTTAAGCAGCTGAAAGTCTAGGTTGTTACAGTATATGTGGATTGCACTAGCCCTTTCCACAAGTTCTGACTTTTGGTTGCGTTGGCTAGTGCATGAAGCTTAACATGGTATCAGAGCTAAGGTCTTGAGTTCAAGTCCTAGCTTTCGCAATTTACCTAAAAAATTGCTGCTACCCCCCTTTGTGTCCACGTATAGGCCTCTTGAGTCATACATGAGTTTCGCGCGCCGTCGGTCTCTTCCGATTGCACGTGTTGACTTGTCTTCCCCATCACACGTAAGAGGGGGTGTTACAGTATATGTGGATTGCACTAGCCCTTTCCATAAGTTCGGACTTTTGGTTGCGTTGGCTAGTGCATGAAGCTTAACATAGGTTAAGGTATCATGTTATAGCACGGTGCCCATGAATTGATGCGAAAGAACATCTAGAAATGCAACAAGGACCATAGGCATGGTGATCGCCGGAAGAGCCCTAGTGTCTTACGACCGCTGTGTGGTCTCGGCAAGAAAATGAGGGTGAAAACCCAGGGATATGGGAGCAACAAAAACGACCATTAGGTGGTATTACAAGGTTCAAAGAGAGCAAATTTTAATTTTTCAAACAAGGAACGTTGGGCAGTAATGAGATGTGGAAAGAGGACAGCAATCAAGGAAGAAAGATGGCACAAGAATGGAATCTTCCGTTATGCCAGAATAAATAAAATTGCTCGATTATGCATGCTACGATATAGACCGAGGAAAATTGGTTTAGTGGGGAAAGCTAAAACATCTAGAGCAAGATTTTGCATTAGGAGTGGCTTTTCACATTTGTCTATTTGTGCCAATTAGAGGAATGTTGGTTCCTATGAGAGTAACAGCCCGTTTGGATGTAGACATTGGTGGCGGGAATTCGTAATTGGCATTGGGCTGACCTGAATGCAGCTTTTTGGATGGCCTAGACATTCAGGCGTGGTATTCGGGCTCAATATTGAAGCGTTTTTCTGAACACACGCACGGCCCTCCACAAATTTCGACCCCCAGAGTTCAATATTCCCTGGAATCATTCGCCTCGCTACCCCTTCATCGTTCCCTGCACGCGAAGAAAAGAGATCGAGGTCGAGGCCAGCCCGCCCCAGCAGCCGTCTCCAAGACCGGCGGCTTCTCGCCGAATCAAGGTGGACGCCGTCCCCTACGCTCTTTACCCATCCTCTTACAACCCCTCCACACGCCTACCCCACGCACGCCAAGGATGCAGCAATGGCCAATCACGCGCCTTTCTGTGTCCTACTCCACGTCCGGCAATGGCAGCAGCCCCTCGCTGACCGCCTCCGTCAAGAACTTCTCCGTCGTGCTGGTGCTCTCCTCTGTGCTACTCTACTCGATGACCACATCCCCAGGGCGAGACAACCCAGGCAGAGCTCGATGACGGCACTCCTCCGGCCATCCCCACCTCACCCCCATGCTCCCCACCTCGCCCCCATGCTTCCCCCGTGCACCCTATCTATCTCCGGCGTGATTCGCCATGCCCCGTATCTCCCCGGCATGGGATCTGCCTTGGCTGGAACAGGTGGCGCGATGAGACCGGCTGGAGATGGGCTGCTAGTTTGGCTGGAGATTGGTGGCGACGTCGAGTCTGGCAATGGAGATACAATGTCCGGCAATGCGTGTGTGGCTAAGTGTGCAGCATTGCTTGCATGCGCTGCTGCATGAACATTCATTGCTCTGTTCATACTTCATACACTTGTACATGTGCAATTCAACATCTGACCATCCAAACAAGAAAATTGTGGCTTATGATGGATTCCAGGTGCCAAATATATGACCATCCAAACACTAAAATTGATATTGAAGCTCTCAATGTCATGGATATTTGGCATTAAGTCAATTCAGTTATTCAATGCCATGCCTTTGAATGTCTACATCCAAACAGAGCATAAGAGTATATTCATTTATTTTTGCCTTTTGCAAGAATACTGGTCCCACGTTTGAACATAATAGTGCATTTTTTATTGATTGTAAGATCTTTTGCATGAGTGGTGATCCCACATGTGAGGATGAATATATTTGTTTATTTGATTCATTTGTAAGTTACTGGCCCCACATATACTATGCCTAAGTAAAAATGGAGGGAGAGTGAACTCACCGACAACTCTAGACTTTACAAGTAGGAAAGATATTTTGTTTATATCCATTAAAGCATACATGCTAATCAATTAGCGGTAAACTTCAAGTAACATCTACCCAGCTTTAAATGATAGGTAGTCCTCTTGTCAGCCATCCTTGAGCAAAAATAGCTTCATCCATAACTTTACAGTCCAAATTATGAGATGTATAGTAAGTTAAAAATTACCTGGAATTTTTGGGGGATTGTCATGTGACTATGCTCAAGGGAAACATGTAATGAAGAAGGTGAAACATCAAAAACAGTGTTTTCCCCTCTGTAGTATGGCAACAGATCATAGCTACCTGCAAAATTATACAAGATAATGAAAATTTCTATGCTTGGTGTTTACACATCACCTCACCTTCACAAGCATTATATCACGTGAAAAATGTCGATTAGCAACAGAATTGCAATGCTAATAACGCATCAAGTAACTTTAGTGCCATAAATAAAAATATGAACTCATAATTTACAGCATTTGGAAAGGGACCATGTGAAGGAGTGTCTACAACTTGATGCACTAACCCCCAATGATACTTGCGCATTTACACCAAACAAATTTAATAAGGCAACCTGACGATTTACATGGCTGGAATACTGTGCAGTTCTCATGTAGGTTCCTTTTATATACAGATCTGGCAAAAACAGAACAAGACTTCCTATGGGAAACAACCATAAACAGAATGTCTACAACTTGATGCACCAACACCAATGATACATTCACATTTAGAAAGTGTAATAAAACAAAAATATAGTAGCCTAAAGGTTTATATGAGGAAATACAATGCAAATTCTCATGTAGGTTCCTTTACATACAGACCTGGCAAAACAAAAGAAGACTTTCAATGGAAAACAACCATAAACAGCTAGCATACATAATTTACAGTCCATGCTGCATGAGGACAAGCAGTTCCTTATAGGAGAAGATTATTATTAGTTAATTAGATACACAAATTACATGTACAACTGTTGTTGTTTTTGTCCTGGAAGACATGTCAAATAAGAGGACATGTCAAAAGGAAACTTCCACAGCATGTTAACTACAGAATTTTATGTACCAGTTGCATTACAGTGTGATGAACTATGGGCAAGTTAACTTACCACAGGGCATTGATCTAAATGAGAACTTCCCATCCACACCAGATACTGCATGGCAAAGAGCACCTTCCCTGGGTGCATCGGTCAAACCTTGCGAGCAAGGAACCTCCTTTACATCATTTGAATATAAATACAGGTGAACTCCCAAGATTGGATTTCCCTGGTACAAGAAATGCTTAGTATATGTTAATCTAAAAATCCAGCAAACAAGAAAATCACAACCCTAAAGCTGGCAATTTCAGTCATATGCTTACAGCATTGGTTATAACTTATTGCCAACATACAGATTCCTTCAGTACCTGTGCAACTACAGAGCCATGAATATTGTAACCTGATACGAAGAAAACATCATCTACTACAGCATTTCCAAATCGCAAGTCCACCTACATACAGAAAACAGACTCCACTATAAGCAATACATGTGTGTGATAACATATATTGGCAGATAAGCAACGATGAAATCCTAACCTCTGATGAACCTGTCATCTCAATTTCATAATCAGGATGAGATGCACGCAACCTGTAGAGTCCTGGAAAAGATCAAAGACACACATAAATGAACAAACAAAGGTGCCGCGTAGAAGCAAACAAGTAAATGCATGTCAGGTACTAAGCTCAAATGAGAAGGGGGGGAAAGTAAGAGTCTGACCAGACTAATCCATTAATGGATACCACTACAATAAAAGGCTGAGCTAGAAATGTTGTGTTTGGACCATAGTTACCAGATTCGCAATTTCACTAAGCTTTACTTCATGATCCCAACTTTCAAAGGCCAAAGCACTGGAGGTCTCTGTACATACATCCACGCAGCACTGGCCGCCGCCAAAAGTTCACCAGCGTCACAACCTACTCATGCGCCACGCTGCTGCAGCGCTTTCCTCTATCGACCATGCTGGAGGAGAGCCTGTCCACCACTAAGCTAGCTGCTGATGCTTGTGATTTTGTGCATGGAGATCAGCAACTTGGTAGTAAATTCCGAGCGAACTGGACCAAAACTATGGTTGAAGAAACAGTTCGCTGCAATAGGTTTCCCCCAAATGTCTGGGTCATATTTGCAAAGGATGTAGAGGGGGTGCGTGAGACATTTGAAACAAAGTTACTACCATGTCTCTGCTGATGTATTGTGGGGTGGGAGTGGGTCTCGTGGTGCAGATGCCTCCGGTGGAACGCCAAAGGAGGGAAATGATCTCTTGGCTCTAGGGTTCAACATAACCATGAGAGAGATTGCAGGTACGGTTTGCCATGACACTAGATTCTAAAAGACTTTTTAGCAACTTAAGTAGACAGATCGAGAAGTTATTCCAATCAGAAACACACGCCAAGATAATGACCGAATTGCACATCTTTTACAGAGGACTTGATCCGTACAAATGGAATAATAAAAAAACAGATTGAACAACCTATACAAATATAAACATGGGATCTAGGGTTCGTGGTACACATGCCTCCGGTGGAAAACCAGAGGAGGGAAATGATTTCTGGGCTCTAGGGTTCAACACAACCATGAGTCCATGAAGGGAGCAGGTATGGTTTGCCATGACACTAGATTCTACACGAATTTTTCACCACTTAAGCAGACTGGTCAAGAAGTTATTCGAGTCAGAAACTCATGCCAACATAACAACCCAATTGCATATCTTTTCCAGAGGACTTGATCTGAACTAATGCAATAATATAAAACAGATAGAACAACCTATAAAAATTTAAATATGGTGGCATGTCATTAACAGGAGTAAATTAAGCATCTAATATATTCAAATGAAACAAAAAAGAAAGACACGTTGACAAATTTTAATTAAAGTCACATCATACAAGTCCTTAATAGGGTACTCCGTAGCTACTGATAACATGAGTAAGAGATGAACTCACAGGAAATGGCCAACACTTCTCACATCAGACTATATACACGCATATGCTGTGGTTTTCTAATGATGAATGTGAGGCTAACCAGGAATTATGTTCACGAACGCATATCCTCCTGTTGATGATGTCAAAGCAGATGCAACTAACTCATCCAAATCTGATAACAGCTCAACTTTCACACCAGAAGGTCCTCCATCTTTTGAACAGCTCTTACCACCAACAGCTCCCACTATTTTACCAGATACTGTAAATCTGCATGACGAATTCAACAGTTAAAACTTGAATCAGATAATTATCCGCACCAAAAGAAAGTACTAAATAAATGGTCAAAGCAACAGACCCAGTGAATTGAAAGTTTATATCTGCATTTCCATTGCATCCATTTTGATCAATGACAACAGGAACCTGAAAATGTTAATTGATGACTTATTTCACACAATAGATGGAAGTCAAAGCCAAGCAGATAACTAAGACAGAAAAAAGGGAAGAACAAAAAGATTCAGTCGACACATCAACTTACAGTTTCAGGCTTCCATGACCATCCCTTAGGCCCCTTAACTCTGACGATAAATGAACCCTGTGGAGAGACAACAAGCCAAAATCAAACAGATTAGGGTCCACAACTGTTTCAATGGGAATGCAGCGCTCACTATTGAAATATCATACACATCACAAAATTAGCTATTACTGTTATATCTGTATCCCTACTTGTAAAAAAAATTATACATGAAAAGGTGAGATAACACATAATGAAGAAAACCTACACTAAAGGCAAGCATCACCCACAAGTATACCTTGTCATAGACTGGAATGAAATAGTACCCATTAGGAGCACATTGGGTGCTTTCTTTCACCAAACCATCAACAGTACACAGCTCAACCTGATTCAAAAAGTTTAGGAGGCGATGAATTTGTGCATACCAGATACCACAAAAACAAAAGCATAAAGTAGAATATATGGCCACCAAAAGTAATCTGGAATTAATAATTATACTACAGATGTAGAATTAGTCTCTATGGCTTTGATATGCATATAAGCAACTATAGCGAAGATATGAGATTTTCTCACTGATGTAGTACGATACATCTTCTGCATAACCAGGGTAAAATGACACAGGTATGTTATTGTTAGAGAATCCCTTGGGGAAACAGATTCAATTAGCTCAAAAATAATTAATGGCAGAGAATATAAAGAATATAAACCCACCATCATGATTACAACTGAACCTGTCAATCATGAGTACAACTATTGTTGACAGAGACTATTGTTGACAGAGTTTCTAACACCTCCAACAGTTTTTACTTGCGCCAAGCTTTGCAAATGCATGGAACTTGCTCAAAAGTCACAACCTCCATTTCATTTTTCATGTAAAACTGCGTAATCAAGTTACCAGAGCAGTCACCTAATCCCAAGCAAATTTGGTGACCACCATCACTAGCAGCAACAAAATACAACATACATATGGTCGCAGGCAACGAAACATTAGCGTTATAATTCTCCGCAACCCAGTATTCATTTTCGCCATGGGAAGAAAGCAAAAGTAGTTTAGTCCGATTGATAGCAACCAGTAGCAGGTAGTCCCATTGCACGAAGCATCTAGCAATTTGTAATTATAAACAATTGGCCCAAACTAGCAGCGCCACTGGAACCAGTGGATCCAGCAACTAGAAAAATCCACAAGGTAAAAGTTCAGGTGAACTATCTCAAGCAACAAAACGTATCCATGCTGAAGCACCCATTAACTACTAGCAGAGGCTTGATCAAGCGCAGCAACGTAGATCGCATACCGTTATGTCAGAGTGAGGGGGTGCAGCAACTCCCTCACATCAGAGTGCGGCAACATAGTGCAGCAACTTGATCGACAACAAGTACAGAACAACGATAATTTACGAAATAATTAGAGTGCGGCATGTATCGCATACCGTTATGTCAGAGTAGTCGAACTTGGACTCCGACGCCCTCGTCGACTTTGCCAGGCCCGAGCTCGCCTGCAGCAAGAGCCCAATCAGAAAATGCATTAGAATCAAGCCAACCCAAGCCGAAACTGAAGCTTAGCGAGTAACACGAGGAATACTTCGACGAAACCGCCGCATCCGTCGATCTCGTCGGAGGCAGCGGACAAGGCGGCGAGGGAGAGGAGGAGGAGGACGGGGAGGAGGGGGTCCATAGATCGGATCTAGTGGGCGCAGAGCATGTCAGGGAGATGACGAGTTTGAGGAGATGTGCGGGGGGGTGGGGGGTAGGTGTAGTAATAGCAGTGGAGTTGCGACTTGATCCTGGAGTAAAATGCATCAACCGTCCTTGAACTTGCTCACGAGGACCAAAACGGTCCGTAAACCCTAAAACTGATCCAATAAGGTCCCTAAACTCTGAAACTGATCAAATACGGTCCCTAAATTCAATACGGTCCTGGTGCGAGCACTCCTGGGCTATGTACGTGGTAACTGTGTGCTGCTTGCGTACATCGCGGGGCCAAGTCAACTCTCTCATTCGCCGGTAGTTTTTCCACGAAACCCTAAAAACCTCCCTGGCGGCGGTGACTAGGGTTCGGGGGAATAGAGGCGCTCGTCGACTCTGACCGGCCGAGCGCATTGAGATCTCGTGAAGATGGTCACATCTGATCAGGGCAAGGCTGCAGGCGGAGCGGAATCGCCACGCACAGTTAGGACTAGGTTGGAAGAGGCTCTAAAAAAGTTGGGCATCACATAGGAAGAAGCTACTCCGCTGGTCATTGATGACCACGAGGAGGGCGCGCCGGAGAAGTGGCTCTTAGCAGGGAAGGTTCTACACCGCAATCTGCTGCATATTCATACCATTGCTAATGCCCTTCGTCCGGTGTGCGGAAATCTCTGAAGACTTCAATTCAAATCTATGGAGGAGAACATGTTTGTGGCTGATTTTGAGTCCCATAGAAATCATGATCGTGTTTAGGATGGATTCCCATGGCATATCAGTAAGAATGCAGTGATTTTGGCTGAGTTCAAAGATTGCATGAGACCGGAGAAGGTTCATTTTGACAGGCTCCATCCATGGGCTAGGGTTCTGAACCTGCCCTACACCGGGATGACTCATGGAGAAGGACGATAACTAAGCAGGTTGATCCACAGGCGTCCTCGGCACAGTTCGATTACACGGGTGGTTTCCTGTGAGCAAGGGTGGCCATTGATGTGAACAAGCCACTGAGAAGGTGGATTGTAATTGATTCGGTGAAAAGAAAGAAGCAAGATTCATATGATATTTAGTACGAGAACGTCTCTCACTTTTGCTTCTCTTGCGGTCGATTGGGACATTCTGACCCGTTCTGTCCTACTCCTGGCCACCGTGATGCGAACGGTTGATGAGGACATGACTACCCTGGGTACGACAAAAATATTGCATACATGCATATTTGTCAGGTGATTTATAGTGCAAACTATTCAATAATCTATTTATAATATCCAGAATAAAAATACTTCACACACTTTTGTGTCTTGTCTAATTGCAGGTGTATGGAACATTTGTACAATCCACATATGAAGATAAGGTAAAAGGAGAAGTTTAGGTTCTGTTCAAAAAGTTCTCTCACGTCATTTTTGGGCCAAGAGAAGATAGAGTCCAAGTCTCTCATGTTCTGGATTCAGATTCGGACTACACAGACATACCTGACTCAAAACGCCAACAACTTTTTCATACAGACTCTGAATTGGGTGATTCTTTTTTATTGGAAAGTAGATTTCGTGCTCTTTCCAGCCCAATTGGATTCACCTTCAAATTCGTCCAGAGCATTGAGATATCGACGAAACAATTTGACGTTGCAACAGAATCTGAGTCAAACAAGAAGTCCAAAGGTGTTGCATCACCTCCACTTAGGCCCATGAGCCTTGTACGACCTAGGGTTAGTTTTAAGCTGTATTGGGACGTCCTTCCACCTCCTTGGCCGCCACCCCTTGATCCTATATAAGTAGATTCATCTAGTAGTTTTTTCCTTGGGTTTTGTTTAGATCAAAAGTTCGCCATAGCTGCAACTTCGCATACTTCGTTTGTGTTCAACGACCAGACCAAGACGACACAGAACCCCACCTTGATCAATAAATCTTTCATCTTATATTCGCAATATCCAGATTGCAATCGCAGTTTCTTGCTTGTTCTTCGTTTGCTCGCAGAAAACAAACCCTCGTGGTCAGGTTGATCGTGCTCCGGCGTGGTCAATAACCCTTCGGAAGTTGGTTTAGCGATTGCTAAGGCGCGACGTCTCGCATGTTCGTAGTCGGATCGTCAAGGTCGACTCCAACTGAAAACGATAGCCACCATCTCATCGAAACATCGGGACACCTTCACCTCTATCAAGTGGTATCAGTTTTCAGGTTGCTCGGTGAGAATTTCCAGTTTTTTCTAGATTAGATTTATTTTCTTACCTATTGTCCAAGAAAAAGCCACAAAAAAGTTAGATCTATTCATCCTTTGTCCAAGCCAATCTGAGCATTTGCAATTTTCTTTTCATTGCTTGCATAGTTGAATTATCGGTTGCATCGTCGTGTCGAGTTGCTGGTCTTAGTGTCTAGTTCGTTTAGAGTTTCGAGTTCTGTTCACATTAGTCATGTCGTCGCTGCATCGTTATCCCTTCCGCTGTCCACCATCCCATCCATCAATTTCCACCACATGCTACCCATCGTTCATTGTCACAATCATAGTTGAGATCGTTCACATCTTCGCTTGATCCAATCTGCATCTTATCTAGTTTGTTATGGAAAGAGGGAGAGAAAGAGAGAAAACGAGAGAAAAAAGAGTAAAAAATGTCAGAGAAAAAAAGTGTGAGAAGAAAAAAACAAAATTCGGATCTATCTAGACTCAATCTCGTAGTTGAATTCGGATTGAAATCTGTTTTGTGCACTGTTCAGTAAAACAGGCATAACTTCCTCATACGAAGTCTGTTTTGGCTCCGCGGGTACTCAAATGAAAGCTAGCGACGAGCCATATCTAAATAGTTTTAGTAGCTAGTTCAATATTTGGCACCTCAAAATTGACTTCGAAATAGGTCTTTTTGCCCTTCGAATTTCATGAACACAGCTTATTCCAGTTTTCAGGCCAGTTTTAGAATTTTTTGACTCGTCATATCAACTCAGAATTAAGTGATTTCTTTTGCATTTGAAAGCTTGAGTCAGTACCATTCTTGAAAAAAATTGTCAAAAAAATTGGCACAAACTTTTCCAGAAAAAAGTTGGAGAGAAAAGTTGTTGATATATCCTGCTTGGCTGTTGTTTCACATCATTATCTTTACTGCTATTGTGATCTTCACTCATATATCTTGCTTTCCAGAGCCACTTTATATCCTTTATTGATGCTAGTTGTGCTACGGCGTGACCTCATTAGTGTTCTAGGCTCGCGTCTCTAGTCTGGTCTAGCCTAGGACCAGCACAGTAACGTCGTTGAGCGATTATTAAACATTGCATCTCTGAATTGATTGTTGTTAATCTTTTGCTACCATATATTTAAGCCTTCCAAGATCCACATATTTCTACACTGTGTATACATACGTTTCCCTGGCAATCGCTTTACTCAATCTTCGGAGTTATTTGACACCGCTGGTTGCCTGTCACCACCTGCTGCTTGGTAAGAACTTGTAAGATATTAATTTTTGCTTTACTGTGAGCGCTTTACCACTACACCCTAGTAGTTCATAGGAGCATTATTCTTGAATTTTGTTTCTTGTTTCTACTAATCATGACAGGGTCCGAAGATAGAAGTTCTTGGACAACGGATACATCTTCACCATCACGAGAGGTGGGATGATGTCTACTACACAACCTTCTTCTTGTAGACGTTGTTGGGCCTCCAAGCGCAGAGGTTTGTAGGACAGTAGCAAATTTTCCTCAAGTGGATGACCTAAGGTTTATCAATCCGTAGGAGGCGTAGGATGAAGATGGTCTCTCTCAAGCAACCCTGCAACCAAATAACAAAGAGTCTCTTGTGTAGGTGCACTAGTTCGGCGAAGAGATGGTGATACAAGTGGTATATGGATGGTAGATATGGGTATTTGTAATCTGAAAATATAAAAACAGCAAGGTAACTAATGATAAAAGTGAGCGTAAACGGTATTACAATGATAGGAAACAAGGCCTAGGGTTCATACTTTCGCTAGTGTAAGTTCCCTCAACAATAATAACATAATTGGATCACATAACTATCCCTCACCATGCAACAAAGAGTCACTCCAAAGTCACTAATAGCGGAGAACAAACGAAGAGATTATGGTAGGGTACGAAACCACCTCAAAGTTATTCTTTCCAATCAATCTGTTGGGCTATTCCTATAAGTGTCACAAACAGCCCTAGAGTTCGTACTAGAATAACACCTTAAGACACAAATCAACCAAAACCCTAATGTCACCTAGATACTCCAATGTCACCTCAAGTATCCGTGGGTATGATTATACGATATGCATCACACAATCTCAGATTCATCTATTCAACCAACACATAGAACCTCAAAGAGTTCCCCAAAGTTTCTACCGGAGAATCACGACGAAAACGTGTGCCAACCCCTATGCATAGGTTCATGGGCGGAACCCGCAAGTTGATCACCAAAACGTACATCAAGTAAATCACGTGATATCCCATTGTCACCACATATATCCACGGCAAGACATACATCAAGTGTTCTCAAATCTTTAAAGACTCAATCCGATAATATAACTTCAAAGGGGAAACTCAATCCATTACAAGAGAGTAGAGGGGAGAAGAAACATCATAGGATCCAAATATAATAGCAAAGCTCGCGATACATCAAGATCGTATCACCTCAAGAATACGAGAGAGAGAGAGAGAGAGATCAAACACATAGCTACTGGTACATACCCTCAGCCCCGAGGGAGAACTACTCCCTCCTCGTCATGGAGAGCACCGGGATGATGAAGATGGCCACCGGAAAGGGATTGCCCCCTCCGGCAGGGTGCCGGAACGGGTCTAGATTGGTTTTCGGTGGCTACGGAGGCTTCTGGCGGACTCCCGATCTAATATCTGTTCTGAAAGTTTTAGGGTACGTGAGTATATATGGGTGCAGGAAGTACATCGGTGGAGCTTCGGGGGCCCCACGAGGCAGGGGGCGCGTCCTAGGGGGTGGGTGCGCCCCCACCCTCGTGAGAACCTTCCTTGGCTCCTAACGTGGGGTCCAAGTCCATCTGGTAGCTTTCCTTTCAAAAATAACTTCTCCAGTTGATTTTGTTCCATTTCGACTCCGTTTGATATTCCTTTTCTTCGAAACACTGAAATAGGCAAAAAACAGCAATTCTGGGTTGGGCCTCCGGTTAATAGGCTAGTCTCAAAAATAATATAAAAGTGGATAATAAAGCCCAATATTGCCCAAAACAGTAGATAACATAGCATGAAGCAATCAAAAATTATAGATACATTGGAGACGTATCAAGCATCCCCAAGCTTAATTCCTGCTCGTCCTTGAGTAGGTAAATGATAAAAACAGATTTTTTTACGCGGAGTGCTACTTGGCATAATTTCAATGTAATTTTTCTTAATTGTGGTATGAATATTCAGATCTGAAAGATTCAAGACAAAAGTTCATATTGACATAAAAATGATAATACTTCAAGCATACTAACTAAGCAATTATGTCTTCTCAAAATAACATGGCCAAAGAAAGTTCATCCCTACAAAATCATATAGTTTAGTCATGTTTCATTTTCGTCACACAAGAATGCTCTCATCATGCACAACCCCGATGACAAGCCAAGCAATTGTTTCATACTTTAGTAATCTCAAACCTATAAACTTTCACGCAATACATGAGCGCGAGCCATGGATATAACAATATGGGTGGAATAGAATAATGAGGGGGGTTATGTGGAGAAGACAAAAAAGGAGAAAGTCTCACATCAATGAGGCTAATCAATGAGCTATGGAGATG
Source organism: Triticum dicoccoides (assembly GCF_002162155.2). Lineage (NCBI taxonomy): Eukaryota > Viridiplantae > Streptophyta > Magnoliopsida > Poales > Poaceae > Triticum > Triticum dicoccoides. The sequence continues at coordinate 310,188,238 of NC_041384.1, forward strand.
CCCATCGATTGATGTTAATGTAAGGAGTAGGGATTGCCATGCAACGGATGCACTAGAGCTATAAATGTATGAAAGCTCAACAAAAGAAACTAAGTGGGTGTGCATCCAACTTGCTTGCTCACGAAGACCTAGGGCACTTGAGGAGGCCCATTGTTGGAATATACAAGCCAAGTTCTATAGTGAAAAATTCTCACTAGTATATGAAAGTGATAACGTGAGAGACTCTCTACTATGAAGATCATGGTGCTACTTTGAAGCACAAGTGTAGCGAAGGATAGTAGCATTGTCCCTTCTCTTTTTTTCTCACATTTTTTTATTTGGCCTTTTTATGGCCTTTCTCTTTTCTTTTTTTTGGCCTTCTCTTTTTTATGGCCTTTCTTTTTTTATTCCTCACTTGGACAATGCTCTAGAAAATGATGATCATCACACTTCTATTACAACTCAATGATTACAACTCGATACTAGAACAAGGTATGACTCTATATGAATGTCTCCGACGGTGTACCGGGATATGCAATGACTCAAGAGTGACATGTATGGAAGAATTATGAATGGTGGCTTTGCCACAAATACCATGTCAACTACATGATCATGCTAAGAAATATGATAATGATGAATGTGTCATGATAAACGGAATGGTGGAAAGTTGCATGGCAATATATCTCAGAATGGCTATGGAAATGCCATAATAGGTAGGTATGGTGGCTGTTTTGAGGAAGATATAAGGAGGTTTATGTGTGAAAGAGCGTATCATATCACGGGGTTTGGATGCACCGGTGAAGTTTGCGCCAACTCTCAATGTGAGAAAGGGCAATGCACGGTACCGAAGAGGCTAGCAAGGATGGAAGGGTGAGAGTGCGTATAATCCATGGACTCAACATTAGTCATAAAGAACTCACATACTTATTGCAAAAATCTACAAGTCATCAAAAACCTCGGCACTACGCGCATGCTCCTAGGGGATAGATTGGTAGGAAAAGACCATCACTCATCCCCGACCGCCACTCATAAGGAGGACAATCAAATAACACCTCATGTTTCAAATTTGTTACATAACGTTTACCATACGTGCATGCTACGGGACTTGCAAACTTCAACACAAGCATTTCTCAAATTCACAACTACTCAACTAGCATGACTTTGATATTATTACCTCCATATCTCAAAACAATCATCAAGCATCAAACTTCTCTTAGTATTCAATACTCTATATGAAAGTTTTTACTATTCTTGTATGCCTAGCATGTTATGATTACTTAAGCAAATTACCATGCTATTTAAGACTCTCAAAATAATATAAGTGAACCATGAGAGTTCATCTATTTCTTCAAAATAAAACTACCAGCATGCTCTAAAAGATATAAGTGAAGCACTAGAGCAATAACACACTACTTCGAAAGATGTAAGTGAAGATCAATGAGTAGTCGAATAATTATGCAACAATGTGAAAACTCTCTAACATTTAAGAATTCCAGATCTTGGTATTTTATCCAAACAGCAAGCAAAGCAAAGTAAAATGGCATATAAGAATAGCAAACATCATGTGAAGAAGCAAAACTTAGGATCAACCGAAACTAACCGATAGTTGTTGAAGAAGAAATGTGGGATGCCAACCGGGGCATCCCCAAGCTTAGATGCTTGAGACTTCTTGAAATATTATCTTGGGATGCCTTGGGAATCCCCAATATTGAGCTTTTGTGTCTCCTTAATTCCTCTCATATCGCGGTCTTCCCTAAATCTCAAAAGCTTCATCCACACAAAACTCAACAAGGACTCCTGAGATAAGTTAGGATAAACCATTGCAAAAACCTTATCATACTCCAATGTAGCAAATCACTAAAATTATTATTCAACATTGCATACTAAATGCCTCTGTATATTTAATAGTCCTATCCTCAAATAAAATCATTAAAGAAGCAAACATATGCAAACAATGCAAACATAACAGCAATCTGCCTAAACAGGATAGTATGTAAAGAATGCAGTAACATCCGTACTTCCCTAGCTCCAAAAATTATGAAAGAAAATTCCCACTGTAGTAAATTTATCAGATCTTAATATGCAAAAGGTTTCAACATTTTATCGCATTCTTAATTTTCTAGGGAATTATTGCAACAACGGTAAACTTTCTGTTTTCAAACAGCAACATGTAGACTTCTAAAATAGGCATAGTAAAGGCTATCAATGCCACTTTTATTGAAATAAAAGATGCAAAACATTGTTCTAAATAACAGCAAGCAAATCCTAACAAAATGAATTGATGCTCCAAGCAAAACACATATCATGTGGTGAATAAAAATATAGCTCCATGTAAAGTTACCGATGAACGAAGACAAAAGAGGGGATGCCTTCCGGGGCATCCCCAAGCTTAGGCTCTTGGTTGTCCTTGAATATTACCTTGGGGTGCCTTGGGCATACCCAACCTTAGTATCTTGCCACTCCTTATTCCATCATAGTCCATCGAATCCTTACCCAAAACTTGAAAACTTCACAACACAAAACTTAACAGAAAACTCGTAAGCTCCGTTAGTATAAGAAAATAAATCACCACTTCAAGGTATTATAATTAACTCATTCTTTATTTATATTGGTGTTAAACCTACTGTATTCCAACTTCTCTATGGTTTATAAACTATTTTACTAGCCATAGATTCATCATAATAAGTAAACAACACATGAAAAACAGAATCTGGCAAAAACAGAATAGTCTATAATAATCTGGATCAAACGTATACTTCTGGAACACATAAAATTCTCAAATAAATTTCTAGACCTGAGGAATTTATCTATTAATCGTCTTCAAAAAGAATTAACTAAATATCACTCTCCGAATAAAAATGGCAGCAATTCTCGTGAGCGCTAAAGTTTCTGTTTTTTACAGCATGATCGCAAAGACTTCTCCCAAGTCTTCCCAAAGGTTCTACTTGGAACAAACACTAATTAAATGCATAAAACCACATCTAAACAGAGGCTAGATGAATTATTTATTACTAAACAGGAGCAAAAAGCAAGGAATAAAAAAAATTGGGTTGCCTCCCAACAAGCGCTATCGTTTAACGCCCCTAGCTAGGCATGATGATTTCAATGATGCTCACATAAAAGTTAAGAATTGAAACATAAAGAGAGCATCATGAAGAATATGACTAGCACATTTAAGTCTAACCCACTTCCTATGCATAGGGATTTTGTGAGCAAACAACTCGTGGGAACAAGAATCAACTTGCATAGGAAGGTAAAACAAGCATCACTTTAAAACTTTAAGCACATAGAGAGGAAACTTGATATTATTGCAATTCCTACAAGCATAAGTTCCTCCCTCGTAATAATTTTCAGTAGCATCATGAATGAATTCAACAATATAACCAACATCTAAAGCATTCTTTTCATGATCTACAAGCATAGAAAATTTACTAATCTCCACATAAGCAAATTTCTTCTCATTCGGAATAGTGGGAGCATCATAAGAGACTCGAATACTATTAATTGTTTCCACATTAAAAGAGTAATGTTCAGAGAAGAGATAATCATAATCATGACAAGTTTTATAAATATAATCACTACTTTTTATAGCATAAGTATCATCACAATAATCATCATAGGTAGGAGGCATGTGTAACGCCCTAGATGCGGCTATATCTCCCATGTGTCAAAGCACGACTTAGAGGCATAACTGCATTGAGAGCAATGTCGCAAGTGAGGTAATCTTCACACAAACCCACGTAATACATAAGGGAAAAGAGATACATAGTTGGCTTACAATCGCCACTTCACACAATACATGAACAAAACATTACATCATCCAGATACAACCAAGGTCCGACTACGAAACCAAAATAAAAGAAGAACCCCAAATGCGACACGGTCCCCGATCGACCCCAACTGGGCTCCACTACTGATCAACTAGAACGAAACAACACAAAGGACAAGATCTTCATCGAGCTCCTCCTTGAGCTTGGTTGCATCGACTGCACGGACTCATCGGCACCTACAAGCTGGTTTTGGAAGTATCTGTGAGCCACGGGGACTCAACAATCTCGCACCCTCGCGATCAAGACTATTTAAGCTTATGGGTAAGGTAAAGGTATGAGATGGAGCTGCAGCAAGCGACTAGCATATATGGTGGCTAACATACGCAAAAGAGAGCGAGAAGAGAAGGCAAAGAACGGTCGAGAAACTATGATCAAGAAGTGATCCTAGAACAACCTACGTCAAGCATAACTCCAACACCGTGTTCACTTCCCGGACTCCGCCGAGAAGAGACCATCATGGTTACACACGCGGTTGATACATTTTAATTAAGGTCAACTTCAGGTTTTCTACAACCGAACGTTAGCAAATTCCCATCTGCCCATAACCGCGGGCATGACTTTCGAAAGTTCAAATCCCTGCAGGGGTGTCCCAACTTAGCCCATCACAAGCTCTCACGGGCAACAAAGGAATAGACCTCCTCCCGAGACATTCCGATCAGACTCGGTATCCCGGTTCTACAAGACATTTCGATAGGGTAAAACTAAACCAGCAACACCGCCCGAATGTGCCGACAAATCCCGATAGGAGCTGCACATAACTATTTCTCAGGGCACACTCAGATGAGCCAGACGTCGGGTAGGCCAGCCCAGAGTTGCCCCTGGTAGCCCCGGACATCGCTCAGTTGGA
>NC_041384.1:310193147-310200608 GCF_002162155.2 Triticum dicoccoides
AGGAGCGCGACTCCCAAGGAAAATAAAAGGCTAGGTGGCAAATGGTAACCAATGTTGGGCATTGCTGGAAGAGCTTTACTTAAGGCGAACTGTCAAGGGGTTCCCATAATAGCCCAACCGCGTAAGGAACGCAAAATCCGGGAACATAACACCGATATGACGGAAACTAGGGCGGCAAGAGTGGAACAAAACACCAGGCATAAGGCCGAGCCTTCCACCCTTTACCAAGTATATAGATGCATTAATTAAATAAGATATATTGTGATATCCCAACAAGTAAACATGTTCCAACAAGGAACAACATCTCCATGTTCCAACAAGGAACAAACTTCAATCTTCACCTGCAACTAACAACGCTATAAGAGGGGCTGAGCAAAGCGGTAACATAGCCAATCAACGGTTTGCTAGGACATGGTGGGTTAGAGGTTTGACATGGCAATTTGGGAGGCTTTAAAGCAAGCGGTAGGCATCGTAGCATAGGCATAGCAAAAGAGCGAGCATCTAGCAAAGCAAAGATAGTAGTGATTTCGAGGGTATGATCATCTTGCCTGAAATCCCGCAAGGAAGAAGAACGAGTCCATGAAGAAGACAAACGGGCGTAGTCGAACGGATCCTCACAATGCAACTTTACCGGAAACAATCCGAAGAAGCAACACCGGAAAGAAGCACACAACATAGTAAACAACCACCACATAACATGGCATGATGCACAACCAAGTGTGATGCATGTCCGGTTTAAATATGCATGGCATGGCAAAGTGCACAAACAACCCTACAAATTAAGTGGAGCTCAATATGCAACGAGTTGCATATTGACGGAACACCACATCAATTATTTAGTTCGATATCGTTTATGTACCCAACAATATTAAATGTTGTTAAACATGGCAAGAGGGTGAAACAAATGAAAACTACCCATCTAGTCAAGTTTAAATGAGCCCGGAACAACAAAACAACAAGTCCGGAAACTCCTCATGTGCATATATTAGGTTAGGTCCTGTTCTGCCCTAAACCATATTTTAGAGTTGTTAGGCATGCAAAACAATGTCACCATGATAAACTAGGCAAAATTATACCCCGTTTACATATAAAGTTTGTTAAGTTTGGAGCTACGGTTAATTTGTTATGAATTAAAGCATTTTAGCATGGCATAGGAGCAAATTTAAACAAACAACATTTTAGACATTTTAAACATAGATGAAAGTTGCATATTATTAAACTAGACAAAATTCTAAGCAACTTTCATATTAAGTTTGTTTTAAACCGATGCACGGTTATTAAGTTATTATATGCATGATCTACAAGGTTTTTTTTTGTAAAACAACAGTTTTTGGAAATTAGCTAAATTCGCAGAGCCTCAAAAAAAATACTGGGCCGGATCTGCTAGCCCAACAACAGGAAAAAAAAGGGGTGGGGCGCCAGGGGTGTTCTCACCATGGGCTTGGCCCATTTCAGGTGAGAGGGCAGGCTTGAGCTGGGCCTGGGAGAGGCTGCTTGGGACGCGGTCAACGTGCGGTGGCGCTCGCTACTGCTGCTCGAAGCAGGAAAACAAAGCACGCAGCGGCAATGGCCTCGGCCACGGGCGGCGTGATGGAGGGAAGGTGGAGGACGGAGGGGAGCGGGGCTCGGCACTGGCCTAGCTTGGTGGCCGGAGTGCGGATCTGGGCCAGTTTGGGTCGGCAAGGTGAGGTAGCAGGCCGGCATGGAAGATCTCAGGCGGTCATGGTGTCCGTTGGCGATGAACCCTGCGGGAGTTCCCTATTTCAACAAGCCAGAGAGAGGGTGAAACACGGGAGAGATATGGGGAAGAAAGGGAAGGAAAGCAGGAGAGAGGGCGAGGGAGTCTGGCCTGGCGATTCAGGATCGAGATCATCTTGATCTAGAGGTCGGGCGCCATGGGGCTGTGCAAGCTCGAGGACGGGGCTCATAGCTAACGATGGGAGCGAGGAGTCCCGCGTGTGCTCGGCACAGCAGGAGACGTGGTGGAGCTCGAGGCCGGAGGGCTCGGGCGCAGGAGGGGCTCGGGTTGGCCGGCTCGTGATCCCAAGGTGGAAGGAGGCTGCGGGCAAGGGGATCGAGGAGATGGCGCTGGGAGATGCAGTTGGATGGATGAATCGATTGAAAACAGTGGGGATTGGCCGGCGTTGAAAACAAGGAGAGTGGCGGCGGATGGGATGGATGGAAGGGACAAACTGCCTAGGATCTAGGGTTGGTCTAGTTTATATAGTGAGTGGGTTTGTTTAGGGGCTATATCGTCCCTCCGATCGCAAACGGACGATCGCGAAAAAATAGTCAGGGAGCCCAAATAAGAAAACGATGACGTTTTGTAGGTGTTTGGGGATGATCCGGACACAACGGTGGCAACTGCCCGGGTCGGGTCCGGGACAATTTCGGACGCGCACGTGAGGGGTTCGATGCACTGTGCAGAGAGGGTTTCGGACCGTGCGGGCGCATCGGACAACTCCGGAAGCGAAGAGGGGAAGGAGGATGGACTAGGTGGGTTGTGGCGAGACTGCGAGGGGAAGAAGAGAGAGAGAGGGCCCGACATCTGTTTCCGGAGACCGAAAACGTTCGACGCTAGACCGACTATAATGCCGCTATAGTTAAACGTTGGGGCGTCAAACGAACTAGGAATGCGATGAAACTTGGCAGGCGGTCTATCTACACTATAATAAGACCACACGTCAACTTTCATCCCATTCCGAGAACATTTTCCGGCCACTTATAAAATACTATTTCAGACATGCCGCGGGCGCGTGCGAGTGTGTCTGGGCTCAGAACGGACAACGGAAGGAACTGGGAAACCCGGACGGATGCAAGTTTTGAAAACATGATGATGCAATGCATATGATGACATGACAAGATGCAACACGCAAGCGAAAGACATGTCAACGGTGGCGAATAACTGGAGGACAATTGGCACATCGGTCTCGGGGCGTTACAACACTCCACCACTACGAGAGGATCTCGTCCCGAGATCTAGGATGGCACCGGAGGGAAAAACGGAAGAGAAAGAGAAGAGGTAAAACTAAGTTGCTTCTTTGACCAATGAGTGAAACCAAAGAACCTTGAAGAGGTTAAGCCATTTTGAGAAAAATAATACGACGGAGATGAACGAAGTTGAAAACATTCCGTTAGAAAAGAGGAACAATGAACCTTGCGACAGCCTTGAGGTTGAAGGGAAGATATATATTGAAAACACTCCTGTTAAAGAAGGGGATCAAGGAAGACCAAATTCGGGCAGCACTCCGGTTGAAAAGAAAAAAATTGAATAAGAACATGGTAAGATGAGAAGATACTTGATGACATTACAAAACACTGCCTCCGGAACGAAGGGAAACAATATCTTGAGAGAGCACGGTTACAACAAATGCTAGAACGGAGTTGTTGAAAAACCAACAACGAAAAGAATAAGTTTGATATGGTCTTATGGTATACATCTCGAATTATGAGGTGACAAACTGCCACTCATGGTAAAAGAATTGTATTGATATGAACAAGGAGACGAGAAAGTATATTGCACCGGAAAGGATAAATGAAGAAATTGGATCATTGATAAACACCATGAGAGCGACAATCCTTAAAGGAAAGCTTTAGGTGAAATATAACCCAAGATATCTCCAATGACGAGATTGATGGATTTAAAATATCCCAATCTTGACAACATGTGAATCATGAAAACATGAACTCAAATTATCAAGAATGACATAATACCACCTCCAATGATACGGTAGACAGAAATGCACTCCGGATTACAATATGAAGAAAGCTTGAGCTTCTTGGAAAAGAATCTCGATGAACACTTCGAGAATGAATTAAATCATAGATGAACCATCATGTAGAACCTCCATGAAGAACTCCGGTAACAAAAGGATAACGAGAAGAAAAGGGAAGTTGAAAACACAAGGTGAAATCTTGTAATGATTAGATAGATCTTTGGAATGATATAATTAAATAACTTTGAGCTCCGGAAAGAAAGATTAAACAAGTGAAACCGAGAGTTTTGATGAGGCTCCGGAATAAGGAATTGAATTCACCCGATGAAACAAGAATAAGAATTACATTATGGTTGTCCTTCATCAATTAAATTGATGATAAACAATGGATTTGGCACACTACTTATACTTGTATCAAGGATTAAGAGAGATATACCATAAACTTGAGAAGGTCTTTAACGAACCACCGGAAGGATTGAAAACAACGAATAATTGATAAGAAAACGAATGATGAGAGCTCTTGCACGAACCACCGTTAGGATTGACAACGAATAAATAGATATGATAGCAAGGAAGAAAAATCCTGAGTAACCACCGTAAGAATTGGAAAAGAACGAAGTAAAGGGGTGAATCACCAGGAAGAATTAGCAAATGAACGAAGAAGCTTGAGGAGATTTAGATACATCAGAACGAAGAGATCAAGAACTGGTTAGAGGATATGCTTGAATGATGCACCCGTAAAATTGGAGAACGAGAGCTGAAAGTGGAGAATGAACAAGTCTTCTGAAATGATGGGCTCTGGATAATCAAACTGAAAATACCCTTGAATATCTCCTGACAGGTGAAAAGGATTCTCACAATCGAAAATAATTATGAGAGGATGGCAACAAGCTAACACCATGAATAATTTAGACACTCCGGGAGAATCAAAAGCGAAGAGGTTGAGCCAACTATGAAAAGAATTTGAAAGATCTTGGAGAAATACATTTGACTGATGATACTCATTCTTACGTCAAACTTCAAAAAGAAATTTGAGGATAGCTCCGGGAAAATAAAAAGAGTCAGGTAAGATCCCGGGAAAAGACCTGTGGGTTAGGGCCCACTCAAAAGAAACACCGTTGAGATGATTTAAAGAGAGAGATTGCACCGATTGAATTAAGAGACTTGAATGAGATAACATCCTCGAAAGAGCTTGAACGAATGTAGAGTGGAAACACGAATCTTCGAGATATCTTGAACACTCCGGAACAATAAATAGCGAGAAGTGGAATGATAAAGAGGTGCATCGGTAAGAAAAGGCATTGAAATGAGGAAAGGGGTAAGATCAAAAAAGCTTGACTTGGTTCCACCGGAGATGAAAAGAATGGAGAATGATGAACTTGAGGTTCCGTTAGTATCTTCTTGAGAATCACCGGATAAGAACATTGAAGGAAAAATGATGGAGAGACTTCACATCAATAAGATGGATACTCGATTAAGAAATCTGAGTCCTTGAAGAAAACAAGGGAGGGAGGGCGGGAAAACAAAGGCAACTTGGGAAGGATGAAACAAACACCGTTGAGGAGAACTAATAATTGATCTTACTGATGTTGAAATGATTGGATCCACTTGAAGAGAAACACGCCGGTGAAAAAGGATTGACAAAACAATCTCGATTATCATGAAGGATTGGTATTCACATCGGAGTATGAGAACACCATTTGGGAAAGGTATGGAATCAACACTTGACTTCGAAGCAACTCGAATACCACAACTCAAAAAACAAAACAAAGGATTGGCTTGCAGAATAAGCCGGAACAAACATATGATAGAGATTTCGTCCGAAGTTTTCGTGGTGGGGCCTACACGGGCTCGATCATACAACACCATCATGTACAAGGCAGTGCACATGACATACGAAGCGTCCCCGAGTCGGCATAGCCAAGGACTCTTTAAGACACAACGAGACCACTGTAAAACCGACCGTGAATAGGCGGACCACTAGGCGTCGAACCCCAATTTCATATCATACATCTGTCGGAAAGATATCCTAAGAGCTACTTGAATTCCCACCTATGAAACTCCCGAACCTTTCCGGTTATGCAATCAGGTGTTGGGGATACAGGGGAAGCATAATATCTCACCCAAATCTAGCAAATCCTACATCCAGCTGTATCCATCCTTCAACACATAACCAAGAAAACTTCGGAAACCATCTACCTCAACCTTCGAAAAGCATCCGTTATACAAGTTATGGCGATACTCCCGAACTCCCGCCCCAGTACTGGGTGGCGTCGAGGTTATCTCACCAACAACTGCATAAAAGAGATTTTCGATGTCGGCGAAACTAAACTCAGGTATTTCAGAACTGCAACGATAAAATTGTGACGACAACACCTCGGAGCTCAACTCCCCGGGACACTGCCACAAAACCCCTGACAGGAGGCACCAAGACAATGTTCTCGTCACAAAACCATTGGAATGATTCCAAGATACCCGCGTGATCCTAAAAAAATTTAGTGAAATTTGAGAAGAGAATAGTCAAAACTCTACGTCAGGAAGCCTCACCAGAGCGATGAAGGGACTGGCGAGTAAAAAGAATTCCTAAACTCTCCGATATATAATTCCTAATTGACTCAAAACATTTTCCTAGACTCAACAACGGCTGCTAAAAACGATCAAGCAGTGGGGGCTCCTAAGGTCGGGGAAGGCTCTCATTACCAACTTGTAACGCCCTAGATGTGGCTATATCTCCCACATGTCGAAGCACGACTTAGAGGCATAACCGCATTGAGAGCAATGTCGCAAGTGAGGTAATCTTCACACAAACCCATGTAATACATAAGGGAAAAGAGATACATAGTTGGCTTACAATCGCCACTTCACACAATACATGAATAAAACATTACATCATCCAGATACAAACAAGGTCCGACTACGGAACCAAAAATAAAGAAGAACCCCAAATGCGACACGGTCCCCGATCGACCCTAACTGGGCTCCACTACTGATCAACTAGAACGAAACAACACAAAGGACAAGATCTTCATCGAGCTCCTCCTTGAGCTTGGTTGTGTCGACTGCACGGACTCATCGGCACCTGCAAGCTGGTTTTGGAAGTATCTGTGAGCCACGGGGACTCAGCAATCTCGCACCCTCGCGATCAAGACTATTTAAGCTTATGGGTAAGGTAAAGGTATGAGATGGAGCTGCAGCAAGCGACTAGCATATATGGTGGCTAACATACGCAAAAGAGAGCGAGAAGAGAAGGAAAAGCACGGTCGACAAACTATGATCAAGAAGTGATCCTAGAACAACCTACGTCAAGCATAACTCCAACACCGTGTTCACTTCCCGGACTCCGCCGAGAAGAGACCATCACGGTTACACACGCGGTAGATGCATTTTAATTAAGGTCAACTTCAGGTTTTCTACAACCGGACGTTAACAAATTCCCATCTGCCCATAACCGCGGGCACGGCTTTCGAAAGTTCAAATCCCTGCAGGGGTGTCCCAACTTAGCCCATCACAAGCTCTCACGGTTAACGAAGGAATATACCTCCTCCCGAGACATTCCAATCAGACTCGGTATCCCGGTTCTACAAGACATTTCGACAGGGTAAAACTAAACCAGCAACACCGCACGAATGTGCCGACAAATCCTGATAGGAGCTGCACATATCTCTTTCTCAGGGCACACTCAGATGAGCCAGACATCAGGTAGGCCAGCCCAGAGTTGCCCCTGGTAGCCCCGGACATCGCTCAG
>NC_041384.1:310200673-310222163 GCF_002162155.2 Triticum dicoccoides
AGGAGCGCGACTCCCAAGGAAAATAAAAGGCTAGGTGGCAAATGGTAACCAATGTTGGGCATTGCTGGAAGAGCTTTACTTAAGGCGAACTGTCAAGGGGTTCCCATAATAGCCCAACCGCGTAAGGAACGCAAAATCCGGGAACATAACACCGATATGACGGAAACTAGGGCGGCAAGAGTGGAACAAAACACCAGGCATAAGGCCGAGCCTTCCACCCTTTACCAAGTATATAGATGCATTAATTAAATAAGATATATTGTGATATCCCAACAAGTAAACATGTTCCAACAAGGAACAACATCTCCATGTTCCAACAAGGAACAAACTTCAATCTTCACCTGCAACTAACAACGCTATAAGAGGGGCTGAGCAAAGCGGTAACATAGCCAATCAACGGTTTGCTAGGACATGGTGGGTTAGAGGTTTGACATGGCAATTTGGGAGGCTTTAAAGCAAGCGGTAGGCATCGTAGCATAGGCATAGCAAAAGAGCGAGCATCTAGCAAAGCAAAGATAGTAGTGATTTCGAGGGTATGATCATCTTGCCTGAAATCCCGCAAGGAAGAAGAACGAGTCCATGAAGAAGACAAACGGGCGTAGTCGAACGGATCCTCACAATGCAACGTTACCGGAAACAACTCGAAGAAGCAACACCGGAAAGAAGCACGCAACATAGTAAACAACCACCACATAACATGGCATGATGCACAACCAAGTATGATGCATGTCCGGTTTAAATATGCATGGCATGGCAAAGTGCACAAACAACCCTGCAAATTAAGTGGAGCTCAATATGCAACGAGTTACATATTGACAGAACACCACATCAATTATTTAGTTCGATATCGTTTATGTACCCAACAATATTAAATGTTGTTAAACATGGCAAGAGGGTGAAGCAAATGAAAAATACCCATCTAGTCAAGTTTAAATGAGGCCGGAACAACAAAACAACAAGTACGGAAACTCCTCATGTGCATATATTAGGTTAGGTCCTGTTCTGCCCTAAACCATATTTTAGAGTTGTTAGGCATGCAAAACAATGTCACCATGGTAAACTAGGAAAAATTATACCCCATTTACATATAAAGTTTGTTAAGTTTGGAGCTATAGTTAATTTGTTATGAATTAAAGCATTTTAGCATGGCATAGGAGCAAATTTAAACAAACAACATTTTAGACATTTTAAACATAGATGAAAGTTGCATATTATTAAACTAGACAAAATTCTAAGCAACTTTCATATTAAGTTTGTTTTAAACCGATGCACGGTTATTAAGTTATTATATGCATGATCTACAAGGGGTTTTCTATAAAACATCAATTTTCTGGAAATTAGCTAAATTCGCATAGCCTCAAAAAAATACTGGGCCGAATCTGCTAGCCCAACAATAGGAAAAAAAGGGGTGGGGCGCCAGGGGTGTTCTCACCATGGGCTTGGCCCATTCGGGTGAGAGGGCAGGCTTGAGCTGGGCCTGGGAGAGGCTGCTTGGGACGCGGTCAACGTGCGGTGGCGCTCGCTACTGCTGCTCGAAGCAGGAAAACAAAGCACGCAGCGGCAATGGCCTCGGACACGGGCGGCGCGATGGAGGGAAGGTGGAGGACAGAGGGGAGCGAGGCTCGGCACTGGCCTAGCTTGGTGGCCGGAGCGCGGATCCGGGCCAGTTTGGGTCGGCAAGGTGAGGTAGCAGGCCCGCGTGGAAGATCTCAGGCGGTCATGGCGTCCGTTGGCGATGAACCCTGCGGGAGTTCCCTGTTTCAACAAGCCAAAGAGAGGGTGAAACACGGGAGAGAGATGGGGAAGAAAGGGAAGGAAAGCAGGAGAGAGGGCGAGGGAGTCTGGCCTGGCGATTCGGGATTGAGATCATCTTGATCTGGAGGTCGGGCTCCATGGGGCTGTGCGAGCTCGAGGACGGGGCTCGTAGCTAACCACGGGAGCGAGGAGTCCCGCGTGTGCTCGGCACAGCAGGAGACGTGGTGGAGCTCGAGGCCGGAGGGCTCGGGCACAGGATGGGCTCGGGTTGGCCGGCTCGTGATCCCAAGGTGGAAGGAGGCTGCAGGCAAGGGGATCGAGGAGATGGCGCTGGGAGATGCAGTTGGATGGATGAATCGATTGAAAACAGTGGGGATTGGCCGGCTTTGAAAACAAGGAGAGTGGCGGCGGATGGGATGGATGGAAGGGACAAACTGCCTAGGATCTAGGGTTGGTCTAGTTTATATAGTGAGTGGGTTTGTTTAGGGGCTATATCGTCCCTCCGATCGCAAACGGACGATCGCGAAAAAATAGTTAGGGAGCCCAAATAAGAAAACGATGACGTTTTGTAGATGTTTGGGGATGATCCGGACACAACGGTGACGACTGCCCGGGTCGGGTCCGGGACAATTTTGGACGCGCACGTGAGGGGTTCGATGCACTGTGCAGAGAGGGTTTCGGACCGTGCGGGTGCATCGGACAACTCCGGAAGAGAAGAGGGGAAGGAGGATGGACTAGGTGGGTTGTGGCGAGACTGCGAGGGGAAGAAGAGAGAGAGAGGGCCCGACATCTGTTTCCGGAGACCGAAAACGTTCGACATTAGACCGACTATAATGCTGCTATAGTTAAACATTGGGGCGTCAAACGAACTCCGAATGCGATGAAACTTGACAGGCGGTCTATCTACACTATAATAAGACCACACGTCAACTCTCATCCCATTCCGAGAACATTTTCCGGCCACTTATAAAATACTATTTCGGACATGCCGCGGGCGCGTGCGAGTGTGTCTGGGCTCAGAACGGACAAGGGAAGGAACTGGGAGACCCGGACGGATGCAAGTTTTGAAAACATGATGATGCAATGCATATGATGACATGACAAGATGCAACACACAAGCGAAAGACATGGCAATGGCGGCGAATAACTGGAGGACAACTGGCACATCGGTCTCGAGGCGTTACAACATGCTATCATCATTATAAATTTGCATATCAAAACTTGGGAGACTAAAAATATCATCTTCATTAGACGTAGCATCCCCAAGCTTGGTACAAACATTAATTGCAGCAAATATATTTTCAAAAAAATCATCTTCATCAAACATAGCATCCCCAAGCTTGGCCCTTTTCATATCATAAGCATAATCACTCTCATCATTAATAGTATGGATAGCACCAATAGTATAGCAATTATCATATTCTTCCAAGCAAGTGCCAAAAATATTTTCAAGATCATAAGAAGTATCATTATCTTCCACAATTATATTTTCATGAGGCATAATAGTAATGGGAGCACCATTATTTGGGAGGGGTACCTTTTTACCTCTCTTCCTTTTTCTTTTCTTCTTCTTCACCACATCATGTGTGGGTTCAATCC
This sequence comes from Triticum dicoccoides, assembly GCF_002162155.2. Lineage (NCBI taxonomy): Eukaryota > Viridiplantae > Streptophyta > Magnoliopsida > Poales > Poaceae > Triticum > Triticum dicoccoides. Next base: position 310,204,028 of record NC_041384.1, read on the forward strand.
TCTTTTTTGAGCTCCTTATTAATGAGATTAGTTGAATAGGAGGCTCCTCCTCGTTATCTGATTCATCATAAGAAATAATAGGAGGATATTAGGAAGTCTCTTCCCTTTCATTAGTATTCTCTTCATCTTCTATTTGTTTTCTTTTCTTTATGTAGTTGGCAATATAAGGATTTTCAATACAATTCACCGCACAATACATATAAATTTCCTCTAGATCAAAACGAAGAACTCTATCAAGGGCAAATTTTGGAATATTCTTAGTTATACGTTTCATTTCTTCATACCCCAAAAGAAGACTAAGCTCTTTATGATGCTCAAGGGTAATCAAATTATCACAATTTTTGGATACGATTCGGTCATGAAACAATTTGCATTGGAGATTTAAATGACCATGTTCATTGCAAAGTTCACAAGGGGCGCAAAAAATATTGAATTTTTCAGCACAATCATCAAGACTTTCTTGCAACAATTCAGTTTCTAAGTACTTATGCCTCTTGCAATATCTATCTTCCCTATTTGGTGTGTACTTACAAACCCAATGCACTCCACAGAAATTGACATGTTTATAGGAGACATTTTCATCATAACTAGTGCAATCATCATTAGTATCATGGATATTCAAAGAATTCGTCGTAACAACATTGCAATCATGCTCATCATTCAAATATTTAGTGCCAACCATTTTATAGATTTCTTCTTCTAGCACTTGAGCACAATTATCCTTTCCATCATACTCACGAAAGATATTAAAAAGGTGAAGCGTATGAGACAAACTCAATTCCATTTTTTTATAGTTTTCTTTTATAAACTAAACTAGTGATAAAACAAGAAACTAAAAGACTCGATTGGAAGATCTAAAGATATACCTTCAAGCACTCACCTCCCCGGCAACGACGCCATAAAAGAGCTTGATGTCTACTACACAACCTTCTCCTTGTAGACGTTGTCGGGCCTCCAAGTGCAAAGGTTTGTAGGACAGTAGCAAATTTCCCTCAAGTGGATGACCTAAGGTTTATCAATCCGTAGGAGGCGTAGGATGAATATGGTCTCTCTCAAGCAACCCTGCAACCAAATAACAAAGAGTCTCTTGTGTCCCCAACACACCCAGTACAATGGTAAATTGTATAGGTGCACTAGTTCGACGAAGAGATGGTGATACAAGTGGTATATGGATGGTAGATATGGGTATTTGTAATCTGAAAATATAAAAACAGCAAGGTAACTAATGATAAAAGTGAGCGTAAACGGTATTACAATGATAGGAAACAAGGCCTAGGGTTCATACTTTCGCTAGTGTAAGTTCCCTCAACAATAATAACATAATTGGATCACATAACTATCCCTCAACATGCAACAAAGAGTCACTCCAAAGTCACTAATAGCGGAGAACAAATGAAGAGATTATGGTAGGGTACGAAACCACCTCAAAGTTATTCTTTCCAATCAATCCGTTGGGCTATTCCTATAAGTGTCACAAACAGCCCTAGAGTTCGTACTAGAATAACACCTTAAGACACAAATCAACCAAAACCCTAATGTCACCTAGATACTCCAATGTCACCTCAAGTATCCGTGGGTATGATTATACGATATGCATCACACAATCTCAGATTCATCTATTCAACCAACACATAGAACCTCAAAGAGTGCCCCAAAGTTTCTACCCAAGAATCACGACGAAAACGTGTGCCAACCCCTATGCATAGGTTCATGGGCGGAACCGGCAAGTTGATCACCAAAACATACATCAAGTGAATCACGTGATATCCCTTTGTCACCACAGATATCCACGGCAAGACATACATCAAGTGTTCTCAAATCTTTAAAGACTCAATCCGATAATATAACTTCAAAGGGGAAACTCAATCCATTACAAGAGAGTAGAGGGGGGAAGAAACATCAGAGGATCCAAATATAATAGCAAAGCTCGTGATACATCAAGATCGTATCACCTCAAGAACACGAGAGAGAGAGAGAGAGAGAGATCAAACACATAGCTACTGGTACAAACCCTCAGCCCCGAGGGAGAACTACTCCCTCCTCGTCATGGAGAGCACCGGGATGATGAAGATGGCCACCGGAGAGGGATTTCCCCCTCCGGCAGGGTGCCGGAACGGGTCTAGATTGGTTTTCGGTGGCTACGGAGGCTTTTGGCGGCGGAACTCCCGATCTAATCTCTGTTCTGAAAGTTTTAGGGTACGTGAGTATATATGGGTGCAGGAAGTATGTCGGTGGAGCTTCGGGGGCCCCACGAGGCAGGGGGCGCGCCCACCACCCTCGTGAGCACCTCCCTTGGCTCCTGACATGGGGTCCAAGTCCATCCGGTAGCTTTCCTTCCAAAAATAACTTCTCCAGTTGACTTCATTCCGTTTCAACTCCGTTTGATATTCCTTTCTTCGAAACACTGAAATAGGCAAAAAAACAGCAATTCTGGGCTGGGCCTCCGGTTAATAGGTTAGTCCCAAAAATAATATAAAAGTGGATAATAAAGCCCAATATTGCCCAAAACAGTAGATAACATAGCATGGAGCAATCAAAAATTATAGATACGTTGGAGACGTATCATGGGACAACACACACAAGCATATGGTCAGGTTATCTCTTTACCATCATTTGAGGGTAGATTTAATCCTGATATTTATCTAGCTTGGGAGCTTGAAGTAGAACAAGTTTTTAGTCACCATGCTTTTTCTGAACTTGAGAGAGACGAGCTACCACTAGAGCATTTACTGGTTTTGCTTCTGTTTGGTGGAGTGTACATTGTAAGAAAAACATTTTGATAACCAACCCAGAACTTGGAAAGTTTTGAAAGTTGTAATGAGACAACAATTTTTTCCTCCTTACTATCGTCGTGAATTGCTTCCCAAATTGGAACAATTAAAACAAGGTTGTAACACTGTTTATGCTTACTACCAAGAGTTCAAATCCTATATGCATCACTGTGACATAGAATAATCAGAGGATGATACAATGAATAGATTTTTTGTTGGTTTGAACCATGATCCATGCAAGATTTCAGTATATTCCTCATTGCATTACTGGTATGTATGTTCGCGCTTGTACCTTTGAGAGGTAGATACAGGATGATGCTTTGGGTGACTACAACAACTACTATTCCAGTTCATACTCACCACCACCGATTGGTTCCTCCATCGTCGCACCTACTAGAGCAGCCCCACCTTGGATTGTGAGCACGACATCATCTCAAGAGTATGGTACATTGTCAACGTCTGTACCTGAAGGAAATATGCCCTAGAGGCAATAATAAAGTTATTATTTATTTCCTTATATCATGATAAATGTTTATTATTCATGTTAGAATTGTATTAACCGGAAACATAATACATGTGTGAATACATAGACAAACAGAGTGTCACTAGTATGCCTCTACTTGACTAGCTCGTTGATCAAAGATGGTTAAGTTTCCTAACCATTGACATGGGTTGTGTCGGTGTCAAAACCGGCGGATCTCGGGTAGGGGGTCCCGAACTGTGCGTCTAGGCCGGATGGTAATAGGAGGCAAGGGACACGAAGTTTTACCCAGGTTCGGGCCCTCTTGATGGAGGTAAAACCCTACATCCTGCTTGATTAATATTGATGATATGGGTAGTACAAGAGTAGATCTACCACGAGATCAGAGAGGCTAAACCCTAGAAGCTAGCCTATGGTATGATTGTTGATGTGTCTGTTGTCCTACGGACTAAAACCCTCCGGTTTATATAGACACCAGATAGGGTTAGGGTTACATAGAGTCGGTTACAATGGTAGGAGATCTGAACATCCGTATCGCCAAGCTTGCCTTCCACGCCAAGGAAAGTCCCTTCCGGACACGGGACGTAGTCTTCAATCTTGTATCTTCATAGTCCAGGAGTCCGGCTGAAGGTATAGTTCGGCTATCCGAACACCCCCTAATCCAGGACTCCCTCAGTAGCCCCTGAACCAGGCTTCAATGACAACGAGTCTGGCGCGCAAATTGTCTTCAGCATTGCAAGGCGGGTTCCTCCTCCAAGTACTTCATAGAAGATTTTGAACACAAAGATAGTGTCCGGCTCTGCAAAATAAGTTTCCACATATTGCCATAGAGAGAATAATATTTACACAAATCTAATCTGCTGACGTATTCCGTAGTGTGACATCACACCACGGCCAAGCTTTTATTTGAACCGTTTTACTGTCCCATCTTAGTGCGTTACGCGAGGCGGTTTCCTTGGCACGTCTTGTTAAAGCAGAGATCGTGTCCCCTTATTCTGGTATTCTCATCAATACGGGCGTGGGTAACCCAACCGCGCCATTGATTATGGCGCTTGGAGATAAGCGAGTTTTACCAGGCTGGTGGGGACACGTTGTTGCGCCCACCCATATAAGGGGATAAGGATCCACCTTTTCACCCACGCCTTCTTCTTCCTCTGCCTATCCATTCTTGCGCACTCGAGCTCCAGCGCCCAATTCCGCACTACCACCTCAACCTTCTCCAGTCATGTCCGGAGCAGGAGGCAAGTGGATGGTCTCCTCCGTCACGGAGGGACACATCAAAAAGCTGAGGAAGGCCAGATATCTGGCTAGCGATATCGCGCACCGGCTTTCCGAAAAGGGGTAGCTCATCCCCACTCCTAGGCCCCATGAGAGGGTGGTATTCCGCCCCCATTTCCTCCGCAGACTGGGCTTCCCTCTGCATCCATTTGTCCGGGGGCTCATGTTCTACTACGGCCTGGATTTCCACGATCTGGCCCCGAACTTCGTCCTCAACATCTCGGCGTTCGTCGTCGTGTGCGAGGCGTTCCTCCGCATCCCCCCACTTCGGCCTATGGCTTAAGACTTTCAACGTCAAGCCGAAGGTGGTGCGCGGCAGCCAGGCAGAGTGCGGCGGTGCCATGGTTGGCAAGATGGCCAACGTCCTGTGGCTCGAGGGCTCCTTTGTGGAGACCCTGAAGGGGTGGCAATCGGGGTGGTTTTACATTACCGAGCCGTGCGACCCCGAATGGGTCGCAGCCCCCGAGTTTCGGTCCGGACCCCCTACGCGGCTCACCTCCTGGAAGGAGACCGTCCTGTCGTGGGGTAAAAAAGGAGAGTTGACCGGACTCCAAACATGCGTCCAAACCCTGGTGAACAAGAAGCTCAAACTTGTCAATGTAGTCCAGGTTATGCTCATCCGCCTGATCCTCCCGTGTAAACGACGGGCCTTCAATCTGTGGGAGTTCGACCCGGCGCAGCATCAAACTCTAAACAGGCTCTTCGACACGATGTACGAAGATGCCTGGAGGATGCTTTTCAAGGGCGCCGCTCCTGCATCCGCTACCGAGGATCGCGGATTCAGCGCGCAGCGTCACGCGCTCGCGGTAAGCTGTTTTTCCCTTTACAGGGTATCAGTTTTACATAGTTTGATTCTATGCGGGATCTAAGCTCCCTTTCCTTTGACAGGATTGGCAGGTGACGTCCGGACAGATCAATTGTCCGGCTCCTTTGCCCGAAGACCCAGCGGACGCTCACCTGGCGAAGCTGCTGGTTCCGGCACCCTATGTGGTGCCGGAGAAGAGGGCCAAGAAGAAGGCCACGGGGACTCAAAAGAGTGCCCGACGCCCAGAGGTGTCGGATTCACCATCCGACGAATCTGAGGCGCACTCCTCCCATGAAGACGAGGAGGAGGAAGAAGAGACCCCCCCCCTCCAGCGGGGAAGGGAAGAAAAGGAAGGCCGCCCCAACTTGGGAGGCCGAAGGGTCCAAGAAGGGGAAAACCCTTTCTCCGGACTACTCCACCAACGCCGACGACGACAGAGAGGAGTGGGTGCCCAGGGCCAAGCCCCTGGCGAAATCGTAAGTATCCGGATACCAAAGTAATTCATAGTATTCATTTATTGCACAGCTTTCCCTTATGTCGAATGTGTTTATGCAGCCCACCCAAAGACCGGCTCGACGCGTCGTCGAGCGGCTCACTGGACTCGTCGGGCGTGAACTCACTTCCGACGACTTCCTCCCCCCGCCCTACGGACGACACCGAGGTGTTGTCACAACAGGTTCCAATCCGGGAGGAGGTGGTCCTGGAGGCGCCGCGAGACGACCTCCCGAACTCCAGGAGTAAGGGGGATGAAACCCCCCAGGGCTCCAAGTCCGGCTCTAGGCCGGACGCCGCTCCGGAACCTTCAAAGGTTCCAGAGTCTGGCGGGGGACCTCCTTCCAAGAGGAGCAAGTCCATCGTGCCGGCGGCCTCCGTCCAACCGGAGGTGCCGGACAATATATTGGAGGCGCTCCAAGGCGCCTCCATTGACGAGGAGCACCGCGCTATTATGAGTGCGGTGGTCCAGAAGGTTCAGTCCGCAAAAAACGGACCGACTGAAGGTTGTACTAGCCTTTTGACAGGCTTCGAGGTAAGTAAAGAAAGTGTAAATAATAGTACCGCATAGACAGTAGCCCCTGATGCTCTGTTTGGCGTTCGGGAAGAAAAGCCGAATAGAAGATCAAATAGAATTCGCAGGAGTCTAACAAAAATGAGTCAATATGCATGTGCAGGCTACCCTGCTTGCGTCCGCCGCTCTGACTGCGGAAGTGGACACGCTGAAGCAGGACCTCGAAAGGTCCGAGCAAGAGCTCGAGCGTGCCAAGAAGCAGCTCGAGGACAATGAAGGTAAGAAATACCTTGTTAAAAATATATATATAAAAAAGGTGCAATTGCGAAAAATGACAGGATTATCGTGGCTATTGTAGGGGCCATGTCTGAGGTGGCGACCCTTAAGCAAGCGCTGGACGAGGCCGAGAAGAATTCGGCCTCGGAGCAACCGAGCGGGCGAAGTATGAGGCCGAGGTTGGCAAGGTGCGGCAAGAGCTTCAGGCTCTCATGGAAAAACATGAGAGTTTGGAGCGTGACTCGAAGACGCAAGCGTCCGAGCTTGCGGTGGCTATTGAAAATGCCAAATCTGCCAAGGCCGAATCCCAGAAGACCCTCCAGGAGTTGGATGAGGTGAAGAAGATTGCGGCGGGTAAGGCATTCTTTATGCAGAGCAAACACATAAACGTGAGTTACCTGTTACTTACCCGAATCCGGAGCTCTCCAGGAGCGTTCGCAGACCTTCCCCGGAGTGTATCCGATGCCGCCGCATTATATCGAGCCGAGGAGGGCAGCTCGACGGAGAAGGTGTTTTGGTCTCAGTACGCTGAGGCCGGACACCCCGTGCCCCTGAGCGACCAGCTGAAGCAACTGGTCGAGCTCCACAAGGCGGCCGAACAGGCCATGAAGGGCCTCCTAGTTCGGCTGTGGCCTGGAGAGGCTTTGCCTGGGAGCTATTTCGGGCTGGTGCGGTGGCTGGTGGAGGCCTGTCTGAGGCTTGAAGACATCAAGCGCTCCGTCTGCATTGAAGGTGCCTGTAGGGCCCTTGCCCGTGCTAAGGTGCACTGGGGCAAGCTGGATGCGGAGAAGCTTGTGAAGGACGGGCCACCGCCGGGGAAAGAGCATCGCAAGCCCAAGAATTATTATAAGGATGTTCTGAAGGGTGCCCGCCTTGTTGCGGATGAATGTACCAAGGATGTATTTTTTGAGTAAAACCCGCTCGTGTTATCCCGTGCGCTGAAAACTTGTTCATATGCGCTAAGCAATGCTGCTTGAATTTAAAATATTACCTTCTGTGCGGTCGTTTATCAATACTGAGAGATGGCGAGTCGTCGGCTTCTGCCCCCTTGCCGCTAGTGCTGGGGTGTTCGGGGATAAATCTGGGCGCTCTTTTTCCCATATTTGGGTCCTTCGAGGGAGGCGCTCAGCCCAACAAACGAGGCAATCAGACTATAATGCGTGAACACTCTCACTTAGCCATAGAATTCTATAATTTTAAATTTCGGCGAAGCCCCTAGTATTCGGAAGACCGAGTTCGGGGCGCTATCCACGCCTTGGCCGGACAGAGCCGACTCCTCGCCCTAAGCGGCATAAGTCTTTAAGGACTCGAAAAGACCTCTCGAACAGCGACCAGCTCTTGCCTCATCATGACGGTCAGTTTTAGCTTTCTCCACTGAGGTGCTCGACCCAGCTCAACCAGGGCACAATCGCAGTGGTTCTCCTAGTGCTGCCTTAGCCGATATAGCGGAACGTAAGGCACCAAAACATAGGAGCCGGGTAAACCCAACTATTGACCCAAGACATGATTCGGAGCCGATGCATATAATGCTATAAGTTCGGGGTGCCGCACTTGTTAAAGTGTTCGGACTTCTCACACCATGTTGAGGGGTACTGAAGCCCCTGGCGTATTTTGGCCATACCAAAGTGTACGGGTGCAACATGTCGTTAAGGAACATATATATATATATATATATATATATATATATATATAAGGTAATGCAAAAAATAGACAAAAGCTATGCATTGTTTATTAAAATAGCTGCGATCAAAGCAGAACGATACAAGTAATGCGATAAACGAAAATTTGGACTATTTAACATGTCTGCTCCAGGGGCAAGCTGCGGAATAGTATGCGAAACAGGTATACTGCTCGTGATAGAGACCTCCTGGGATTTCCGTAATGTGGCATGGCTTGTGCTTCCCTGGTCCTTGCATCGTTTGTGCGGCAATTGAACTGTCGAACAAGCCTTCCAAAGAGTAGAGTCCTTGAAGTAAGAGAAAAGTAAAAAATCGGCAGCCCCTGGTGCGGTTTAAGCCGTGTCTTGGGTATGCCGTGATGGTGCCCCTCCCCCTATGCCCATGGTATTTCCAGAGCGTAGTTATGGACGCGAAGTACTGGTGTCGCCTTTTTGCGAGGGTTGGGGTTGGGGCCGCATTGCTATGCCTGCTCGGAACGTGCTAGGCGGTCTTGTTGTAGGTTACTCCGGGCGCGCTTGACGGTGTCCGGACATTTAATGGCCGGACTGGAGAACTGCCTGGAGAGGCTGCTTTGTACTTCTGCTGCAAGGACCGCCGTGTGCTCCTCCGTTCGGAGGGAGCGTTCGGTGTTTCCATTGACCGTAATTACTCCACGAGGGCCTGGCATCTTGAGCTTAAGGTATGCGTAGTGCGGTACCGCATTGAATTTGGCGAATGCGGTTCGCCCGAGCAGTGCGTGGTAGCCACTACGAAACGGGACTATGTCAAAGATTAACTCCTCGCTTCGGGAATTATCCGGAGATCCGAAGACCACTTCAAGTGTGACTGAGCCTGTGCAGTTGGCCTCTACACCTGGTATTACGCCTTTAAAGGTCATTTTGGTGGGCTTAATCCTCGAGGGATCTATGCCCATTTTTCGCACTGTATCCTGGTAAAGCAGGTTCAGGCTGCTGCCGCCGTCCATAAGGACTCTAGTGAGATGAAATCCGTCAATAATTGGGTCTAGAACCAATGCGGCGAATCCGCTGTGATGGGTGCTAGTGGGATGGTCCCTTCGATCAAAGGTGATCGGGCAGGAGGACCATGGGTTGAACTTTGGGGCGACCGGTTCTATCGTGTATACGTCCCTTAACGCGCGCTTCCACTCCCTCTTGGGGATGTGGGTTGCGTAGATCATGTTCACCGTCCGCACTTGTGGGGGAAAACCCTTCTGTCCACTGTTGTTCGGCGGCCGGGGCTCCTCGTCGTCATTGCTATGCAGCCCCTTGTCCTCATTTTCGGCAGTTAACTTGCCTGCCTGCTTGAACACCCAACAATCCCTATTGGTGTGATTGGCCGGCTTTTCGAGGGTGCCATGTATCTGGCATAAGCGGTCGAGTATTCGGTCCAAACTGGACGGGCCCCTAGGATTCCTTTTGAATGGCTTTTTCCGCTGACCGGATTTAGAGCCTCTGAATCCGGCATTAACTGCCGTATCATCTGCATTGTCGCCGTTAATGCGGCGCTTCTGCTTGTTGCGACGCGACCTGCCACTAATGTCCCTGGTGTCCGAACTACCAGGGTTCTTGGTCATGTTGTTGCTATGAGCAAGCCAGCTATCTTCTCCCGCGCAAAAGCGGGTCATGAGTGTCGTGAGTGCTGCCATAGATTTCGGCTTTTCCTGTCCGAGGTGTCGGGCCAGCCACTCGTCATGGATATTGTGCTTGAAGGCTGCTAGGGCCTCAGCGTCCGGACAGTCGACTATTTGATTTTTCTTTGTTAGGAACCGTGTGCAGAATTGTCTGGCCGATTCCTCTGGCTGCTGGATTATGTGACTTAGGTCATCGGCGTCTGGGGGTCGCACATAAGTGCCCTGGAAATTTTCGAGGAATGCGGCTTCCAGGTACTCCCAACAACTGATTGATCCTGTTGGCAAGCTGTTGAGCCAATGCCGAGCTTGTCCTTTAAGCTTGAGTGGGAGGTATTTGATGGCGTGAAAATCGTCGCCGCGGGCCATGTGGATATGAAGGAGATAATCCTCGATCCATACCGCAGGGTCTGTTGTGCCATCATATGATTCGATATTTACGGGTTTGAAACCCTCGGGGATTTGATGATCCATTATTTCGTCTGTAAAGCACAGTGGGTGTGCGGCGCCTCTGTACTGGGCGATATCATGACGTAGCTGCGATGAGCTTTGTCTAATGTGTTCGGCCCTACCGAATGTGTGGCCGGCGTGACGTTTACCGTCTCGAGCCATGGGATGCCCATGCGATCCGTAGATCGAACGTGTTTGCCTTGCCTTGTCCTCCAACATGTCTCGTAAGTCCGGCGCATATTCCCGTGCCTTGGTACGGGGTGCGGCTTGAGTGGAGGGCCGGGAGGCCTCTCTGTCGCGGCCACGAGGTGGCCGTTCGGCCGCATCAAGTGCTTCCTCCTCTAATTGGGGTAGCAACCTGCGCTTTGGGTAACTCTTGGAGGGGCGTTCGAGTTTATGCTCTTCGCCCGCAAGGACTTCGGTCCATCTGTCGACCAGCAAATCTTGATCAGCTCGGAGTTGTTGCTGTTTTTTCTTGAGGCTTCTTGCCGTGGCCATAAGCCTGCGTTGGAAACACTTTTGCTCAACGGGATCCTCTGGAACGACGAATTCATCATCGTCGAGGCTTGCCTCGTCTTCGGAGGGAGGCATATAATTATCGTCCTCGACCTCTCTGTCTGTCGCTCTCTCATGAGGGCTGGTTTCTCCATCCTCCTATGCTAAGTCTTGCTGGAGGGGGTTTTCTTCGGCACTCTCCGGAGTATTATTATCTCCCGTGCTGGAATCACCGTTTTTGTGCTGGCAGGATTTTGAGCGGCGCCGCTGACGTCGGCGCTTAGGCTGTTTCTTGGAGGGGTCATCCTCCGCTGTTCCATCGCCCTCTCCCTCTTTTGGGGTGTCCACCATGTATATGTCATATGACGAGGTGGCTTTCCATGGCCTAGTAGGCGCTGGCTCTTCATCATCTCCTTCATCGGCGCCCATACCGTCGATGTCTTCGGAGTCGAAGTCGAGCATGTCGGTTCGTCGACAGTGGCTACAAAGTGGGTGGTGGGTGGGTTTTGAATTTCTTCATCGACCGTACCCCAACCTTGCTGACCGTAGTCCGGCCAGGGCTCTCCTGATAAAGAGAGAGACTTCAGTGACTTCAGGATATCGCCAAAAGGCGAGTGCTGAAAGATGTCTGCGGCAGTGAACTCCATGATCGGCGCCCAATCGGATTCGACTGGCAGGGGCGCGGAGGGTTCGGAGTCCGGAGAGGAGTCCGGCTCCTTGGAGTCACGAGCCTCGCAGAGTACACGGCTGGTGTTCGGCTCAATCGCTGTTTGGATCGCAGCCCCCGAGGTAGCGTCCAATCGCCCATCTTCGATCGGCGCGGTCGGCTCCGACCCTTAGTATCGATGTGGATGCGGCCTCCAGGGCACTGTTCGGCAGCAGAGCTAGATCATGCCCGTCGTGACAGTGCGGCGTGCTCGGCATGGTTCGAATCCGTCGAAGATCAAGTCCCCGCAGATGTCAGCCGTGTAGTTTAAACTTCCAAATCTGACCTGACGGCCAGGGGCGTAGCTTTCGATCTGCTCTAGATGGCCAAGTGAATTGGTCCACAGTGCGAAGCCGCCAAAGACGAAGATCTGTCCGGGGAGGAAGGTCTCACCCTGGACTACATCGCCATTGATGATCGTAGGAGCCATCAGGCCTGACGGCGACGACACAGAGGAACTCTCAATGAAAGCACCAATGTCAGTGTCAAAACCGGCGGATCTCGGGTAGGGGGTCCCGAACTGTGCGTCTAGGCCGGATGGTAATAGGAGGCAAGGGACACGAAGTTTTACCCAGGTTCGGGCCCTCTCGATGGAGGTAAAACCCTACGTCCTGCTTGATTAATATTGATGATATGGGTAGTACAAGAGTAGATCTACCACGAGATCAGAGAGGCTAAACCCTAGAAGCTAGCCTATGGTATGATTGTTGATGTGTCTGTTGTCCTACGGACTAAAACCCTCCGGTTTATATAGACACTTGATAGGGTTAGGGTTACATAGAGTCGGTTACAATGGTAGGAGATCTAAACATCCGTATCGCCCAACTTGCCTTCCACGCCAAGGAAAGTCCCTTCCGGACATGGGACGGAGTCTTCAATCTTGTATCTTCATAGTCCAGGAGTCTGGCTGAAGGTATAGTTCGGCTATCTGAACACCCCCTAATCCAGGAAGCCCTTAGGTTGTCATTTGATTAACGGGATCACACCATTAGGAGAATGATGTGATTGACTTGACCCATTCCGTTAGCTTAGCACCCGATCGTTTAGTATGTTGCTATTGCTTTCTTCATGACTTATACATGTTCCTATGACTATGAGATTATGCAACTCCCATTTACTGGAGGAACACTTTGTGTGCTACCAAACATCACAACGTAACTGGGTGATTATAAAGGTGCTCTACAGGTGTCTCCAAAGGTACTTGTTGGGTTGGCGTATTTCGAGATTAGGATTTGTCACTCCGATTGTCGGAGAGGTATCTCTGGGCCCTCTCAGTAATGCACATCACTTAAGACTTGCAAGCATTGCAACTAATGAGTTAGTTGCGGGATGATGTATTACGGAACGAGTAAAGAGACTTGCCGGTAACGAGATTGAACTAGGTATTGAGATACCGACAATCGAATCTCGGGCAAGTAACATACCGATGACAAAGGGAACAACGTATGTTGTTATAAAGATCTTCGTAGAATATGTGGGAACCAATATGAACATCCAGGTTCGGCTATTGGTTATTTACCAGAGACGTGTCTCGGTCATGTCTACATAGTTCTCGAACTCGTAGGGTCCGCACGCTTAACGTTTCGATGACAGTTATATTATGAGTTTATATGTTTTGATGTACTGAAGGTTGTTCGGAGTCCCGGATGTGATCACGGACATGACGAGGAGTCTCGAAATGGTCGAGACATAAATATTGATATATTGGAAGCCTATATTTGGATATCGGAAGTGTTCCGGGTGAAATCGGGATTTTACCGGAGTACCAGGGGTTACTGGAACCCCCCCGGGGGCTTAATGGGCCTTAGTGGAAATAGAGGGCAGCAAGGGGAGTGTGGGGCGCCCCCCCAATACCCAAACCGAATTGGTTTAGGGCAAGGGGGGCCGACTCCCTCTTTCCTTCTCCTACTCTCCCTTTCCTCCCCCTCTCCTACTCCTACTAGGAATAGGGGGAGTCCTACTCCTAGTGGGAGTAGGACTCCCCCTTGGTGCGCCTCTCCCTGGCCGGCCGCCTCTTCCCGTTGCTCCTTTATATACAGGGGCAGGGGGCACCCCATAGACACAACAATTGATCGTTTGATCTTTTAGCCGTGTGCGGTGCCCCCCTCCATCATAGTCCACCTTGATAATACTGTAACGGTGCTTAGACGAAGCCCTGTGTCGGTAGAACATCATCATCGTCACCACGCCGTCGTGCTGACGAAACTCTCCCTCAACACTCGGCTGGATCGGAGTTCCAGGGACGTCATCAGGCTAAACGCGTGCTGAACTCGGAGGTGCCGTATGTTCGGTACTTGATCGGTCGGATCGTGAAGACGTATGACTACATCAACCGCGTTGTGCTAATGCTTCCGCTTTCGGTCTACGAGGGTACGTGGACAACACTCTCCCCTCTCGTTGCTATGCATCACCATGATCTTGCGTGTGCGTAGGAATTTTTTTGAAATTACTACGTTCCCCAACAGTGGCATCCGAGCCAGGTTTCATGCGTAGATGTCATATGCACGAGTAGAACACAAGTGAGTTGTGGGCGATATAAGTCATACTGCTTACCATCATGTCATACTTTGGTTCGGCGGTATTGTTGGATGAAGCGGCCCGGACCAACATTACGCGTACGCTTACGCGAGACTGGTTCTACCGACGTGCTTTGCACACAGATGGCTGGCGGGGGTTAGTTTCTCCAACTTTAGTTGAACCAAGTGTGGCTACGCCCGGTCCTTGAGAAGGTTAAAACAACACCAACTTGACAAACTATCGTTGTGGTTTTGATGCGTAGGTAAGAACGGTTCTTGCTAAGCCCGTAGCAGCCACGTAGAATTTGCAACAACAAAATAGAGGACGTCTAACTTGTTTTTGCAGGGCATGTTGTGATGTGATATGGTCAAGACATGATGCTAAATTTTATTGTATGAGATGATCATGTTTTGTAACCGAGTTATCAGCCACTGGCAGGAGCCATATGGTTGTCGCTTTATTGTATGCAATGCAATCGCCCTGTAATGCTTTACTTTATCACTAAGTGGTAGCGATAGTCATGGAAGCATAAGATTGGCGAGACGACAACGATGCTACGATGGAGATCAAGGTTTCGCGCCGGTGACAATGGTGATCATGACGGTGCTTCGGAGATGGAGATCACAAGCACAAGATGATGATGGCCATATCATATCACTTATATTGATTGCATGTGATGTTTATCTTTTATGCATCTTATCTTGCTTTGTTTTACGGTAGCATTATAAGATGATCCCTCACTAAATTATCAAAGTATAAAGTGTTCTCCCCAAGTATGCACCGTTGCGAAAGTTCTTCGTGCTGAGACACCACGTGATGATCGGGTGTGATAGGCTCTACGTTCAAATACAACGGATGCAAAACAATTGCACATGCGGAATACTCAGGTTAAACTTGACGAGCCTAGCATATAACAGATATGGCCTCGGAACACGGAGACCAAAAGGTCGAGCGTGAATCATATAGTAGATATGATCAACATAGTGATGTTCACCGTTGAAACTACTCCATCTCACGTGTTGATCGGACATGGTTTAGTTGATATGGATCATGTGATCACTTAGAGGATTAGAGGGATGTCTATCTAAGTGGGAGTTCTTAAATAATATGATTAATTGAACTTAAATTTATCATGAACTTAGTACCTGATAGTATCTTGCTTGTCTATGTTGATTGTAGATAGATGGTCCGTGTTGTTGTTCTATTGAATTTTAATGCGTTCCTTGAGAAAGCAAAGTTGAAAGATGATGGTAGCAATTACACGGACTGGGTCCGTAACTTGAGGATTATCCTCATTGCTGCCCAGAAGAATTACGTCCTGGAAGCACCGCTGAGTGCCAGGCGTGCTGCTGATGCAACTGACGACGTTAAGAACGTCTCGCAGAGCAAAGCTGATGACTACTCGATAGTTCAATGTGTCATGCTTTACGTCTTAGAACCGGGACTTCAACGACGTTTTGAACATCATGGAGCATATGAGATGTTCCAGGAGTTGAAGTTAATATTGCAAGCAAATGCCCGGATTGAGAGATATGAAGTCTCCAATAAGTTCTACAGCTGCAAGATGGAGGAGAATAGTTTTGTCAGTGAACATATACTCAGAATGTCTAGGTACCATAATCACTTGACTCAGCTGGGAGTTAATCTTCTGGTTGATAGTGTCATTGACAGAGTTCTTCAATCACTGCCACCAAGCTACAAGAGCTTCGTGATGAACTATAATATGCAAGGGATGGATAAGACAATTCCCGAGCTCTTCGCAATGCTAAAGGCAGCAAAGGTAGAAATCAAGAAGGAGCATCAAGTGTTGATGGTCAATAAGACCACCAGTTTCAAGAAAAAGGGCAGAGGGAAGAAGAAGGGGAACTTCAAGAAGAACATCAAGCAAGTTGCTGCTCAGGAGAAGAAACCCAAGTCTGGACCTAAGCCTGAGACTGAGTGCTTCTACTGCAAGCAAACTAGTCACTGGAAGCGGAACTGCCCCAAGTATTTGGCGGATAAGAAGGATGGCAAGGTGAACAAAGTTATATGTGATATACATGTTATTGATGTGTACCTTACTAATGCTCGCAGTAGCACCTGGGTATTTGATACTGGTTTTGTTGCTAATATTTGCAACTCGAAACAGGGGCTACGGATTAAGCGAAGATTGGCTGAGGACGAGGTGACGATGCGCGTGGGAAATGGTTCCAAAGTCGATGTGATCGCGGTCGGCACGCTACCTCTACATCTACCTTTGGGATTAGTATTAGACCTAAATAATTGTTATTTGGTGCCAGCGTTGAGCATGAACATTATATCTGGATCTTTTTTAATGCGAGACGGTTAATCATTTAAATCAGAGAATAATGGTTGTTCTATTTATATGAGTAATATCTTTTATGGTCATGCACCCTTGAAGAGTGGTCTATTTTAGCTAAATCTCGATAGTGGTGATACACATATTCATAATATTGAAGCCAAAAGATGCAGAGTTGATAATGATAGTGCAACTTATTTGTGGCACTGCCGTTTAGGTCATATCGGAGTAAAGCGCATGAAGAAACTCCATACTGATGGACTTTTGGAACCACTTGATTATGAATTACTTGGTACTTGCGAACCGTGCCTCATGGGCAAGATGACTAAAATGCCGTTCTCCGGAACTATGGAGAGAGCAACAGATTTGTTGGAGATCATACATACAGATGTATGTGGTCCGATGAATGTTGAGGCTCATGGCGGATATCGTTATTTTCTCACCTTCATAGATGATTTAAGCAGATATGGGTATATCTACTTAATGAAACATAAGTCTGAAACATTTGAAAAGTTCAAAGAATTTTAGAGTGAAGCTGAAAATCATCGTAACAAGAAAATAAAGTTTCTATGATCTGATCGTGGAGGAGAATATTTGAGTTATGAGTTTGGTCTTCATTTGAAACAATGCGGAATAGTTTCGCAACTCACGCCACCCGGAACACCACAGCGTAATTGTTACGCCCTCGATGTGGCTATATCTCCCACGTGTCGAAGCACGACTTAGAGGCATAACCGCATTGAAAGCAATGTCGCAAGTGGGACAATCTTCGCAACAACCCATGTAATACATAAGGGTAAAAGAGATACATAGTTGGCTTACAATCACCACTTCACACAATACATGAATAAAGCATTACATCAACCAGATACAAGCAAGGTCCGACTACGGAACCCAAAATAAAAGAAGACTACCCCAAATGCTACACAGATCCCCGATCGACCCCAACTGGGCTCCACTACTGATCAACTGGAAACGGAACAACATAAATGACAAGATCTTCATCGAGCTCCTCCTTGAGCTTGGTTGCATCATCTGCACGGTTCAACGGCACCTGCAAGCTGGTTTTGGAAGTATCTGTGAGTCACGGGGACTCAACAATCTCGCACCCTCCCGATCAAGACTATTTAAGCTTATGGGTAAGGTAAAGGTATGATGTGGAGCTGCAGCAAGCGACTAGCATATATGGTGGCTAACATACGCAAATGAGAGCAAGAAGATAAGGCAAAAGCACGGTCGAACGACTATGATCAAGAAGTGATCCTAGAACAACCTACGTCAAACATAACTCCAACACCGTGTTCACTTCCCGGACTCCGCCGAGAAGAGACCATCACAGTTACACACGCGGTTGGTGCATTTTAATTAAGGTAAGCTTCAGGTTTTCTACAACCGGACATTAACAAATTCCCATCTGCCCATAACCGCGGGCACGGCCTTTTAAAGTTCAAATCCCTGCAGGGGAGTCCCAACATAGCCCATCACAAGCTCTCACGGTCAACGAAGGATATTCCTTCTAGTGGGAAGGCCAGATCAGACTCGGAATCCCGGTTACAAGACATCTCGAAAATGGTAAAACAAGTCCAGCAACACCGCGCGAATGTGCCGACAAATCCCGATAGGAGCTGCACATATCTCGTTCTCAGGGCACACTCAGATGAGACTAGCTACGAGTAAAACTCAAGTTTCCCCGAGGTGGCCCCGCAGGTAGCTCAGTTCGGACCAACACTCAGAGGAGCACTGGCC
>NC_041384.1:310222349-310330855 GCF_002162155.2 Triticum dicoccoides
GGGTAAAAATAAAGATGACCCTTGAGTCCGCGAAATCCAAGGGAAAAGAGGCTAGGTGGCGAATGGTAAAACCAATGTTGGGCATTGCTGGAGGAGTTTTATTCAAGGCGAACTGTCAAGGGGTTCCCATTATAACCCAACCGTGTAAGGAACGCAAAATCCGGGAACATAACACCGATATGACGGAAACTAGGGCGACAAGAGTGGAGCAAAACACTAGGCATAAGGTCGAGCCTTCCACCCTTTACCAAGTATATAGATGCATTAATTAAATAAGAGATATTGTGTATCCCAATAAAATAACCATGTTCCAAACATGGAACAAGCTTCAATCTTCATCTGCAACTAACAACGCTATAAGAGGGGCTGAGCAAAGCGGTAACATAGCCAAACAACGGTTTGCTAGGACAAGGTGGGTTAGAGGCTTGGCTTAACAACATGGGAGGCATGATAAGCAAGTGGTAGGTATCGCAGCATAGGCATAGCAAAAGAGTGAGCAACTAGCAAGCAAAGATAGAAGTGATTTCGAGGGTATGGCCATCTTGCCTGAAATCCCGCAAGTAAGAAGAACGAGTCCATGAAGAAGACAAATGGATGTAGTCGAACAGATCCTCACAAACACGACGTTATCGGAACCAACCCGAAGAAGCAACACCGGAAAGGAGCAAACAACATAGTAAACAACCAACACATGGACATGGCATGATGCACAATCAAGTATGATGCATGTCCGGTTTAATGATACATGGCATGGCATGGCAAAGTGCAACAAACAACACTACAACTTAAGTGGAGCTCAATATGCAACGGAGTTGCATATTGAAGAAAACACCACATGACTTATTTAGTTCTCTCTCGTTTATGTACCCAACAAGATTAAATGTTGATTAACATGGCAAGAGGGTGAAGCATAATAAAACTACCTAACTAGGCAAGTTTAAATGAGGCCGGAAGCAACGAACAACAATTCCGGTAAACCCCATACGCATATATTAGGTTTGGTACTGTTCTGCCCTAAACACAATTTTAGAGTTGTTAAACATGCAAAGTGACGCCA
Organism: Triticum dicoccoides; assembly: GCF_002162155.2. Lineage (NCBI taxonomy): Eukaryota > Viridiplantae > Streptophyta > Magnoliopsida > Poales > Poaceae > Triticum > Triticum dicoccoides. The sequence continues at coordinate 310,223,407 of NC_041384.1, forward strand.
CCATGTTAAACTATGCAAAATTCTACCCCATTTACATATAAAGTTTGTTACAAACCGAGTTACGGTTAAAAAGTTATGAAATAAAGCATTTTAGCACGACATTTAAGCAAATTTACTCAAACAGCATTTTAAACATTTTAAACATGGATGAAAGTGGCAAATTATTAAACTAGACAAAATTCTAAGCAACTTTTATATATAATTTATTTTAATCCGATGCACGGTTTTGAAGTTATCAAATGCATGATGCTCGGGGGGTTTTCTGCAAAACCTACAGTCTCTAAATAAATAGGAAATTCGTTCTGCAAAAAAAACATATCTCGGGCCGACTCTGGCCGGCCCAAAAGTGCATAGGGACAGTGGGCTGCTCTCCAGGCCTCATGGGCCGGCGGATCTGGTGGGCTAAAACGGCGTCTTGGCAAAGAAGCGGGCTCAGCCTAGCGCTGGCGTGGTCAACGCGAGGCGGGGAGGATACGGGCGCAGCCGCTCGTTCCTGAACAAAACGAGATGCGGGGCGCGGAGGCGTTCGTCCTCCTCTGGACGCCGGGGAAGCAGCGGCGTGGAGCAGAAAGCAGCAGAGGGACTCGACGGGGCGAGGGACCACGGGAATCGGCCGGATCCGAGGGAAGGGCGGCGGTGGAAGGCGACGGCTTGGTGGTTGGCGTCCACGGTGTCGGCTGTTACCTGAAGAACGAAGACAGGGAATTCAGAGAAGCAAACAAGGAAGTGGGGAAGAAAGAGACGGTGAGGGAGATGCCAGGGGCGCGATGGGGCCTGCCTGGGGTAGCCGGCGACAACGAGGCCGGTCGTCGGAGGCGTGAAGGCGAGGCCATGCTTGCCAGGGCGGCAAGTTGTGGTTTCCTGAAGCAGAGGCAGCGGCAGTCTGTGGGAGGTTGAAGAGGGAGCCTCGGGGATGGGCGTCGGGGCCGGAACCAGATCGAGACGGAGGCGGCGGAACGATGCTGGGTGGCAAGAGTGGAACAAAACACTAGGCATAAGGTCGAGCCTTCCACCCTTTACCAAGTATATAGATGCATTAATTAAATAAGAGATATTATGTATCCCAATAAAATAACCATGTTCCAAACATGGAACAAGCTTCAATCTTCATCTGCAACTAACAACGCTATAAGATGGGCTGAGCAAAGCAGTAAGATAGCCAAACAACGGTTTGCTAGGACAAGGTGGGTTAGAGGCTTGGCTTAACAACATGGGAGGCATGATAAGCAAGTGGTAGGTATCGCAGCATAGGCATAAGAAAAGAGCGAGCAACTAGCAAGCAAAGATAGAAGTGATTTCGAGGGTATGGTCATCTTGCCTGAAATCCCACAAGGAAGAAGAACGAGTCCATGAAGAAGACAAACAGACGTAGTCGAACGGATCCTCACAAACACGACGTTATCGGAACCAACCCGAAGAGGCAACACCAGAAAGGAGCAAACAACATAGTAAACAACCAACACATGAACATGGCATGATGCACAATCAAGTATGATGCATGTCCGGTTTAATGATACATGGCATGGCATGGCAAAGTGCAACAAACAACACTACAACTTAAGTGGAGCTCAATATGCAACGGAGTTGCATATTGAAGAAAACACCACATGACTTATTTAGTTCTCTCTCGTTTATGTACCCAACAAGATTAAATGTTGATTAACATGGCAAGAGGGTTAAGCATAATAAAACTACCTAACTAGGCAAGTTTAAATGAGGCCGGAAGCAACGAACAACAATTTCGGTAAACCCCATACGCATATATTAGGTTTGGTACTGTTCTGCCCTAAACACAATTTTAGAGTTGTTAAAAATGCAAAGTGATTCCACCATGTTAAACTATGCAAAATTCTACCCCATTTACATATAAAGTTTGTTACAAACCGAGTTACGGTTAAAAACTTATGAAATAAAGCATTTTAGCATGGCATTTAAGCAAATTTACTCAAACATCATTTTAAACATGGATGAAAGTGGAAAATTATTAAACTAGACAAAATTCTAAGCAACTTTTATATATAATTTATTTTAATTCGATGCACGGTTCTGAAGTTATCAAATGCATGATGCTCGGGGGGTTTTCTGCAAAACCTACAGTCTCTGAATAAATAGGAAATTCGTTCTGCGAAAAAAAAACATATCCCGGGCCGACTCTGACCGGCCCAAAAGTGCACAGGGACAGGGGGCTGCTCACCAGGCCTCATGGGCCGGCGGATCTGGTGGGCTAAAACGGCGTCTTGGCAAAGAAGCGGGCTGGGCCTAGCGCTGGTGTGGTCAACGCGAGGCAGGGAGGATACGGGCGCAGTCGCTCGTTCCTGGACAAAACGAGACGCGGGGCGCGGAGGCGTTCGTCCTCCTCTGGACGCCGGGGAAGCAGCGACACGGAGCAGAAAGCAGCAGAGGGACTCGGCGGGGCGAGGGACCACCTGAATCGGCTGAATCCGAGGCAAGGGCGGCGGTGGAAGGCGACGACTTGGTGGTTGGCGTCCACGGTGTCGGCTGTTACCTGAAGAATGAAGACAGGGAATTCAGAGAAGCAAACAAGGAAGTGGGGAAAAAAGAGACAACAATGGAGATGCCAGGGGCGCGATGGGGCCTGCCTGGGGTAGCCGGCGATGACGAGGCCGGTCGTCGGAGGCATGAAGGCGAGGCCATGCTTGCCAGGGCGGCAAGTTGTGGTTTCTTGAAGCAGAGGCAGCGGCGGTCTGTGGGAGGTTGAAGAGGGAGCCTCGGGGATGGGCATCGGGGCCGGAACCAGATCGAGACAGAGGCGGCAGAATGACGCTGGGTGGCTCAGCGCAGGTGGGCTCCTGTGGGCGGCGCCGGCGAGCTGGAGGCCATGGGGCGGCGTCCTGGTTCAGAGAGAGAGATGTGAGAGGAGGGAGCTGCAGGGAGAGATGGAGGGAAAGAGAACAGCGGCTGGGCGGCTCATCTACTGAGTGCGCCGACGATGTGGATGGCCGGACGGAGGCGGGGACGCGGGGCTTCGGGCAGGCGAAGCCCTCCCGCTCGAGGGGCTGCGGGATTGGATCGAGGGGAAACCTCGAGTGCTGGTTGGCCACTGGGGAAAAACGAAAGAGGTAGGTGGGTGGATTGGGAAGGATCCCGATGAGAGAGTGGCGGCGGCCGAAAAGGAAAGATGGGACAACTCCCTAAGTTTTAGGGTTTGTCCAAATAGACTAGGAGTGGGATATATACATCACAGACTAGGTTAGGGGCTACCTCGTCCCTCCAATCGTAATTGAACGATCGCGAAAAAAAATATCTAGGGACTCCAATTAACAAAATGGAGACGTTTTGTAGATGTTTGGGGATGATCCGAATCCAACGGTGATGACTGCCCGGGTCGGGTCCGGGACAGCTTTCGGGCGTGTGCGCGAGGAGGGCCGCGGGCTGACGAGAGAGGTTAGGTTGGAACTAGCGGTAGGTCATGGGCTATGTAGACGGTCTCGAGCTGAGAGAAGAGAAGAGAGGGAGACCCGGCGACTGTTTCTGGAGACCGAAAACGTCCGACATTGGACCGACTATATTGTCGCTATAGTTAATCGTTGCAGCGTCAAACGAACTCCGAATGCGATGAAACTTGACAGGCGGTCTATCTACACTATAATAAGACCACACGCCAACTTTCATCCCATTCCGAGAACATTTTCCGGCCACTTATAAAATAATATTTCGGACATGCCGCGGGCATGTGCAAGTGTGTCTGGGTTCAGAACGGATAACAGAAGGAACTGGGGGAACCCAGACGAATGCGGGTTTTGAAAACATGATGATGCAATGCACATGATGACATGGCAAGATGCAACACGCAAGCAAATGACATGGCAACAACAGCGAATCACAGGAAGACACCTGGCACATCGGTCTCGGGGCGTCACAACACTCCACCACTATGAGAGGATCTCGTCCCGAGATCTAGAATGGCACCGGAGGGAAAAACGGAAGAGAGAGAGAAAAGGTAAAACTAAGTTGCTCCTTTGACAAACGAGTGAAACCAAAGAACCTTGAATAGGTTAAGCCATTTCGAGAAAATAATACAACGGAGATAAATTAAGTTGAAAGCATTCCGTTAGCAAAGAGGAACAAGGAAGAACAACTTTGGGCAGCACTCCAGTTGAGAAGGGATGGAAGACTTTGCAAGATGAAAAGAACTTGAGCAGAGGACACAATGCTCCGGTTAAATGGATAAGCATGAAAAGGACATGATCTCAGACAACATGAGATGACGGTTGAAAAGAACAACATCGCAATGCCTCCGAAAGAAATGAAAGAATGCAAAGAAAAGAACGGAGAAGAAAACAACATGTTCTACCTCGAATGAATTTGAGAGAGCATCCTTAAAAAGAAGGATTGAATGGAGTTGTTGGGAAATCAATAACGAAAAGAACAGGCTTGTTGAGGGCTTATGGAAAACATCTCAAAAACTTGAGGTGAAAACCTGCCACAAACAAAAACAATTGCTTGCTTGAGAGCGACGGAGAGATGAAAACATCTTTCATCGCGAGAATAGGAGGAAACTTGGATCACCGATAAACACCATAAATAGCAACATTCCTTAGGGAAGGTTTTAGGTGAAATATAACCCAAGATAACTCCAATGAAGAGATTGGTGGATTTGAGATACCTCCTTCTTAACAACATGTGAATCATGAAACATGAACTCAAATTATCAAGAATGACTTAGTACCACTTCCAATGATACGGAAGAAAGAATTGCACTCCGGATTATAATATGAAGAAAGCTTGAGCTTCTTAGAAAAGAATCTCGATGAAAAACTTGGAGAAGGAATTAAATCCTTTATGAACCATCATGTAGAACCTTCATGAGGAACTCCGTTAAACAAAAGAATGATCAAACAGAAGGAAAGAGAAGTTAAAAACACAAGGTGAAACCTTGTAATGGTTTAGATGGATGTCCGTGATAAAATAATTGCGAGAGCTTGGAACTCTTGGAGAAGAAAAGATACAGCCTCTTGAACCGAGAATGTGATATGATGAACCTCCGGAATAAGGAATTGAATTCACTCGACGAAACAAGAATAAGAATTACATTATGCTTATCCTTCACCAATTAAATTGATGACAACCAATGGATTTGGCACACTACTTATTCTCGTAGAAGGGATTAAGAGTGATATAGCATAAACTTGAGAAGGTCTTCAACGAACCACCGGTAGGATTGGGAAGAAACGAGTGAATTGATATGATAACGTATAAAGAGGGATCTTGAACGAACCACCGTAAGAATTGAACACGAAAGAAGTAAAAGGATGAATCACCGGTAAGAATAAGCAAATGAACGAACATACTTGAGACAATCTAGATACATGAGAACGAAGAGATCACGAACTGATTAGAGATCACTTGAACGATGCACCGGTAAGATTAGAGAATGATAACTGAAAGCTGAGAATGAATAAACCTGAATTTGATGGACTCCAGATAATCAAACTGAGAAGACTCTTGAATTACACGGGATAGGTGAAAGAATTCCCACAATCGAAAACAATTATGAGAGGATGGCACGAAGCTAGAGCCATGAATCTTGAAGAGAAAAGAGCAAGATTTAGAGGAAAAATCTTCTTCGGTTTTCAATTATGAGAAAGACGACGAGAAACACCACCATGAATTATTGAGGCACTCCGGAATGAAGAATGTAAAGGTTGAGCCAACGATGAAAAGAATTTGAAAGATCTTGGAGAAACCCTCTGACTGATGAAAATCCATTCTTACATCACACTTCGAAAAGAAATTTGGATAGCTCCAGGAAAATAAGAAGAGTCAGGTAAGATCCTGGAAAAAGACCTATGGGTTAGGGCCCACTGAAAAGAAAACACCGTTGAAATGATTACTTGAAAAGGAGATAGCACCGGTTGAATTAAATGACTTGAAAGAGATACTAACCTCAAAATATCTTGAACGGATTGAGAATGGAAACGAATCTTCTGAGAAATCTTCAGCACTCTGGAACAAATGAATAGAGAGAGGTAAACAACTAAGAGGTGCACCGGCATGAGAAAGCATTTGAAACAAGGAAAAATGATATGATCAACAAAGCTTGAATTGAATCCACCGGAGAAGAAAAGAACGAATAATGATGAACTTGTAGAGCATCTTCACGAGAACCACCGGGTAAGAATATTAACAGAAAAGAATGGAGAGACTTCACAAGAATAAAAGGATACTTGATAAAGAAATCTTAGTCCTTGAAGAAAAAGGGGTGGGTCGGCGGGAAAACAAAGACAATTTGGGATGGATGAAACGAACACCGTTGAGAAAGCTAAGATTGAATCTTGCAAATGTTGAAAATGAACGGATCCACTTGAAGAGAGACACACCGGTTGAAAAGGATTGCGATGACAATCTCGATGATCAAGAAGGATTAGTATTCACATGGGAACATGAGAACACCACTTGGAAAAGGTATGGAATCAACATTTGACTTCGAAGCAACTCGAATACCACAACTCAAAAAAAAACAAAGGATTGGCTTGCAGAATAAGCCGGAACAAACATATGATAGAGATTTCGTCCGAAGTTTTCGTGGTGGGGCCTACACGGGCTCGATTGTACAGCACCATCATGTACACGACAGTGCACATGACATACGAAGCGTCCCCGAGTCAGCATAGCCAAGGAATCTTTAAGACACAACGAGACCATTGTAAAACCAATCGTGGATAGGCAGACCACTAGACGTCAAACCCCAATTTCATATCATACATCTATCGGAAAGATATCCTAAGAGCTACTTGAATTCCCACTTATAAACTCCCGAAACTTTCTGGTTATGCAATCAGGTGTTGGGGATACATGGGAAGCATAATATCTCACCCAAACTAGCAAATCCTACATCCAGCTATATCCATCCTTCAACACATAACCAAGAAACCTTCGGAAATTGTTTACCTCAACCTTCGAAAAGCATCCGTTATACGAGTTATGGCAATACTCCCGAACTCCCGCCCCAGTACTGGATGGCGTCGAGGTTATCTCACCAACAACTGCATAAAAGAGATTTTCGATGTCGGCGAAACTAAACTCAGGTATTCCAGAACTGCAACGATAAAACTGTGACGACAACACCTCAGAGCTCAACTCCCCGGGACACTGCCACAACCCCTAAATGTCAGAAGGCACCAAGAACAATGTTCTCATCACAAAACCATCGGAACGATTCCAAGATACCCGCGTGATCCTAAATTTTTTTGGGTGAAATTTGAGAAGAGAAGAGTCAAAACTCTACGTCAGGATGCCTTACCAGAGCGACGAAGGGACTGAGGAGTAAACAGAAGTCCTAACTCTCCGATATATATAATTCCTAAATGACTCAAAATATTTCTAGACTCTATAACGCCAGCGATTTGATTCAAGCAGGGGGCTCCTAAGGTCGGGGAAGGCTCTGATTACCAACTTGTTACGCCCTCGATGCGGCTATATCTCCCACGTGTCGAAGCACGACTTAGAGGCATAACCGCATTGAAAGCAATGTCGCAAGTGGGATAATCTTCGCAACAACCCATGTAATACATAAGGGTAAAAGAGATACATAGTTGGCTTACAATCGCCACTTCACACAATACATGAATAAAGCATTACATCAACCCGATACAATCAAGGTCCGACTACGGAACCCAAAATAAAAGAAGACTACCCCAAATGTTACACAGATCCCCGATCGACCCCAACTGGGCTCCACTATTGATCAACTGGAAACGGAACAACATAAAGGACAAGATCTTCATCGAGCTCCTCCTTCAGTTTGGTTGCGTCATCTGCATGGTTCAATGGCACCTGCAAGCTGGTTTTGGAAGTATCTGTGAGTCACGGGGACTCAGCAATCTCGCACCCTCGCGATCAAGACTATTTAAGCTTATGGGTAAGGTAAAGGTATGATGTGGAGCGGCAGCAAGCGACTAGCATATATGGTGGCGAACCTATTCACAAAAGAGAGCGAGAAGAGAAGGCAAAAGCACGGTCGAACAACTATGATCAAGAAGTGATCCTAGAACAACCTACGTCAAGCATTACTCCAACATCATGTTCACTTCCCGAACTCCACCGAGAAGAGACCATCACGGTTACACACGCGGTTGATTCATTTTAATTAAGTTAAGTTTCATGTTATCTACAACCGGACATTAACAAATTCCCATCAGCCCATAACCGCGGGCACGGCTTTCGAAAGTTCAAATCCCTGCAGGGGAGTCCCAACTTAGCCCATCACAAGCTCTCATGGTCAATGAAGGATATTCCTTCTAGCGGGAAGGCCCGATCAGACTCGGAATCCCGGTTACAAGACATCTCGACAATGGTAAAACAAGTCCAGCAACACCGCCCGAATGTGCCGACAAATCCCGATAGGAGCTGCACATATCTCGTTCTCAGGGCACACTCAGATGAGACTAGCTACGAGTAAAACCAACCCTCAAGTTTCCCCGAGGTGGCCCCGCAGGCAGCTCAGTTCGGACCAACACTCAGAGGAGCACTGGCCCCGGGGGGGGGGGGTTAAAATAAAGATGACCCTTGAGTCCGCGAAACCCAAGGGAAAAAGAGGCTAGGTGGCGAATGGTAAAACCAATGTTGGGCATTGCTGGAGGAGTTTTATTCAAGGCGAACTGTCAAGGGGTTCCCATTATAACCCAACCGCGTAAGGAACGCAAAATCCGGGAACATAACACCGATATGACAGAAACTAGGGCGACAAGAGTGGAACAAAACACTAGGCATAAGGCTGAGCCTTCCACCCTTTACCAAGTATATAGATGCATTAACTAAATAAGAGATATTGTGATATCCCAACAAAATAACCATGTTCCAAACATGGAACAAGCTTCAATCTTCATCTGCAACTAACAACGCTATAAGAGGGGCTGAGCAAAGCGGTAACATAGCCAAACAACGGTTTGCTAGGACAAGGTGGGTTAGAGGCTTGGCTTAACAACATGGGAGGCATGATAAGCAAGTGGTAGGTATCGCAGCATAGGCATAGCAAAAGAGTGAGCAACTAGCAAGCAAAGATAGAAGTGATTTCGAGGGTATGGTCATCTTGCCTGAAATCCCGCAAGTAAGAAGAACGAGTCCATGAAGAAGACAAATGGATGTAGTCGAACAGATCCTCACAAACACGACGTTATCGGAACCAACCCGAAGAAGCAACACCGGAAAGGAGCAAACAACATAGTAAACAACCAACACATGGACATGGCATGATGCACAATCAAGTATGATGCATGTCCGGTTTAATGATACATGGCATGGCATGGCAAAGTGCAACAAACAACACTACAACTTAAGTGGAGCTCAATATGCAACGGAGTTGCATATTGAAGAAAACACCACATGACTTATTTAGTTCTCTCTCGTTTATGTACCCAACAAGATTAAATGTTGATTAACATGGCAAGAGGGTGAAGCATAATAAAACTACCTAACTAGGCAAGTTTAAATGAGGCCGGAAGCAACGAACAACAATTCCGGTAAACCCCATACGCATATATTAGGTTTGGTACTGTTCTGCCCTAAACACAATTTTAGAGTTGTTAAACATGCAAAGTGACGCCACCATGTTAAACTATGCAAAATTCTACCCCATTTACATATAAAGTTTGTTACAAACCGAGTTACGGTTAAAAAGTTATGAAATAAAGCATTTTAGCACGACATTTAAGCAAATTTACTCAAACAGCATTTTAAACATTTTAAACATGGATGAAAGTGGCAAATTATTAAACTAGACAAAATTCTAAGCAACTTTTATATATAATTTATTTTAATCCGATGCACGGTTTTGAAGTTATCAAATGCATGATGCTCGGGGGGTTTTCTGCAAAACCTACAGTCTCTAAATAAATAGGAAATTCGTTCTGCAAAAAAAACATATCTCGGGCCGACTCTGGCCGGCCCAAAAGTGCATAGGGACAGTGGGCTGCTCTCCAGGCCTCATGGGCCGGCGGATCTGGTGGGCTAAAACGGCGTCTTGGCAAAGAAGCGGGCTCAGCCTAGCGCTGGCGTGGTCAACGCGAGGCGGGGAGGATACGGGCGCAGCCGCTCGTTCTTGAACAAAACGAGATGCGGGGCGCGGAGGCGTTCGTCCTCCTCTGGACGCCGGGGAAGCAGCGGCGCGGAGCAGAAAGCAGTAGAGGGACTCGACGGGGCGAGGGACCACGGGAATCGGCCAGATCCGAGGGAAGGGCGGCGGTGGAAGGCGACGGCTTGGTGGTTGGCGTCCACGGTGTCGGCTGTTACCTGAAGAACGAAGACAGGGAATTCAGAGAAGCAAACAAGGAAGTGGGGAAGAAAGAGACGGTGAGGGAGATGCCAGGGGCGCGATGGGGCCTGCCTGGGGTAGCCGGCGACAACGAGGCCGGTCGTCGGAGGCGTGAAGGCGAGGCCATGCTTGCCAGGGCGGCAAGTTGTGGTTTCCTGAAGCAGAGGCAGCGGCAGTCTGTGGGAGGTTGAAGAGGGAGCCTCGGGGATGGGCGTCGGGGCCGGAACCAGATCGAGACGGAGGCGGCAGAACGATGCTGGGTGGCTCGGCGCAGGTGGGCTCCTGTGGGCGGCGCCGGCGAGCTGGAGGCCATGAGACGGCGTCCTGGTTCAGAGAGAGAGAGAGATGTGAGAGGAGGGAGATGCAGGGAGAGATGGAGGGAAAGAGAACGGCGGCAGGGCGGCTCATCTGCTAAGTGCGCCGACGATGTGGATGGCCGGACGGAGGCGGGGACGCGGGGCTCCGGGCAGGCGAAGCCCTCCCGCTCGAGGGGCTGCGGGATTGGATCGAGGGGAAACCTCGAGTGCTGGTTGGCCACTGGGGAAAACAAAAGAGGTAGGTGGGTGGATTGGGAAGGATCCCGATGAGAGAGTGGCGGCGGTCGAAAAGGAAAGATGGGACAACTCCCTACGTTTTAGGGTTTGTCCAAATAGACTAGGAGTGGGATATATACATCACAGACTAGGTTAGGGGCTACCTCGTCCCTCTGATCGTAATCGGACGATCGCGAAAAAATAGCTAGGGAGTCCAATTAACAAAACGGAGACGTTTTGTAGATGTTTGGGGATGATCCGGATCCAACGGTGACGACTGCCCGGGTCGGGTCCGGGACAGCTTTTGGGCGCGCGCGAGGAGGGCCGCGGGGTGACGAGAGAGGTTAGGTTGGAACTGGCGATAGGTCGTGGGCTATGTAGAAGGTCTCGAGCTGATAGAAGAGAAGAGAGGGAGACCCGACGACTGTTTCTGGAGACCGAAAACGTCCGACGTTGGACCGACTATATTGTCGCTATAGTTAATCGTTGGGGCGTCAAACGAACTCCGAATGCGATGAAACTTGACAGGAGGTCTATCTACACTATAATAAGACCACACGCGAACTTTCATCCCATTCCGAGAACATTTTCCGGCCACTTATAAAATAATATTTCAGACATGCCGCGGGCGCGTGCAAGTGTGTCTGGGTTCAGAACGGACAACAGAAGGAACTGGGGGAACCCGGATGAATGCAGGTTTTGGAAACGTGATGATGCAATGCACATGATGACATGGCAAGATGAAACATGCAAGCAAATGACATGGCAACAACAGCGAATCACAGGAAGACACCTGGCACATCGGTCTCGGGGCGTCACAGTAATGGTGTGTCCGAACGTCATAATCGTACTTTACTAGATATGGTGCGATCTATGATGTCTCTTACTGATTTACCGCTATCGTTTTGGGGTTATGCTTTAGAGACGGCCGCATTCACATTAAATAGGTCACCATTGAAATCCATTGAGACGACGCCTTATGAACTGTGGTTTGGTAAGAAACCAAAGTTGTTGTTTCTAAAAGTTTGGGGCTGCGATGCTTATGTGAAAAAGCTTCAACCTGATAAGCTCGAACCCAAATTGGAGAAATGTGTCTTCATAGGATACCCAAAGGAGACATTTTGGTACACCTTCTATCACAGATCCGAAGGCAAGACTTTTGTTGCTAAATTCGGAGTTTTTCTAGAGAAGGAGTTTCTCTCGAAAGAAGTGAGTGGGAGGAAAGTATAACTTGATGAGGTAACTGTACCTTCTCCCTTATTGGAAAGTAGTTCATCACAGAAACCGGTTTCTGCGACACCTACACCAATTATTGAGGAAGTTAATGATGATGATCATGAAACTTTAGATCAAGTTGTTTTGAACCTCGTAGGTCAACCAGAGTAAGATCCGCGCCAGAGTGGTACGGTAATCCTCTTCTGGAAGTTATGTTACTAGACCATGATGAACCTACGAACTATGAAGAAGCGATGGTGAGCCCAGATTCCGCAAAATGGCTTGAAGCCATGAAATCTGAGATGGGATCCATGTATGAGAACAAAGTGTGGACTTTGGTTGACTTGCCCAATGATCGGCAAGCAATTGAGAATAAATGGATCTTCAAGAAGAAGACTGACACTGACGGTAATGTTACTATCTATAAAGCTCGACTTGTTGCAAAAAGATTTTCGACAAGTTCAAGGGATTGACTACGATGAGACCTTGTCACCCGTAGTGATGCTAAAGTCTATCTGAATCATGTTAGCAATTGCCGCATTTTATGATTATGAAATTTGGCAAATGGATGTCAAAACTGCATTCCTGAATGGATTTCCGGAAGAAGAGTTGTATATGATGCAACCAGAAGGTTTTGTCGATCCAAAGGGAGCTAACAAAGTGTGCAAGCTCCAGCGATCCATTTATGGACTGGTGCAAGCCTCTCGGAGTTGGAATAAACGCTTTGATAGTGTGATCAAAGCATTTGGTTTTATACAGACTTTTGGAGAAGCCTGTATTTACAAGAAAGTGAGTGGGAGCTCTGTAGCATTTCTAATATTATATGTGGATGACATATTGTTGATTGGAAATGATATAGAATTTCTGGATAGCATAAAAGGATACTTGAATAAGAGTTTTTCAATGAAATACCTCGGTGAAGCTGCTTACATATTGGGCATCAAAATCTATAGAGATAGATCAAGACGCTTAATTGGACTTTCACAAAGCACATACCTTGACAAAGTTTTGAAGAAGTTCAAAATGGATCGAGCAAAGAAAGGGTTCTTGCCTGTGTTACAAGGTGTGAAGTTGAGTAAGACTCAATGACCGACCACTGCAGAAGATAGAGAGAAAATGAAAGATGTTCCCTATGCTTCAGCCATAGGCTCTATCATGTATGCAATGCTCTGTACCAGACCTGATGTGTGCCTTGCTATAAGTCTAGCAGGGAGGTACCAAAGTAATCCAGGAGTGGATCACTGGACAGCGGTCAAGAACATCCTAAAATACCTGAAAAGGACTAAGGATATATTTCTCGTTTATGGAGGTGACAAAGAGCTCATCATAAACGGTTACGTTGATGCAAGCTTTGACATTGATCCGGACGATTCTAAATCGCAAACCGGATACGTGTTTACATTGAACGGTGGAGCTGTCAGTTGGTGCAGTTCTAAACAAAGCGTTGTGGCGGGATCTACGTGTGAAGCGGAGTACATAGCTACTTCGGAAGCAGCAAATGAAGGAGTCTGGATGAAGGAGTTCATATCCGATCTAGGTGTAATACCTAGTGCATCGGGTCTAATGAAAATCTTTTGTGACAATACTGGTGCAATTGCCTTGGTGAAGGAATCCAAATTTCACAAGAGAACCAAGCACATCAAGAGACGCTTCAATTCCATCTGGGATTTAGTCCAGGTGGGAGACATAGAAATTTGCAAGATACATACGGATCTGAATGTTGCAGACCCGTTGACTAAGCCTCTTCCACGGACAAAACATGATCAGCACCAAGACTCCATGGGTGTTAGAATCATTACTGTGCAATCTAGATTATTGACTCTAGTGCAAGTGGGAGACTGAAGGAAATATGCCCTAGAGGCAATAATAAAGTTATTATTTATTTCCTTATATCATGATAAATGTTTATTATTCATGCTAGAATTGTATTAACCGGAAACATAATACATGTGTGAATACATAGACAAACAGAGTGTCACATGTATGCCTCTACTTGACTAGCTCGTTGATCAAAGATGGTTAAGTTTCCTAACCATTGACATGGGTTGTCATTTGATTAACGGGATCACACCAATAGGAGAATGATGTGATTAACTTGACCCATTCCGTTAGCTTAGCACCCGATCGTTTAGTATGTTGCTATTGCTTTCTTCATGACTTATACATGTTCCTATGACTATGAGATTATGCAACTCCCGTTTACCGGAGGAACACTTTGTGTGCTACCAAACGTCACAACGTAACTGGGTGATTATAAAGGTGCTCTACAGGTGTCTCCAAAGGTACTTGTTGGGTTGGCGTATTTCGAGATTAGGATTTATCACTCCGATTGTCAGAGAGGTATCTCTGGGCCCTCTCGGTAATGCACATCACTTAAGCCTTGCAAGCATTGCAACTAATGAGTTAGTTGCGGGATGATGTATTATGAATTAGTAAAGAGACTTGCCGGTAACGAGATTGAACTAGGTATTGAGATACCGACGATCGAATCTCGGGCAAGTAACATACCGATGACAAAGGGAAAAACGTATGTTGTTATGCGGTCTGACCGATAAAGATCTTCGTAGAATATGTGGGAACCAATATGAACATCCAGGTTCTGCTATTGGTTATTGACCGGAGACGTGTCTCGGTCATGTCTACATAGTTCTCGAACCTGTAGGGTCCGCACGCTTAACGTTTCGATGTCAGTTATATTATGAGTTTATATGTTTTGACGTACTGAAGGTTGTTCGGAGTCCCGGATGTGATCACGGACATGACGAGGAGTCTCGAAATGGTCGAGACATAAATATTGATATATTGGAAGCCTATATTTGGATATCAGAAGTGTTCCGGGTGAAATTGGGATTTTACCGGAGTACCGGGGGTTACCGGAACCCCCCCGGGGGCTTAATGGGCCTACATGGGCCTTAGTGGAAATAGAGGGCGGCAAGGGGAGTGTGGGGCGCGCCCCCCAAGACCCAAACCGAATTGGTTTAGGGCAAGGGGGGCCGGCCCCCTCTTTCCTTCTCCTACTCCCCCTTTCCTTCCCCCTCTCCTACTCCTACTAGGAATAGGAGTCCTACTCCTAGTGGGAGTAGGACTCCCCCTTGGTGCGCCTCTCCCTGGCCGGCCGCCTCCTCCCCTTGCTCCTTTATATACAGGGGCAGGGGGCACCCCATAGATACAACAATTGATTGTTTGATCTTTTAGCCGTGTGTGGTGCCCGCCTCCACCATAGTCCACCTCAATAATACTGTTGCGGTGCTTAGGCGAAGCCCTGCGTTGGTAGAACATCGTCATCGTCACCACGCCGTCGTGCTGACGAAACTCTCCCTGAACACTCAGGTGGATCGGAGTTCGAGGGACGTCATTGGGCTGAACGTGTGCTGAACGCAGAGGTGCCGTACGTTCGGTACTTGATCGGTCAGATCGTGAAAACGTACGACTACATCAACCGCGTTGTGCTAACGCTTCCGCTTTCGGTCTACAAGGGTACGTGGACAACACTCTCCCCTCTCGTTGCTATGCATCACCATGATCTTGCGTGTGCGTAGGAATTTTTTTGAAATTACTACGTTCCCCAATAGTACGTACATCAGCTATGTCTTTGCGACAAGGTAACAGTAAAGGTATTGATGGTATAACTTCATATGAGAATAATGCATGCCTAGTTAACTTGAATGCATCATGTGTTGAGTTATCTGTTGATTTGAGCACACCAGCTATTTTAGATAATCATGTTACTGTCATGAATGCATCATGTGATCAAATAACTGAAATACCAACAATTTTGAGTGCGTCCATTGAATTAACTGCTGATGTCAAAGAACCATGTGAATCAGGAAATACTTTAGATTTGGATCAAATACATTTTAAAATAATTGTGCCAATGTTTAATCATTTTGATATGACCTCTAATCTTGGTGATCATTCTGTGTCGAATGACTTATTACATGTTTTCTTATTTAAGCATGTTGTAGCATGTAAATTTGATGCACATAAGGTTTATTCACCAATGTTGGGATGGTTTAATGATGAATATTGTCAATCTTTTGATATGAATAAGAGCTTCACTTATACGTGTAAACTAAGTTACAATATTTTTATGCCTTCTACTTATGATAATATTTTGGCTTTATATTTTATGATCTATGAGAGTTACTCATGTGTACATGTGTCATATGTGCAAAAATCAAGGGAAGTAAAAATGGATGACATATACATATACAACATGTACACCTTGTCTCTTTTGTTAGCCACATTTTAGATTAAGCAACGCCGAGCACAGCTTTGTTTTCAAGAAGGGGAGGATGATGATGACATGACTACCTTGGATATGACCAAAAATATTGCATACATGCATATTTGTCAGATGATTTCTAGTGCAAATTATTCAACAATCTATTTATGTTATCCAGAACAAAAATACTTCACACACTTTTGTGTTTTGTCTAATTGCAGGTGTATGAGACATTTGTACAATCCACATATAAAGATAAGGGAAATGGAGAAGTTTAGGTTCTGTTTAAAAAGTTCTCTCACATCACTTTTGGGCCAAGAGAAGATAGAGTCCAAGTCTCTCACGTTCTGGATTCAGATTCGGACTACACAGACATACCTGACTCAAAATGCCAACAACTTTTTCATACGGACTCCGAATTGGGTGATTCTTTTTTGTTGGAAAGTAGATTTAGTTCTCTTTCCAACCCAATTGGATTCACCTTAAAATTCGTTCGGAGCATTGAGATATCGATGAAACAATCTGATGCTGCAACAGAATCCAAGTCAAACAAGAAGTCCAAAGGTGTTGCATCACCTCCACTTGGGCCCATGAGCCTTGTACGACCTAGGGTTAGTTTTAGGCTGCCTTGGGACGTCCTTCCACCTTCTTGGCCGCCACCCCTTGCTCCTATATAAGTAGATCCATCTAGTAGCTTTTTCCTTGGGTTTTGTTTAGATCAAAAGTTCGCCATAGCTGCAACTTCGCGTACTTCGTTTGTGTTCAACGACCAGACCAAGACGTCACAGAACCCCACCTTGATCAATAAAGCTTTCATCTTATATTCGCAATATCCAGATTGCAATATCAGTTTCTTGCTTGTTCTTCATTTGCTTGCAGGAAACAGACCCTCGTGGTCAGGTTGATCGTGCTCCGGCGTGGTCAATAACCCCTCGGAAGTTGGTTTAGCGATTGCTAAGGCGCGACGTCTCGCACGTTCGTAGTCGGATCATCAAGGTCGACTCCCACAGAAAATGATAGCCACCATCTCATCGAAACATCGGGACACCTTCACCTTTATCAACGGTGATCTCCCGTTTGGTCCGAAGTTGAGGGCTTCTGATGAGCGCAAGAAGACTGCATCCGGTGACTCGGCGGGGAAGGAACATCATGCTGATCCGGGCAGTCATACGGAGTCGAAGAACTCCGGCAACATATCGGCAGGTGGTACTGAGGTGAACTCTCCCAGAAAGAAGGGCACACACCTAAACAAGAGAAAGGGGGCGCCAAAGCAGCTTTACTGCCGTGTTGAGACTGCACCTCATCTACTACTGACAGCAGTCGGTGAGGGGCTGCAAATCCCTGACCTGGGTGCCCCAAGGAGTAGGAGGATGGTGAAGATCTTGGGATCGAGGGGGGTTTGATAGGCTACCGAAGAAGAAGAAACCAATGCCTGAAAATTCGGCAGAGGCTGCAAGACAACCCTGCCCGTCCCGATGAATTGTTTGAGTTGGAACTGTCGAGGGCTTGGGAACCCTGAGACAGTTCGAGAGCTTCGCAAAATTGTGAACCAAGAAGGTCCCTCCCTTCTATTTGTTATGGAAACAAAGATTCAAGGGAAACGTGTTGAAAGTTTAAAGAACTTACTTGGGTTTACTGGCTGTTTTGCTGTTGATAGCAATGACCTTAGTGGAGGCACTGGTCTGTACTGGAATGATAGTGTACAAGTTGAACTCGAGAATTACAGTCAGGCTCATATTGATGTGTACGTCAAGGGGAATGATCAGACAAAACCTTGGCGTTTCACAGGTTTTTACGGAGAACCCCGAGCTGAAAATAGACATCATAGCCGGGAGTTTTTACGTACCTTGCATGGCATCCAGCATCAAGGGTGGCTATGCATGGGCGACTTCAACGAGACCATGTACACCAACGAGCATTTTAGTGATCACGCCAGGCCAGAGTGGCAAATGCGCTCATTTCGGGAAGTCGTTGATTTTTGCTCCTTCCAAGATCTTGGATGGAGAGGTGTTCCCTTTACATGGGATAATAAGCAGCAGGGGAATTCTAATGTAAAAGCTAGACTTGATTGTGCTCTTGCTAATGCATTTTTTCTGTCCTTGTCCGCGTATTCAAGTGCCAAGCATATTAGCTC
The DNA here is from genome assembly GCF_002162155.2 of Triticum dicoccoides. NCBI lineage: Eukaryota > Viridiplantae > Streptophyta > Magnoliopsida > Poales > Poaceae > Triticum > Triticum dicoccoides. The sequence goes on from NC_041384.1 coordinate 310,241,787, forward strand.
AACATCATCTGACCATTGTTATCTTCTAGCTGAGTTAAGGAATGTACAAGCGAGAGGGGGGCGGCACGGTCCGTGACCGTTTCATTGTGAGAATGTATGGCAGACTCATAGTGATTATGATTCTCTTGTGAAAGAAATCTGGCAATCCGAGGCTAGTCATGAAGGTTTGGAGGCTGTGGTGCATGCACTTACAGCTGTCCAAAGTGGACTAGGATCATGGGGTGATCGCGAGTTTTGCAATATCGCCAAAAAGGTGAAGAAACTCCAGAAGCAGTTGGAGCGGCTACGAGCAGCCTCCATTGGGAGGGGACCGAATGCTGAAGAGCTGAAGGTGGCTGCTCAACTTCAAGAAACTTTGAGGCAAGAAGAGGTGTGGATGAAACAAAGATCAAGGGTAAACTGGTTGCGCAAAGGGGACTGTAATACAAAATACTATCAAGCCCAGGCAGTGCAGCATAGTAGAGGCAATCGAATTTGTTCTGTGATGATCCTGATGAGGTGGAGTCCGAGATTATGGGTTTCTATCACAACCTCTATCAGTCCCAGGGATGCAATGACATGTCAGAGCTGTTGCAATTTGTTCCGCCTCATGTTAACGACTCTATGAACGGATTACTTGAGAAGGAATTCACGGCGGAGTAAGTGCGCATTGCTCTTTTCCAGATGGTGCCGTCGAAAGCGCCAGGTGTGGACGGTTTTACTGCTGGTTTCTGGACGTTCTTGGCGGTGATGTTACAGCGGCCGTGCTTGACTTTCTGAATGGGGGGAGATGCCTTTGGGCTTCAACGACACAACCATCACTCTCATTCCCAAGGTATGGAACCCTCAGAAGATATCTCAATACCGACCAATTTCTCTTTGCCCGGTCCTATACAAAATTGCAGCGAAGGCTATCACCAACAGGTTACGCGGGCTGATGGATGAGATAATTGAGGAGGAGCTTGTTCTGGGGCGGTTAATCACTAATAACATCCTGGTAGCTTATGAAAGTGTACATGCAATGAAGAAAAAGAAGTGATGTAAACAAGCCTCTTGTGCTGTCAAACTCGACATGTTGAAAGCTTATGATCGTGTTGAATGGCACTAATTGGGGGCAATGCTACTCAAGTTGGTTTTCTGTGATAAGTTCGTGCGTCTCATCATAAAGTGTGTCACATCAATCAGATTTACAGTTAAGGTCAACGGTTCACTTTTGCCCTTTTTACACCTTCCAAAGGGTTGCGACAAGGTGATCCAGCATCTCCTTTTCTCTTTCTTATATGTGTAGAGGGCCTCACATCCTTAATGAATTATTATGGCGGTGCATATATTGACAAAGGCATTAGGGTGAGTGTACACTCGTCGTGGGTCAATCATTTGCTCTTTGCGGATGACAGCTTGATCTTTATGAATGCAAAGGTGGAAAGTGCAAATAGATTGAATGATATCCTCAGGATCTATGCTGCCTGCTCTGGACAGGCAGTAAATCGGGAGAAGAGTGTTGTTTATTTCAGTCCTAATGTGTTACTGCCGCTAAGGACAGAGATCAAACAGACACTAGGTATTTTTGTAGAAGCATTTACCGAGCGCTACTTGGGTTTACCAACTGCGGTCGGGAGGATCACAAGCGGAAGTTTTTCTCACATTGGAGAGAGAAGCCGGAGTAAAATGCAAGTTTGGTCAGAGAAGAACTTGGCATGGGCTGGTAGGGAAGTTTTGCTCAAATCAGTGGTCCAGGCCATTCCTACTTTCAACATGACTTGTTTCCAACAGACCAAGGGGGTCTGTTCACAACTAACCCCTTCTATGGCCAAATATTGGTGGAGCAACGACATTGACATGAGATCTTTACATTGGATGTCTTGGAAGAATCTCTCTGTACCGAAAACTGAAGGAGGCATGGGATTCCGTGATTTTAAGCTATTTAACCTAGCCCTACTTGGCAAGCACTGGTGGAGGCTGCTGACACACCCTAACTCCTTGCGCTCCATAGTTCTGAGAAGCAAGTACTTTCCTAACTGTGGTTTCATGGATGCTATAGCACCTCGTTCGGTGTCTGCTACGTGGAAGACAATTATTTCAGGAGAAGTTGCATTGGAGCAAGGTTTGATCAAGAGAGTGGGGGATGGCGAATCCATCTCTATCTGGACGGATCGTTGGATACCAAACACGACCACTCTCATGCCCATGGGGCGCATTGGGAACGATCCTATACATTGTGTCTCGGAGTTGATGGATCATGATAATGGTACTTGGGACGTGGAGCTAGTTCGAAGGAACTTTCTTGCACCAGATGCGGAAGCTATTTTGAACATACCATTGAGATTGGCTGGTGGTGAGGATTATCTTGCTTGGCAAGGTTGTCAGAATCGTGATTTTGAATCGAATCGGAGCTCTGATGGCAGGATCGCAAATCGTAGAATCTTCACTATCAGGATCGTAGAAACGTAGATTCCATGAACTAAAATCATAGAATTAGAGCGGTAAGTTTGGATCGTAAAGTCGTAGAATCGTATAATGGAATAGCGATTCTGACAACCTTGTTGCTTGGGACTTGGAGAGGACCGGTGTCTATTCTGTTAAAACGGCCTACCGTGCTCTAGTGACTCAGAAAGAGCGCTCAGCTCCAGAGGAAGGAACGATAGCGGAGACTTCAACTTCAGATAGACCCATGTGGACGGCCTTATGGAAACTGAAGGTTATCCCTATAGTCCATGTGTTTTGGTGGTGGGTTTTACGTGGAACTCTACCAAACTACGCTACCCTTCGACATCGTCATATTCAGACGACGGCGGTGTGTGATCTGTGCAAGGCGGCAGTGGAGGACTTGCGACATGCACTGATAAACCGCTCACATGCCCGACTGTTTTGGGCAGCAGCCTGAGACTTCTTGGGTCTCAAACTACCAAGGCTACACCCTGCCACTTGGGCGAGGGATGTGCTGATGGACAACATCATCGAAGATCATGAGAGATGCAAAATCATTACTGTTATGCATGCAATATGGTCTTATCAAAACCAATGGACTCATGACAAAGTGTCATATGATCTAGTGCGGCCGGTAAAATCAGTTCGTGATGATCTTATTATGCTTGATGTTCCGAAGCCTCCACATGGTGTATTAGGGCCCCAGTGGCGTTCCCCTGATGTGGGGTGGATCAAGATCAACACGGATGGTGCCATCAACAACGAAGCTTAGTGTGTGGGAGGAGGTGGGATAGCTCGATCTCACCTGTCGTTCATGGGAGCCTGGAGTAAACCCTTCCCCGGGGTGACAGACCCCCTTATTGCTGAGTCCTTAGCTCTACGGGAGGGAGTCATCTTCGCTCAACTACGTGGTTTCTCACACGTGGTGATGGAAGTGGATTGTTTAGAGGTTGTCAACCTCTGGTCGTCGGGTGACAATTCGAGGTCAATTGTTGCGCCTATTCTAGATGATATAGGGGAGAAGTCTTCAAGTTCTATCTATTTTTCTATTAGATATGTCCCGATGGATGCTAATGTTATGGCAGACCTTATTGGGGAACGTAGTAATTCAAAAAAAAAAATCCCACGATCACGCAAGATCTAACTAGGAGATGCATATCAACGAGACGGGGAGAGTGTGTCCACGTACCCTCGTAGACCGAAAACGGAAGCGTTTAGTAACGCGGTTGATGTAGTCGAACGTCTTCACGATCCAACTAATCCAAGTACTGAATGTATGGCACCTCCGTGTTCAGCACACGTTCAGCACGATGACGTCCCTCGAGCTCTTGATCCAGCTGAGGAGGAGGGAGAGTTCCGTCAGCACGACGGTGTGGCGACGGTGATGATGAAGTTACCGGGGCCGGGCTTCACCTAAGCACTACAACGATATGACCAAGGTGTTGAACTGTGGAGGGGGCATTGCACACGGCTAAGAGATTGTCTGTTGTGCTATTGGGGTGCCCCTGGCCACATATATGTATATAAAGGAGGGACGGAGGGAGGAGGCCGGCCAGGTTGGGCGCACCAGAGGGAGAGATTCGCCCCCCTTTTCCTTTCTTCCACCGGAGGGAAAGGAAGGAGGGGGCCGCAACCCCACCCCTTGTCCAATTCGGTTTGGGCAGGGGGGAGGTGCGCGCGACCTCGTGCTCCTTCTTCCCTCTCTCCACTAAAGCCCACTATGGCCCATTAACTTCCCCGGGGGTCCGGTAACCTCCCGGTACTCTGGAAAAAATGCCCAAACTACTCAGAACCATTCCGATGTCCAAATGCAACCTTCCAATATATGAATCTTTATCTCTCGACCATTTCGAGACTCCTCGTCACGTCCGTGATCTCATCCGGGACTCCGAACAAACTTTGGTCATCAAATCACAAAACTCATAATACAAATCGTCATCGAACGTTAAGCGTGCGGACCCTACGGGTTCGAGAACTAAGTAGACATGACTGAGACACATCTCCGGTCAATAACTAATAGTGGAACCTGGATGCTCATATTGGCTCCTACATATTCTACGAAGATCTTTATCGGTCAAACCGCATAACAATATACGTCATTCCCTTTGTCATCGGTATGTTACTTGGCCGAGATTCGATCATCGGTATCATCATACCTAGTGCAATCTCATTACCGGCAAGTCTCTTTACTCGTTTCGTAATGCATCATTCGTAACTAACTCATTAGTCACATGGCTTGCAAGTATTATAGTGATGTGCATTACCGAGAGGGCCCAGAGATACCTCTATGATACACGGAGTGACAAATCCTATTCTCGATCTATGCCAACTCAACAAACACCATCGGAGACACCTTTAGAGTATCTTTATAATCACCCAGTTACGTTGTGACGTTTCATAGCACATAAGGTGTTCCACCGGTATTCGGGAGTTGCATAATCTCATAGTCAAAGGAACATGCATAAGTCATGAAGAAAGCAATAGCAATAAAACTAAACAATCATTATGCTAAGCTAACGGATGGGTCTTGTCCATTACATCATTCTTTAATGATGTGATCACGGTCATCAAATGACAACACATGTCTATGGTCAGGAAACATAACCATCTTTGATTAACGAGCTAGTCTAGTAGAGGCATACTAGGGACACTCTGTTTGTCTATGTATTCACACATGTACTAAGTTTCCGGTTAATACAATTCTAGCATGAATAATAAACATTTATTATGATATAAGGAAATACAAATAACAACTTTATTATTGCCTCTAGGGCATATTTCCTTCAGTCTCCCACTTGCACTAGAGTCAATAATATAGATTACAAAGTAATGATTCTAACACCCATGGAGTCTTGGTGTTGATCATGTTTTGCTCGTGAGACAAGCTTAGTCAACGGGTCTGCAACATTCAGAACCGTATGTATCGTGCTGATGACCCACAAGTATAGGGGATCTATCGTAGTCCTTTCGATAAGTAAGAGTGTCGAACCCAACGAGGAGCAGAAGGAAATGATAAGCAGTTTTCAATAAGGTATTCTCTGCAAGCACTAAAATTATCGGTAACATATAGTTTTGTGATAAGGCAATTTGTAACGGGTAACAAGTAATAAAAGTAAATAAGGTGCAGCAATATGTCCCAATCCTTTTTGTAGCAAAGGACAAGCCTGGAAAAACTCTTATATAAAGGAAAACGCTCCCGAGGACACATGGGAATTATCGTCAAGCTAGTTTTCATCACATTCATATGATTCACGCTCGGTACTTTGATTATTTGATATGTTGGTGGACTGGTGCTTGGGTACTGCCTTTTCTTGGAAAATAATCCCACTTATGATTAACCCCTATTGCAAGCATCCGCAACTAGAAAAGAAGTATTAAGGTAGACCTAACCATAGCATGAAACATATGGATCCAAATCAGCCCCTTACGAATCAACGCATAAACTAGGTTTAAGCTTCTGTCACTCTAGCAACCCATCACCTACTTATTACTTCCCAATGCCTCCCCCTAGGCCCAAATAATGGTGAAGTGTCATGTAGTCGACGTTCACATGACACCAGTAGAGGAAAGACAACATACATCTCATCAAAATATCGAACGAATACCAAATTCACACGACTACTTATAGCAAGACTTCTCCCATGTCCTCAGGAACAAACGTAACTACTCACAAATCATATTCATGTTCATAATCAGAGGGGTATTAATATGCATAAAGGATCTGAACATATGATCCTCCAACGAATAAACCAACTAGCATCAACTACAAAGAGTAATCAGCACTACTAGCAACCCATAGGTACCAATCTGAGGTTTTGGGACAAATATTGGATACAAGAGATGAACTAGGGTTTGAGAGGAGATGGTGCTGGTGAATATGTTGATGGAGATTGACCCCCTCCCGATGAGAGGATCAATGGTGATGATTTCCCCCTCCCGGAGGGATGTTTCCTCGGCAGAACTGCTCCGTTGGAGCCCTAGATTGGTTCCGCCAAGGTTTCGCCTCGTGGCGGCGGAGTTTCGTCCCGTGAGCTTGCTTTTGATTTTTTCCAGGGCAAAAGACCTCATATAGCCAAAGATGGGCACCGGAGGCCTGCCAGGGGGCCCACGAGGCAGGGGGCACGCCCAGGGGGGTAGGCGCCCCCATCCTCGTGGATGGTGGGTGGCCCCCCTTTGGTGCTTCCTTCGCCCAATAATTTTTATATATTCTAAAACTGACTTCCATGAAGTTTCAGGACTTTTGGAGTTGTGCAGAATAGGTCTCTAATATTTGCTCCTTTTCCAGACCAGAATTCCAGCTGCCGGCATTCTTCCTCTTCGTGTAAACCTTGTAAAATAAGAGAGAATAGGCATAAGTATTGTGACATAATGTGTAATAGCAGCCCATAATGCAATAAATATTGATATAAAAGCATGATGCAAAATGGACGTATCAACTCCCCCAAGCTTAGACCTCGCTTGTCCTCAAGCGGAAGCCGATAACGAAAAATATGTCCACATGTTTAGAGATAGAGGTGTTGATAAAATAAAATACGGACATGAGGGCATCATGATCATTCTTAGAACAACAACATATATATATATATATATATATATATATATATATATATATATATATTATCATATGATTTCTTATGCTAAAGTAACAATTCATTCACAATTTCAAGTATGAATTAGAAACTTCATTGAAAACTAACAAACTATAATCTCAGTCATTGGAGCAATTGCAATTTATCATAACATCGGAAATAGTCAATATAAGAGCTTTTCAGCAAGTTCACATACTCAACTATCATTTAGTCTTTCACAATTGCGAACACTCATGCAATAATTATGGGTATGAAGTTTTAACCGGACACAGAGAAAGATAGGGGCTTATAGTTTTGCCTCCCAACCTTTTACCTCAAGGGTAATGTCAACAATAATAGTTCATGAAAACTCACATCCAACTAGCTATATATATCAGGATCTTTCCAACACATTGTGCTTGCCAAAGGATAAAATGTAAAAAGGAAAGGTGAAGATCACCATGACTCTTGTATAAAGTATAAGACAAGAATAAAAGATAGGCCCTTCGCAGAGGGAAGCAGAGGTTGTCATGTGCTTTTATGGTTGGATGTATGAAATCTTAATGCAAAAGAATGCCACTTTATATTGCCACTTGTGATATGGACCTTTATTATGTAGTCCGTCGCTTTTATTTCTTCCACATCACAAGATCGTATAAAGCTTATTTTCTCCACACTAATAAATCATACATATTTAGAGAGCAATTTTTATTGCTTGCAACAATGACAACTTACTTGAAGGATCTTACTCAATCCATAGGTAGATATGGTGGACTCTCATGGCAAAACTGGGTTTAGGGATATTTGGAAGCACAAGTAGTATCTCTACTTGGTGCAAAGAATTTGGCTAGCATGAGGGGGAAAGGCAAGCTCAACATGTTGCATGATCCATGAGAATATAATTTATTTCGGATGTAAGAAAACATAACCCATTACGTTGTCTTCCTTGTCCAACCTCAACTTTTTAGCATGTCATATTTTAATGAGTGCTCACAATCATAAAATATGTCCAAGATAGTATATTTATATGTGAAAACATCTCTTTCTTTATTACTTCCTATTAATTGCAACGATGACCAAAACTATGTTTGTCAACTCTCAACAACTTTTATTCATCATACTCTTTATATGTGAAGTCATTACTCTCCATAAGATCAATATGATCTCTTTATTTCTTTCTATTCTTACTTTTATTCCCTCAAGATCATAGCAAGATAACCAAGCCCTTGACTCAAAACTAATCTTTATTATATATGGCTCACGGTCTCGATTACATAGAAGGATAATAAAGCAAAACTCATAAACTAAATCATACAAAAACTTTATTCTACTAGATCAAGATATTACCAAAAGGATCAAACTAAGAAAAATGGTAAAGATAAAAAGTGTGATGGTGATACGATACCGGGGCACTCCCCCAAGCTTGGCAGTTACCAAGGGGAGTGCCCATACCCATGTGTTTACGACTCTTTCTTAGGAGGTGGTGAGGATGGAGTTGTTGATGATGTAGTGTCGCACATCGAGCATAGGAGATCCTCCATTTTGCGAATAATGCCCTTAAGTGCGGTGATATGCTCCTTCAACAAAATATTTTCACATGTGAGATACTTGTTTTATATGCGAGCTAACTCAATCATCTTGAAAGCTTCAATCTCAGTTGGGGTAAGAAGATTATAATGAGGTTGAAGGATGTCTTCTTCTTCTTCTTCTTCTGCTGCCGGAGCTTGATCCTCCGTGGCCTTCTTGACCCTATCATCCTTGTTGATCTCCTTGGGTTCTTCTCTCTTCAGCTCTCTCTTCATTAGCCAAGCATCGTCGACCTCATTGTTGGAGGAGGGGGACGACATGATGCCTAGCCTTGACAACTCTGGCAGAAAACAGCTCGAAACAAAAACAGAGGATAATTGCGTGGTACGGTGGTCAAAACCTTCGGGAGATTATATAATGAATTTTTACCGACCAAAGAAAGTGTCGTGCAAGAAAACGGAACCTGGAGGGCACACGAGGTACCCACGAGGCAGGGGCACGCCCAGGGGGTAGGGCGCGCCTAGGGGGTAGGGCGCGCCCTCCACCCTCGTGTCCTTTCCAGACTGCTTCTTATTTTCCTATTTTCTTAAATATTCCAAAGCGGAGAAAAAATGTTATTAGAACTGTTTTGGAGTCAGTTTACTTACCGTACCACATACCTCTTCCTTTTTGGAGGCTGAAACGTTCTAGAAGGTGTCCCTTATATACTCCTCTGGGGTTACGGTTTCAGTAACATTAGTTTTAACATTTATAGGATTACCTGAGATATAATGCTTGATTCTTTGACCGTTCACCACCCTCGGATTTGTGCCTTCGAAGTTTTTGATTTTTATGGCACTAGAACAATAGACCTCCTCGATAACGTAAGGGCCTTCCCATTTAGAGAGGAGTTTTCCTGCAGAAAAATCTTAAATGAGAGTTGTATAACGGTACATAATCACCTACATTAAACGCACGTTTTTGTATCCTTTTGTCATGCCGTCTTTTAACCTTTTCTTTTGCTGGTATGTGAAACTAGGTGGTATAAATTTAGAAACAATGTAATTAGCATAATCAGCATATTATGGAGCAGTACGAGAAGCATTTATGATAGCTAATTGTTCATCAAGAAAGCTATCATCAATAGGTAGTGGGTCATCAAGAACATTCTCTAACCTAGACAAGTTGTCTGCAACGGGGTTTTTAGCTCCCTTTATATCAATAATATGGAAATCAAATTCTTGTAATAAGAGAACCCATCTAATAAGTCTAGGTTTAGCATCTTTCTTTTCCATAAGATATTTAATAGCAGCATGATCAGTGTGAATAGTTACTTTAGAATCAACAATATAAGGACTGAACTTATCACAAGCAAACACAATTGCTAAAAATTATTTTTCACTAGTAGCATAATTTCTCTGGGCACTGTCTAGAGTTTTACTAGCATATTGAATAACATTTAATTTCTTATCAACTCTTTGTCCAAGAACAGCACCTACAACGTAATCACTAGCATCACACATAATTTCAAAGGGTAAATTCCAATCAGGAGGCTGAATAATGAGTGCAGAAATCATGGCTTTCTTAAGTATTTCAAATGCTTCTACACAATCATCATCAAAGACAAAAGGAACATCTTTTTGTTAGAGATTAGTCAGAGGCCTGGAAATTTTTGAGAAGTCTTTAATGAACCTCCTATAAAAACCGACATGACTAAGGAAACTTCTTGTACCTTTAATGTCCTTAGGACACGGCATCTTTTCAATAGCATCAACTTTAGCTTTATCAACTTCAATACCTCTTTCAGAAATTTTATGCCCCAAGACAATGCCTTAATTAACCATAAAGTGGCACTTCTCCCAATTCAAGACAAGATTAGTTTCTTCACATCGCTGCAAAACTCGATTAAGGTTGCTTAAGCAATCATCAAAAGAAGTTCCATAAACGGAGAAATCATCTATGAAAACCTCAACAATCTTTTCACAAAAGTCAGAGAATATAGCAGTCACACATCTTTGAAAAGTGGCAGGTGCATTGCATAAACCAAAAGGCATACGTCTATAAGCAAAGGTACCGAAAGGGCAAGTAAAAATGGTCTTTTCCTGATCCTCTTTTGACACAGGTATTTGAGAGAAACCAGAATAACCGTCTAGAAAGCAAAAATGTGTATGTTTAGATAATCTTTCTAGCATTTGATTAATAAAAGGTAAAGGGTAATGATCCATTTTAGTGGCTTTATTTCATTTGCAGTAATCAATTACCATTCTATAACCTGTAACAATTCTTTGTGGGATCAATTCATCTTTATCATTAGGAACAACAGTAATACCTCCCTTCTTAGGGACACAATGGACAGGACTCACTGTGACGCCCTCGATTTGATCGTACACTAATCATACACACAAACGTGTATGATCAAGATCATGGACTCGAAGGAAGATATCACAACACAACTCTACAAATAAAATAAGTCATACAAGCTTCATATTACAAGCTAGGGGCCTCGAGGGCTCGAATACAAGAGCTCGATCATAGATGAGTCAGCGGAAGCAACAATAGCTGAGTACATATATATGTTAAACAAGTTTCCATTAGATGGCTAGCACAAACTGGGATACATATCGAAAGAGGCGCAGACCTCCTGCCTGGGATCCTCCTAAACTACTCCTGGTCGTCGTTAGCGGTCTGCACGTAGCAGTAGGCACCTCCAGTGTAGTAGGAGTCATCGTCGATGGTGGCGTCTGGCTCCTGGGCTCCAACGTCTGGTCGCAACAACTGGGTATAGAAAGGGGGAAAAGGGGGAGCAAAGCAACCGTAAGTACTCATCCAAAGTACTCACAAGTAAGGAGCTGCACTACATATGCATTGGTATCAATGAAAGGGGTAGTATATGTGGTCTGAACTTCAGAATGCCTGAATAAGAGGGGGATAGCTAGTCCTGTCGAAGACTACGCTTCTGGCCGCCTCCATCTTGCAGCATGTAGAAGAGAGTAGATGGTATGTTCACCAAGTATCATCGCATATCATAATCCTACCCGGCGATCCTCCCCTCGTCGCCCTGTGAGAGAGCGATCACCGGGTTGTATCTGGCACTTGGAAGGGTGTGTTTTATTAAGTATCCGGTTCTAGTTGTCATAAGGTCAAGGTACAACTCCGGGTCGTCCTTTTACTGAGGGACACGACTATTCGAATAGATAAACTTACTTGCAGGGGTGCACCACATTTCCCAACACGCTTGATCCCCTTAGGCCGGACACACTTTCCTGGGTCATGCCCGGCCTCAGAAGATCAACATGCCGCATCCCTACCTAGGCACAACAGAGAGGTCAGCACGCCGGTCTAAATCCTATGGCGTAGGGGTCTGGGCCCATCGCCCATTGCACACTTGCACATTGCGTGGGCGGCCGGAAGCAGACCTAGCCTCCCTAATACAAGAGCAGGCGTTCCAGTCCAATCCGGTGCGCGCCGCTCAGTCGCTGACGTCACGAAGGCTTTGGCTGATACCACGACGTCGAGTGCCCATAACTGTTCCCGCGTAGTTGGTTAGTGTGTATAGGCCAGTGGCCAGACTCAGATCAAATACCAAGATCTCGTTAAGCGTGTTATTTGAAGTAACCGCGGACGCCGACCAGGCCCACCTCTCTCCTCGGTGGTCTCAACCTTCCATGTCGCTCCGCCACAAAGTAACAGTTGGGGGCCGTCGGGAACTCAGGCCCACCACTACTTGGATGGAGCCACATGTCCTTTCAGCCCCCACATCGGAATCACTTGCGGGAACTCTACGAGCCGACCCGACTTTAGTCACCACATGTATCATGTGTAATATGTCTAGTATATACCCGTGATCACCTCCCAAGTGATCACGGCCCGATAGTATAGCATGGGAGACGGACAAGAATGTAGGGCCACTGATGGAATACTAGCATCCTATGCTAAGCATTTAGGATTGCAGGTAAAGGTAACAACAATAGTAGCAAGGACAGGCTATGCATCAGAATAGGATTAACGGAAAGCAGTAACATGCTACACTACTCTAATGCAAGAAGTAGAGAGAAGAATATGCGATATCTGCTGATCAAAGGGGGAGGGGGCTTGCTCGGTTGCTCTGGCAAGTAGGGGTCGTCAACAACGTAGTTGATCGGGGCACCAGTAGCGACGTCAGTCTCGTAGTCTGCCGTGAGAGAAGAGGGGGAAGAAACAATGAATACAATGCAAACAGATGCATATCGATGCATGGCATGACAATGAGCATTGCTAGGTGTGCCCTAACGCGGTAGGACGTGATACCAACGAAGGGGGAAAACATCCGGGAAAGTATTCCCGATGTTTCGCGTTTTCGGACAAATGAACTGGAGGGGGAAAGTTGCGTGTTCGCTATGCTAGGAATGTGTGGGGCACGAACAAGCCGCGAATCCAGATTCATCTCGTCGTTCTGAGCAACTTTCATGTACAAAGTTTTTCCATTCGAGCTACGGTTTATTTTATATTAATTTTAAAAGATTTAAATCATTTTTAGGATTTATTTAATTATTTTAAATCAAAATTATCCAGAATAGTGTTTGCTGACATCATCATGATGTCAACAGTCAACAGAACATTGACTAAGTCAAACTGACGTGTGGATCCCGCTGGTCATAGAGTGCTTAGTTAATTAACAAAAGTTAATTAAGTTAATTAGCTCATTAGGTTAATTAAACACGATTAATTAAGTTAATTAAACATGATTAATTAAGTTAATTAATTAATTAATTATTTTAAATTCTTTTTCATTTTTTTATAAAAATGTTCTACGGCGGGCCCCCCTTGTCATAGGCCCTGAGGGGCCTATCGAGTTAACGGGCATGCGGGCATGGGAGAAAGGAGCCCCAGGGGCGGCCGAACCTGGGCGTCGCTGCGGGGCAGCGTCTGGACGGCGGGGAGCGGCAGGGGCGAGCGCGCGCATGGCCGGCGAGGGTGGCGGCGGTGCGCGGGGAGCGGCGGGGAGAGCGGCCGCGGGGTGGGCACGGCCTGGCGTCAGCACGGGCGGCGGAGGCGGGCGTGAGGAGCGTCGGTGGCTTGTGGCCGCGGGCAAGGTCAGGGGAGGCGGGGCACGATGCGGGGTGGGGCTACGCGCGCGGCGATGCAGCGGGGCATGCGGGGCTGATGCGGGATGTGGAAGGCGTGCGAGGGTAGCAGGGCGGGGCGCGCACGCGCCAGCGAGGTGAGCTGCGGCGGTCGGAGCAAGAAGCGGCAGCGGAAGCAGGGGCCGACGACAGGGGAGGGAGGCTGCAGCACGGGAGGACGAGCCATGCGTGGGGCGACGGCGGCGGAGCAGCAACAAGTTGGCAGTGAGCAGGGGCGGGCGAAGCTAGGCGCGGCGCGGGGTGGGGCTTGTAGGGGCGCGGAACGGGGCATGGTCAGCGGCGGAGCACGGTGAGCGCGGGGTGAGGGAGAGAGGAGGACCCGGGACCTCACCACGAGGTGTAGGGATGAGGCAGTGGGGCGTGAGGAGGAAGACGGGGACGATGGCGGAGACGGGGAGGTTGTCCGACGAGGTGGCGGTCCGGCGGGGTGGCCTCCCGCGATGGCGTCGAGCGGTGAGAGCAGAGCCGGGCTCGGGCGCGACCATGGTTCGTTCCCCAGATCTAGATTGAGGGGAGGGGAACATGGGGAGCGACTGTGGGGGAGGGGGAAAGTGGGGCGACGGTTGGCTAGGGTTGGGTCGCCAGGGGGGTTAAGGGAGTGAGCGGGGGCGGCTGGGCCAGTTGGGCGGGCCGGCTGGGGTGTGGGGTGGGTTAAGTAGCGTGTAGGTGGGCTTCGGCTCAGTTGGTCGAGGGGCTTTTCTTTTTATTTTCTTTTTCGTTTAGACTTTTCCCTTTTTTATTTTCCTTTTCTGTTTTAATTCTATTTCCCAAATTGATAGAGGCGAAGGTGTCCCGATGTTTCGATGAGATAGACTATCGCTTTCTGTGGGAGTCGACTTTGACGATCCGACTACGAACGTGTGAAGACGTCGCGCCTTAGCAATCACTAAACCAACTTCCGAGGGTTATTGACCATGCTGGAGCACGATCAACCTGACCACGAGGGTCTATTTCCTGCGAGCAAACGAAGAACAAGCAAGAAACTGAGATTGCAATCTGGATATTGCGAATAAAAGAGGAAAGCTTTATTAATGAAGGTGGGCTTCTGTGACGTCTTGGTCTGGTCGTTGGATACAAACGAAGTACGCGAAGTTGCAGCTATGGTGAACTTTTAGTCTAAACAAAACCCAAAGTCTAAACGACGCCCTAAGGGCTGTATATATGGAGGAAGAGGGAGGAATTTCGTGGCCCTTGGAGGAGGGGTCCAAAACCAACCCTAACTCTTGTTTCCCCACACATACGGACTCTAAAAACAGCCTATACGTAAGTATTTCGAAAATACATGGGCCTGGCCCAATAATAAGGTGATGCAACACCTAGAATAGCCTCTGGATGAAATTTATGAAGTGGCATCTTGTATATTTCGTCCAAGGCTTCATGCACTCCTTATGGTGGCTCCAAAGTCCTGAAGTCATCACCTGTAACTCCGTTCTTGTTCCCCTTGCGCATGCCATCATCTCCATGCTTGGTCTTGCTCCAGTGTTCATCCCTCTTATCCATGCCAAGCCCATCATTTGTAAGCAAAACAAATGTATCCAATTTAGGCAGCATCATATTCTCATGAACATTAGAATCATTACCAAGAAACGAAAGTACCTGATAATTTAATTGGTGTGTGCGAGCTCTAGTAATTGGTCCAGTATGTATAGCAGCAGGGGTTGTGGTGTAACAATGGTATTGATGTCCTCATCATCCTCCCCTTCTTGAAATTAAGTCGTCCTCGACGGAAGCTCATCTCCCTCACCCAAATAAGGCTTCAAATCTGCAATGTTAAAAGTGGGACTAACCCCAATATCTACAGGCAGCTCAAGTTTATATGCATTATCATTTATTTTCTCTAACACCTTAAAAGGACCATCAGCACGTGGCATTAGCTTTGATTTGCGCAAATTAGGAAATCTATCCTTATGCAAATGTAACCAAACAAGATCTCGAGGTGCAAACACAACATGTTTTCTCCCCTTATCTCCAGCAAGTTTATATTTAGCATCATACGCTCAATTTTTTCCTTAGTTAACTCATGCATTTTTAAAATCAATTCAGCACATTCTTTAGCATCAAAATTAACCTTCTCCGAAGATGGAAGAGGCAACAAATCAATAAGTGCACGAGGTAGGAAACCATACACAATTTCAAAAGGGAACATCTTAGTAGTAGAATGCAATGAACGATTATAAGCAAATTCAATATGAGCCAAGCATTCTTCCCACATTTTCTTATTATTCTTCAAAATAGCCCTAAGCATAGTAGACAATGTTCTATTGACTACTTCAGTTTGTCCATCAGTTTGGGGGTGACAAGTAGTACTAAAAAGCAGTTTAGTCCCCAACTTAGCCCACAAACATCTCCAAAAGTGGCTAAGAAATTTAGTATCACGATCTGAAACAATAGTATTTGGGACACCATGCAAGCGAATAATTTCACGAAAGAACAAATTAGCAACATTAACAACATCATCGCTTTGGTATAAAGTGTGCCATTTTCGAGAACCTATCCACGACAAAAAATATGTTATCCCTCCCCTTCTTTGTTTGAGGTAAACCTAAAACAAATTCCATAGATATATCCTCCCAAGGAACACTAGGTACAAGCAAAGGCATATATAAACCATGAGGATTGAGTCGTGACTTAGCTTTTTGACATGTAGTGCAGCGAGCAACCAAACGCTCAACATCTCGTCTCATCTTTGGCAAAAGAAATGTGTAGCAAGTACATCCTTCGTCTTCTTCACGCCAAAATGTCCCATTAATCCTCCTTCATGTGCCTCCTGGAACAACAAAAGACGAACAGAGCTAGCTGGAATGCACAACTTGTTAGCACAGAACACAAATCCATCATTAACGACAAACTTGTTCCGCGTTCTTCCTTCTTTACAATTCTGCATTACATCTTTAAAATCAGCATCTTGCACACATTGTTCTTTGATGGTCTCCAAACCAAATATTTTGAAGTCAAGTTGTGAAAGCATAGTATAGCGACGAGACAATGCATCGACAATAACATTTTCTTTACCCTTCTTGTGTTTAATGACATAAGGGAAAGTCTCAATGAATTCAACCCATTTAGCATGTCTATGATTCAGTTTAGCTTGACTTTTAATATGTTTCAACGATTCATGATCAGAATGTATAACAAATTATTTGGGCCATAAATAATGTTGCCATGTTTCTAAAGTCCGAACAAGCGCATATAATTCTTTATCATAAGTAGAATAATTCAGACTAGGCCCACTCAATTTTTCGAAAAGTATGCAACAGGTTTGCCATCATGTAATAAGACACCTCCTAATCCAATTCCACTAGCATCACATTCAAGCTCAAAAGTCTTATTTAAATCAGGAAGTTGGAGTAAAGGAGCATGTGTCAACTTATCTTTCAATACTGTGAAGGCTTCTTCCTGTGCGGTATCCCAAACAAAAGGTACATCCTTCTTTGTAAGCTCATTGAGAGGTGCAGCAATGGTGCTGAAATCTCTCACAAAACGCCTATAGAATCCAGCGAGGCCAAGAAAACTCCTCACTTGTGTGATCGTTTTGGGCCGCGGCCAACTCTCAATAGCTTCAATCGTGGCTTTATCAACTTCAATTCCCCGTGGAGTAACAACATAGCCAAGAAAAGATACTCGGTCGGTGCAGAAGGTGCACTTCCCAAGGTTGCCAAACAAACATGCATCACGTAGAGCAATAAAAACAACACGTAAATGTTCCAAATGTTCCTCCAAAGATCTGCTATAAATCAGTATATCATCAAAATAGACTACCACAAATCGTCCAATGAAAGCACGTAAAACTTCGTTCATTAGTCTCATGAAAGTACTAGGTGCATTAGTTAACCCAAAAGGCATGACTAACCACTCATATAAACCAAACTTAATTTTAAATGCTATTTTCCATTCATCTCCCAATTTCATACGAATTTGATGGTATCCACTACGCAAATCAACTTTGGAGAAAATTGTAGAGCCACTCAATTCATCAAGCATATCATCTAGCCTAGGAATAGGATGACGATAACGAATAGTAATATTATTAATGCCTCTACAATCAACACACATACGCGGCGTACCATCCTTTTTAGGCACTAGTATAATAGGAACAGCACAAGGACTAAGAGATTCGCGTATGTAACCTTTATCAAGCAACCCATGTACTTGACGCATAATCTCCTTCGTCTCCTCTGGATTGGTACTGTATGGTGCACGGTTGGGTAGCGATGCACCGGGAATTAAGTCAATTTGATGCTCAATCCATTGAATAGGTGGTAATCCCGGTGGCACGTCTTGTGGGAAGACGTCAGCGAACTCCTGCAAAATGTTAGTGACAGCAGGGGGCAAAGAGGAAGGCACGTCCTCGAATGAAAATAATGCCTCTTTGCACACAAAAGCATAGCAAATAGATTTGCTGAAATCTATCTCATCAATATCAGATTTTGTGGCAAGTAAACATGCACTTTTCAATTTAATTTCAGAAGCAACACTAGATGGTTTATTATTAGGTTTCATTTGTTGCTCAAATTCTTTTGCCACAATCTGATTTTCACTCTTATTTTTCTCCTATTTTGCTTTATTAGCTCTATTAATATCATCTTGCAAAATGGATTCAGGAGTCATAGGAAGCAAAGTAATATGGCTATCCTTATGAACAAGAGTATACTGATTATTTCTACCATGGTGCACATAATTTTTATCAAATTGCCATGGTCTACCAAGTAATAAGGAACATGCTTGTGTGGGTACCACATCACAATCAACATAATCAACATATGTAGAGATACTAAAATGCACATGAATAGTATGTGTTACCTTAACCTTGCTGCTGTTGTTGAACCATTGGATGTAGTAAGGATGTGGATGCGGTCTTGTGGTGAGAGATAGCTTCTCCACCATCTCCATGCTAGCCAAGTTGTTGCAACTCCCTCCATCTATGATGACGCGAATAGAACGTTCCTTCACAACTCCCTTTGTATGGAACAAATTATGCCTCTGATTTTGCTCAGCTTGTGTAACCTGCACACTCAAAACACGTTGAGCAACTAAACATTCATACCTGTCAGCATCTTCAGCAGCCATGTATTGCGTCTCGTGATTAGAATCCTCTCCATCGTGTTCTTCATGTGTAATAAGAGCCAAAGTCTCCTCATCATAGTCACTAGCGGACTCATACCCACCATCCTAAGTAGTAATCATCACACGTTGAGATTTGCATTCTCTCACAAAATGTCCTCTTCCCTTACAACGACGACAAATAATATCACTTGTGTGCCCTGTTGATGCCATGGAAGAAGAAGAGCTCTGTGCAGGCCCGACAGGTGTGCTCTTGGCAGATAGTGGTGGTTGTGCCTGCTTTCTTGTATCACGGCTGGAGGTGGCACCTAATGGAGATGCTGGTGCAGTGGAAGTAGAGGATGCACGTGGTGTCCATGATGAACATCGACCTGCAGAAAAGTTAGTTCATGCCAATGCCTGTCAATCCTGCACTTCACGTTCAGCTTTACAAGCAAGATGGAATAAAAGAGTGATATCAGTATACTCCTTATACTCTAGAATGGTCTGAATCTCTCTATTTAATCCATCCATAAAACATGCAAGCATAGCTTTGTTCTCCTCAACAATACCACATCTAATCATGCAAGTTTGTAATTCCTGATAATATTCTTCTACATAATTTTTTCCTTGTCTTAAACATTGCAATTTTTGAAGTAATTCACGTTGATAATATGGTGGAACCCAACGAGTACGCATAGCAGTTTTCAAAGCAGCCCAAGTAGCCGGAATAGGATATAATCTACAATGATCAGACCACCAAACACATGCAAAACTAGTGAAAGCACAAACAACAGCAGGAACATGTCTCTCCTTGGGATAGTGTAAACATGTAAATCGTTGTTCAGTTTCTAACTCCCAAGCAAGATATATATCAAGAACATATCTACCCTCAAATGGTGGAATATTCAATTTCAGTTTAGGGAAATGGTCATGATCTCGTACCTGACGGGGAGCCCTACCATTGCCATTATTTGCATGTGGACGACCTGGTGGTTGTGGTGCTGGTGGTTGCACGTAGTTCTAATTTTTATCAACCTCATCCTCGTAATCTCCCGCAAAATCCTCCTCCTTCGCATCAGCAGCAGGAGCCACAAAAGTATCAACAGCAGCACCAATAGTTTGGCCAGGCGCAAGAGGGAGACAACTCGCTCGGTGGAGGGCTGTTTCGCGACGTGGAGGTTGTTGGAAATATGCCCTAGAGGCAATAATAAAAGGTTATTATCATATTTCTTTGTTCATGATAATTGTCTATTGTTCATGCTATAATTGTGTTATCCAGAAATAGTAATACATGTGTGAATACATAGACCACAACACGTCCCTAGTGAGCCTCTAGTTGACTAGCTCGTTGATCAAAAGATATTCATGGTTTCCTGACTATGGACATTGGATGTCATTGATAACGGGATCACATCATTAGGAGGAGGATGTGATAGACAAGACCCAATCCTAAGCTTAGCTCAAAGATCGTGTAGTTCGTTTGCTGTAGCTTTTGTGAATGTCAAGTATCATTTCCTTAGACCATGAGATTGTGCAACTCCCGGATACCGTAGGAGTGCCTTGGGTGTGCCAAATGTCACAACGTAACTGGGTGACTATAAAGGTACATTACAGGTATCTCCAAAAGTGTCTGTTGGGTTGGCACGAATCGAGACTGGGATTTGTCACTCCGTATGACGGAGAGGTATCTCTGGGCCCACTCGGTAATGCATCATCATAATGAGCTCAATGTGATCAAGTGGTTGATCACGGGATCATGCATTACGGTACGAGTAAAGTGACTTGCCGGTAACGAGACTGAACAAGGTATTGGGATACCGATGATCGAGTCTCGGGCAAGTAACATACCGATTGACAAAGGGAATTGTATACGGATTGATTGAATCCTCGGCATCGTGGTTCATCCGATGAGATCATCGTGGAGCATGTGGGAGCCAACATGGGTATCCAGATCCCGCTGTTGGTTATTGACCGGAGAGTCGTCTCGGTCATGTCTGCATGTCTCCCGAACCCGTAGGGTCTACACACTTAAGGTTCGGTGACGCTAGGGTTGTTAGGAAGACTTGTATGTGATTACCGAATGTTGTTAGGAGTCCCGGATGAGATCCCGGACGTCACGAGGAGTTCCGGAATGGTCTGGAGGTAAAGATTTATATATGGGAAGTTGTCATACGGTCGTCGGAAAGGTTCGGGGGCATATCGGTATTGTACCGGGGCCACTGAAGGGGTTCCGGGGTTCCACCGGGATGGGCCACCTCTTCCGGAGGGCCTTATGGGATGTATGGAGAAGGGAACCAGCCCAAGTGAGATGGGGCGCCACACCCCCCTAGGGCCCATGCGCCTAGGGTGGGGGGAAACCCTAAAGGGGGCGCCCCCTTGCTTGGGGGGCAAGCCCCCCTCCCCTTGGCCGCCGCCCCCCCTCTAGATCTCATCTAGAGGGGGCCACCCCCCTTCCCCCTTCCCCTATAAATAGAGGGGTGAGGGGAGGGCTGCAAAGAACATCCAAGGCGCAGCCCCTCCCCTCCCCAACACCTCTCCTCCTCCGTAAGAGCTTGGCAAAGCCCTGCCGGAGTACTGCAGCTTCACCATCACCACGCCGTCGTGCTGCTGTTGGAGCCCTCTTCCTCAACCTCTCCCTCCTCCTTGCTGGATCAAGGCATGGGAGACGTCCTCGCTCCGTACGTGTGTTGAACACGGAGGTGCCGTCCGTTCGGCGCTAGGATCTTCGGTGATTTGGATCACGACGAGTACGACTCCATCAACCCGTTCTCTTGAACGCTTTCGCTCATGATCAACAAGGGTATGTAGATGCACTCCTCTCTCCCTCATTGCTAGATGACTCCATAGATTGATCTTGGTGATGCATAGAAAATTTTAATATTCTGCTACGTTCCCCAATAGTGGTATCAGAGCTAGGTCTATGCGTAGTTACTATGCACGAGTAGAACACAAAGCAGTTGTGGGCATCGAAATTGTCAATTTGCATGCCGTTACTAGTCTTGTCTTGATTCGGCGGCATTGTGGGATGAAGCGGCCCGGACCAACCTTACACGTACGCTTACATGAGACCGGTTCCACTGACTGACATGCACGAGTTGCATAAGGTGGCTGGCGGGTGTCTGTCTCTCCCACTTTAGTCGAATCAGATTCGATGAACATGGTCCTTATGAAGGGTAAATAGAAATTGGCAATTCACGTTGTGGTTTTGGCGTAGGTAAGAAACGTTCTTGCTAGAATCCTATAGCAGCCACGTAAAAACTTGCAACAACAATTAGAGGTTTTTGCAGCAAGTGTTTTGTGATGTGATATGGCCAAAGGATGTGATGAATGATATATGTGATGTATGAGATGATCATGTTCTTGTAATAGGAATCATGACTTGCATGTCGATGAGTATGACAACTGGCAGGAGCCATAGGAGTTGTCTTTATTTATTTATGACCTGCGTGTCAACATAAACGTCATGTAATTACTTTACTTTATTGCTAAAGCGTTAGCCATAGTAGTAGAAGTAATAGATGACGAGACAACTTCAAGAAGACACGATGATGGAGATCATGATGATGGAGATCATGGTGTCATGCTGGTGACAACGATGATCATGGAGCCCCGAAGATGGAGATCAAAAGGAGCAAATGATATTGGCCATATCATGTCACTATTTGATTGCCTGTGATGTTTATCATGTTTTACATCTTATTTGCTTAGAACGACGATAGCTTAAATAAGATGATCCCTCGAAATAATTTCAAGAGAGTGTACCCCCTAATTGTGCACCGTTGCGAAGGTTCGTTGTTTCGAAGCACCACGTGATGATCGGGTGTGATAGATTCTAACATTCGAATACAACGGGTGTAAGCCAGATTTACACACGCAATACACTTAGGTTGACTTGACGAGCCTAGCATGTACAGACATGGCCTCGGAACATAGAAGACCGAAAGGTCGAGCATGAGTCGTATAGAAGATACAATCAAAATGAAGATGTTCACCGATGTTGACTAGTCCGTCTCACGTGATGATCGGACACGGCCTAGTTAACTCGGATCATGTTATACTTAGATGACTGGAGGGATGTCTATCTGAGTGAGAGTTCATTGAATAATTTGATTAGATGAACTTAATTATCATGAACTTAGTCTAAAATCTTTACAATATGTCTTGTAGATCAAATGGCCCACGTTGTCCTCAACTTCAACGCGTTCCTAGAGAAAACCAAGATGAAAGACGATGGCAGCAACTATACGAACTGGGTCCGAAACCTGAGGATCATCCTCATAGCTGCCAAGAAAGATTATGTCCTAGAAGCACCGCTAGGTGACGCACCCATCCCACAGAACCAAGACGTTATGAACGCTTGGCAGTCACGTGCTGATGATTACTCCCTCGTTCAGTGCGGCATGCTTTACAGCTTAGAACCGGGGCTCCAAAAGCGTTTTGAGAGACACGGAGCATATGAGATGTTCGAAGAGCTGAAAATGGTTTTTCAAGCTCATGCCCGGGTCGAGAGATATGAAGTCTCCGACAAGTTCTTCAGCTGTAAGATGGAGGAAAATAGTTCTGTCAGTGAGCACATACTCAAAATGTCTGGGTTGCATAACCGCTTGACTCAGCTGGGAGTTAATCTCCCGGATGACGCGGTCATTGACAGAATCCTTCTGTTGCTTCCACCGAGCTACAAGAGCTTTGTGATGAACTTCAATATGCAGGGGATGGAAAAGACCATTCTTGAGGTATATTCAATGCTGAAATCAGCAGACGTAGAAGTCAAAAAGGAACATCAAGTGTTGATGGTGAATAAAACCACTAAGTTCAAGAAAGGCAAGGGTAAGAAGTGTTGGGGAACGTTGCAGAAAACAAAACTTTTCCTACGGTTTCACCAAGATACATCTAGGAGTTCATCTAGCAACGAGAGATTAGATGCATCTACGTACCTTGTAGATCGCGAGCGGAAGCGTTCAAAGAACGGGGATGAGGGAGTCGTACTCGACATGATTCGAATCACCGAAGATCCTAGCACCGAACGGACGGCACCTCCGCATTCAACACACGTACGGTCAGCGTAACGTCTCCTTCTTCTTGATCCAGCAAGAGGGAAGAAGAGGTTGAGGAAGATGGCACCAGCAGCAGCACGACGGCGTGGTGGTGATGGAGCAGCAGTACTCTGTCAGGGCTTCGCCAAGCGCTATGGAGGAGGAGGAGGTGTTGGAGAGGGAGAAGGAGGCAACCAAAGGCGTGGATGAAAAGCCCTCCTTCCCCCACTATATATAGGAGGGCCAAGGGGGGGGGGGGCGCTGGCCCTAGGAGATCCAATCTCCTAGGGAGGCGGCGGCCAAGGGAGGTTTCCCTCCCCCCCAAGGCACCTAGGGGTGCCTTCCACTAGTGGGACTCCTCCCATATGGAAACCCTAGGCGCATGGGCCTATTGGGGCTGGTTCTCTTGGCCCATGTAGGCCAAGGCGCACCCCCTCTAGCCCATGTAGACCCCCGGGGCAGGTGGCCCCACCCGGTGGACCCCCGGGACCCTTCCGGTGGTCCCGGTACAATACCGATAACCCCGAAACTTGTCCCGATGGCCGAAATAGCACTTCCTATATATAATTCTTTACCCCCAGACCATTCCGGAACTCCTCGTGACGTCCAGGATCTCATCCGAGACTCCGAACAACATTCGGGTTACTGCATATACATATCCCTACAACCCTAGCGTCACCGAACCTCAAGTGTGTAGACCCTACGGGTTCGGGAGATATGTAGACATGACCGAGACGACTCTCCGGTCAATAACCAACAGCGGGATCTGGATACCCATGTTGGCTCCCACATACTCCACGATGATCTCATCGGATGAACCACGATGTCAAGGATTCAAGCAACCCCGTATGCAATTCCCTTTGTCAATCGATATGTTACTTGCCCGAGATTCGATCATCGGTATCCCAATACCTCGTTCAATCTCGTTATCTGCAAGTCACTTCACTCGTACCATAATGTATGATCCCGTGACCAGACACTTGGTCACTTTGAGCTCATTATGATGATGCATTACCGAGTGGGCCCAGTGATACCTCCCCGTTCATACGGAGTGACAAATCCCAGTCTCGATCCGTGTCAACCCAACAAACACTTTCGGAGATACCTGTAGTGCACCTTTATAGTCACCCATTTACGTTGTGACGTTTGGTACACCCAAAGCACTCCTACGGTATCCGGGAGTTACACGATCTCATGGTCAAAGGAAAAGATACTTGACATTGGAAAAGCTCTAGCAAACGAACTACACGATCTTGCGCTATGCTTAGGATTGGGTCTTGTCCATCACATCATTCTCCTAATGATGTGATCCCGTTATCAATGACATCCAATGTCCATAGCCAGGAAACTATGACTATCTGTTGATCAACGAGCTAGTCAACTAGAGGCTTACTAGGGACATATTATGGTCTATGTATTCACACGTGTATTACGATTTCCGGATAATACAGTTATAGCATGAATAAAGACAATTATCATGAACAAAGAAATATAATAATAGTACTTTTATTATTGCCTCTAGGGCATATTTCCAACAGTCTCCCACTTGCACTAGAGTCAATAATCTAGTTACATTGTGACGAATCGAACACCCATGGAATACTGGTGTTGATCATGTTTTGCCCTAGGGAGAGGTTTAGTCAACGGATCTGCTACATTCAGGTCCGTATGTACTTTACAAATATCTATGTCTCCATCTTGAACATTTTCACGAATGGAGTTGAAGCGACGCTTGATGTGCCTTGTCTTCTTGTGAAACCTGGGCTCCTTGGCAAGTGCAATAGCTCCAGGGTTGTCACAGAAGAGTTTGATTGGCCCCGACGCATTGGGTATGACTCCTAGGTCGGTGATGAACTCCTTCACCCATATTGTTTCATGTGCTGCCTCCGAGGCTGCCATGTACTCTGCTTCACATGTAGATCCCGCCACGACGCTCTGCTTGCAGCTGCACCCGCTCACTGCTCCACCATTCAACATATACACGTATCCGGTTTGTGACTTAGAGTCATCCAGATCTGTGTCGAAGCTAGCGTCGACGTAACCCTTTACGACGAGCTCTTCGCCACCTCCATAAATGAGAAACATGTCCTTTGTCCTTTTTCAGGTACTTCAGGATATTCTTGACCGCTGTCCAGTGTTCCTTGCCGGGATTACTTTGGTACCTTCCTACCAAACTTACGGCAAGGTTTACATCAGGTCTGGTACACAACATGGCATACATAATAGAACCTATGGCTGAGGCATAGGGGATGACACTCATCTCTTCTATATCTTCTGCCGTGGTCGGACATTGAGCTGAGCTCAATTTCACACCTTGTAGAACAGGCAAGAACCCCTTCTTAGACTGATCCATATTGAACTTCTTCAATATCTTATCAAGGTATGTGCTTTGTGAAAGACCTATGAGGCGTCTTGATCTATCTCTATAGATCTTGATGCCTAATATATAAGCAGCTTCACCAAGGTCCTTCATTGAAAAACTCTTATTCAAGTAGGCCTTGATGCTGTCCAAGAGTTCTATATCATTTCCCATCAAAAGTATGTCATCTACATATAGTATGAGAAATGCTACAGAGCTCCCACTCACTTTCTTGTAGACGCAGGCTTCTCCATAAGTCCGCGTAAACCCAAACACTTTGATCATCTCATCAAAGCGAATGTTCCAACTCCGAGATGCTTGCACCAGCCCATAAATCGAGCGTTGGAGCTTGCACACCTTGTCAGAATTCTTAGGATCGACAAAACCTTCCGGCTGCATCATATACAGTTCTTCCTTAAGGAAACCATTAAGGAATGCCGTTTTGACGTCCATTTGCCATATCTCACAATCCTAGAATGCGGCAATTGCCAACATGATTCGGACGGACTTTAGCTTCGCTACCGGTGAGAAAGTCTCATCGCAGTCAACCCCTTGAACTTGTCGATAACCCTTAGCGACAAGCCGAGCTTTATAGATGGTCACATTACCATCCGCGTCTGTCTTCTTCTTAAAGATCCATTTATTTTCTATGGCTCGCCGTTCAACGGGCAAGTCAGTCAAAGTCCATACTTCGTTTTCATACATGGATCCTATCCCGGATTTCATGGCTTCTAGCCATTTGTCGGAATCCGGGCCCGCCATCGCTTCTTCATAGTTCGAAGGTTCACCGTTGTCTAACAACATGATTTCCAAGACAGGGTTGCCGTACCACTCTGGTGCGGAACGTGTCCTTGTGGACCTTCGAATTTCAGTAGGAGCTTGATCAGAAGTATCTTGATCATCATCAATAACTTCCTCTCTAGTTGGTGCAGGCACCTCAGGAACATTTTCTTGAGTTGTGCCATTTTCCGGTTCAAGAGGCAACACTTCATCAAGTTCTACTTTCCTCCCACTTACTTCTTTCGAGAGAAACTCTTTCTCTAGAAAGAGTCCATTCTTGGCAACAAAGATCTTGCCTTCGGATCTGAGGTAGAAGGTATACCCAACAGTTTCTTTACGGTATCCTATGAAGACACATTTTTCCGACTTGGGTTCGAGCTTTTCAGGTTGAAGTTTCTTGACATAAGCATCGCATCCCCAAACTTTTAGAAACGACAACTTAGGTTTCTTACCAAACCATAATTCAAACGGTGTCGTCTCAACGGATTTCGACGGAGCCCTATTTAAAGTGAATGCGGCAGTCTCTAAAGCATAGCCCCAAAAAGATAGCGGTAAATCGGTAAGAGACATCATAGATCGTACCATATCTAATAGAGTGCGATTACGACGTTCGGACACACCATTACGCTGAGGTGTTCCAGGCGGCGTGAGTTGTGAAACTATTCCACATTTTCTTAAGTGTGTGCCAAATTCGTGACTCAAGTATTCTCCTCCACGATCTGATCGTAGAAACTTGATTTTCCTATCACGTTGATTCTCAACCTCACTCTGAAATTCCTTGAACTTTTCAAAGGTTTCAGACTTGTGTTTCATTAAGTAGATGTACCTATATCTACTCAAATCATCAGTGAGGGTGAGAACATAACGATAGCCACCGCGAGCCTCAACACTCATTGGACCGCACACATCAGTATGTATGATTTCCAATAAGTTGGTTGCTCGCTCCATTGTTCCTGAGAACGGAGTCTTGGTCATCTTACCCATGAGGCATGGTTCGCATGTGTCAAATGATTCGTAATCAAGAGACTCTAAAAGTCCATCTGCATGGAGCTTCTTCATGCGTTTGACACCTATGTGACCAAGGCGGCAGTGCCACAAGTATGTGGGACTATCATTATCAACCTTACATCTTTTGGTACTCACACTATGAATATGTGTAGCATTACGCTCGAGATTCATTAAGAATAAACCATTCACCATAGGAGCATGACCATAAAACATATCTCTCATGTAAATGGAACAACCATTATTCTCGGATTTAAATGAGTAGCCATCTCGAATTAAACGAGATCTCGATACAATGTTCATGCTCAAAGCTGGCACTAAATAACAATTATTAAGGTTTAAAACTAACCCCGAAGGTAAATATAGAGGTAGCGTGCCGACGGCGATCACATTGACCTTGGAACCATTCCCGACGTGCATCGTCACCTCGTCCTTTGCCAGTCTCCGCTTATTCCGTAGCCCCTGCTTTGAGTTACAAATGTGAGCAACTGCACCGGTATCAAATACCCAGGAGCTACTACGGGTACTAGTAAGGTACACATCAATTACGTGTATATCATATATACCTTTTGTTTTGCCGGCCTTCTTGTCCGCTAAGTATTTGGGGGCAGTTCCGCTTCCAGTGACCACTTCCCTTGCAATAAAAGCACTCAGTCTTGGGCTTGGGTCCATTCTTTGGCTTCTTCCCAGCAGCTTGCTTGCCGGGCGCGGCAACTCCTTTGCCGTCCTTCTTGAAGTTCTTTTTACCCTTGCCCTTTTTGAACTTAGTGGTTTTATTCACCATCAACACTTGATGTTCCTTCTTGACTTCTACCTCTGCTGATTTCAGCATAGCAAATACTTCAGGAATGGTCTTTTCCATCCCCTGCATATTGAAGTTCATCACAAAGCTCTTGTAGCTCGGTGGAAGCGACTGGAGGATTCTGTCAATGACCGCATCATCCGGGAGATTAACTCCCAGCTGAGTCAAGCGGTTATGTAACCCAGACATAGTGAGTATGTGTTCACTGACAGAACTATTTTCCTCCATCTTACAACTAAAGAATTTGTTGGAGACTTCATATCTCTCGACCCGGGCATGAGCTTGAAAAACCATTTTCAGCTCTTCGAACATCTCATATGCTCCATGTCTCTCAAAATGCTTTTGGAGCCCGGGCTCTAAGCTGTAAAGCATGCCGCACTGAACGAGGGAGTAGTCATCAGCACGTGTCTGCCAAGCGTTCATAACGTCTTTGTTCTGTGGGACAGGCGGTTCACCTAGCGGTGCTTGTAGGACATAATCTTTCTTGGCAGCTATGAGGATGATCCTCAGGTTCCGGACCCAGTCCGTATAGTTGCTGCCATCATCTTTCAGCTTGGTTTTCTCTAGGAACGCGTTGAAGTTGAGGACTACGTTGGCCATTTGATCTACAAGACATATTGCAAAGATTTTTAGACTAAGTTCATGATAATAAAGTTCATCTAATCAAATTATTCAATGAACTCCCACTTAGATAGACATCCCTCCTGTCATCTAAGTATAACATGATCCGAGTCAACTAGGCCGTGTCCGATCATCACGTGAGACGGACTAGTCAACGTCGGTGAACATATTCATGTTGATCGTATCTTCTATACGACTCATGCTCGACCTTTCGGTCTTCTGTGTTCCGAGGCCATGTCTATACACATGCTAGGCTCGTCAAGTCAACCTAAGTGTTTTGCATGTGTAAATCTGTCTTACACCCGTTGTATGTGAACGTAAGAATCAAAACACCCGATCATCACGTGGTGCATTGAAACAACGAACTGTCACAACGGTGCACAGTTAGGGGGAACACTTTCTTGAAATTATTATGAGGGATCATCTTATTTACTACCGTCGGTCTAAGCAAACAAGATGCAAAAACATGATAAACATCACATGCAATCAAATAATAATAGTGACATGATATGGCCAATATCACATAGCTCCTTTGATCTCCATCTTGGGGCTCCATGATCATCCTGTCACCGGCATGACACCATGATCTCCAACATCATGATCTCCATCATCGTGTCTCCATGAAGTTGCTCGCCAACTATTACTTCTACTACTATGGCTAACGCGTTTAGCAATAAAGTAAAGTAATTTACATGGCGTTTCTCAATGACACGCAGGTCATACAAAAAATAAAGACAACTCCTATGGCTCCTGCCAGTTGTCATACTCATCGACATGCAAGTCGTGATTCCTATTACAATAGCATGAACATCTCATACATTACATATAGATCATTCATCATTCATCACAACTTTGGCCATATCATATCACAAAGCACTTGCTGCAAAAACAAGTTAGACGTCCTCTAATTGTTGTTGCAAGTTTTACGTGGCTAAATTAGGGTTCTAGCAAGAACGTTTTCTTACCTACGTGAAAGCCACAACGTGATTTGTCAACTTCTATTTACCCTTCATAAGGACCCTTTTCATCGAATCCGCTCCAACTAAAGTGGGAGAGACAGACACCCGCCAGCCACCTTATGCAACTAGTGCATGTTGGTCGGTGGAACCGGTCTCACGTAAGCGTACGTGTAAGGTTGGTCCGGGCCGCTTCATCTCACAATACCGCTGAAGCAAGATAAGACTAGTAGCGGCAAGAAAGTTGACAACATCTACGCCCACAACAAATTGTGTTCTACTCGCACAAGAAGAACTACGCATAGACCTAGCTCATGATGCCACTGTTGGGGAACGTTGCAGAAAACAAAAATTTTCCTACGGTTTCACCAAGATCCATCTAGGAGTTCATCTAGCAACGAGAGATTAGATGCATCTACGTACCTTGTAGATCGCGAGCGGAATCGTTCAAAGAACGGGGATGAGGGAGTCGTACTCGACGTGATTCGAATCACCGAAGATCCTAGCACCGAACGGACAGCACCTCCGCGTTCAACACACGTACGGTCAGCGTAACGTCTCCTTCTTCTTGATCCAGCAAGAGGGAATAAGAGGTTGAGGAAGATGGCACCAGCAGCAGCACGACGGCGTGGTGGTGATGGAGCAGCAGTACTCCCTCAGGGCTTCGCCAAGCACTATGGAGGAGGAGGAGGTGTTGGAGAGGGAGAAGGAGGCAACCAAAGGCGTGGATGAAAAGCCCTCCTTCCCCCACTATATATGGGAGGGCCAAGGGGGGGGGCGCCAGCCCTAGGAGATCCAATCTCCTAGTGGGGCGGCGGCCAAGGGAGGTTTCCCTCCCCCCAAGGCACCTAGGGGTGCCTTCCACTAGTGGGACTCCTCCCATATGGAAACCCTAGGCGCATGGGCCTATTGGGGCTGGTGCCCTTGGCCCATGTAGGCCAAGGCGCACCCCCTCTAGCCCATGTGGCCCCTCGGGGCAGGTGGCCCCACCCGGTGGACCCCCGGGACCCTTCCGGTGGTCCCGGTACAATACCGATAACCCCGAAACTTGTCCCGATGGCCGAAATAGCACTTCCTATATATAATTCTTTACCTCCAGACCATTCCGGAACTCCTCGTGACGTCTGGGATCTCATCCGGGACTCCGAACAACATTCGGGTTACTGCATATACATATCCCTACAACCCTAGCGTCACCGAACCTTAAGTGTGTAGACCCTACGGGTTCGAGAGATATGTAGACATGACCGAGACGACTCTTCGGTCAATAACCAACAGCGGGATCTGGATACCCATGTTGGCTCCCACATACTCCACGATGATCTCATCGGATGAACCACGATGTCGAGGATTCAAGCAACCCCGTATGCAATTCCCTTTGTCAATCGATATGTTACTTGCCCGAGATTCGATCGTCGGTATCCCAATACCTCGTTCAATCTCGTTACCGGCAAGTCACTTTACTCATACCGTAATGCATGATCCCGTGACCAGACACTTGGTCACTTTGAGCTCATTATGATGATGCATTACCGAGTGGGCCCAGTGATACCTCTTCGTTCATAAGGAGTGACAAATCCCAGTCTCGATCCGTGTCAACCCAACAGACACTTTCGGAGATACCTGTAGTGCACCTTTATAGTCACCATTTACGTTGTGACGTTTGGTACACCCAAAGCACTCCTACGGTATCCGGGAGTTACACGATCTCATGGCCAAAGGAAAAGATACTTGACATTGGAAAAGCTCTAGCAAACGAACTACACGATCTTGCGCTATGCTTAGGATTGGGTCTTGTCCATCACATCATTCTCCTAATGATGTGATCCCGTTATCAATGACATCCAATGTCCATAGCCAGGAAACTATGACTATCTGTTGATCAACGAGCTAGTCAACTAGAGGCTTACTAGGGACATATTATGGTCTATGTATTCACACGTGTATTACGATTTCCGGATAATACAGTTATAGCATGAATAAAGACAATTATCATGAACAAAGAAATATAATAATAATACTTTTATTATTGCCTCTAGGGCATATTTCCAACAAGAAGAACTTCAAGAAGGACGGCAAGGGAGTTGCCGCGCTCGGTAAGCAAGCTGCCGGGAAGAAGCCAAAGAATGGACCCAAGCCCGAGACTGAGTGTTTTTATTGCAAGGGAAGTGGGCACTGGAAGTGGAACTGCCCCAAATACTTAGCGGACAAGAAGGCCGGCAACACGAAAGGTATATGTGATATACACGTAATTGATGTGTACCTTACCAGTACTCGTAGTAGCTCCTGGGTATTTGATACCGGTGCGGTTGCTCACATTTGTAACTCAAAGCAGGAGTTGCGGAATAAGCGGAGACTGGTGAAGGACAAGGCGACGATGCGCGTCGGGAATGGTTCCAAGGTCGATGTGATCGCCGTCGGCACACTACCTCTACATTTACCTACGGGATTTGTTTTAAACCTCAATAATTGTTATTTAGTGCCAGCTTTGAGCATGAACATTGTATCAGGATCTCGTTTAATTCGAGATGGCTACTCATTTAAATCCGAGAATAATGGTTGTTCTATTTATATGAGAGATATGTTTTATGGTCATGCTCCGATGGTGAATGGTTTATTCTTAATGAATCTCGAGCATAATGCTACACATATTCATAGTGTGAATACCAAAAGATGTAAGGTTGATAATGATAGTCCCACATACTTGTGACACTGCCGCCTTGGTCACATAGGTGTCAAATGCATGAAGAAGCTCCATGTAGATGGACTTTTAGAGTCTCTTGATTACAAATCATTTGACATGTGTGAACCATGCCTCATGGGTAAAATGACCAAGACTCCGTTCTCAGGAACAATGGAGCGAGCAACCAACTTATTGGAAATCATACATACTAATGTGTGTGGTCCAATGAGTGTTGAGGCTCGCGGTGGCTATCGTTATGTTCTCACCCTCACCGATGACTTGAGTAGATATGGGTATGTCTACTTAATGAAACACAAGTCTGAGACCTTTGAAAAGTTCAAGGAATTTCAGAGTGAGGTTGAGAATCAACGTGACAAGAAAATCAAGTTCTTGTGATCAGATCGTGGGGGTGAATACTTGAGTCACAAATTTGGCACACACTTAAGAAAATGTGGAATAGTTTCACAACTCACGCCGCCTAGAACACCTCAGCGTAATGGTGTGTCCGAACGTCGTAATCGCACTCTATTGGATATGGTGCGATCTATGATGTCTCTTACCGATTTACCGCTGTCATTTTGGGGCTATGCTTTAGAGACTGCCGCATCCACTTTAAATAGGGCTCCGTCGAAATCCGTTGAAATGACACCGTATGAATTATGGTTTGGAAACAAACCTAAGCTGTCGTTTCTAAAAGTTTGGGGATGCGATGCTTATGTCAAGAAACTTCAACCCAAAAAGCTCGAACCCAAATCAGAAAAATGCGTCTTCATAGGATACCCTAAAGAAACTATTGGGTACACCTTCTACCTTAGATCCGAAGGTAAGATCTTTGTTGCCAAGAATGAGTCCTTTCTAGAGAAAGAGTTTCTCTCGAAAGAAATAAGTGGGAGGAAAGTGGAACTTGATGAAGTATTACCTCTTGAACCGGTAAGTGGCGCAGCTCAAGAAAATGTTCCTGAGGTGCCTGCACCGACTAGAGAGGAAGTTAATGATGATGATCATGAAACTTCAGATCAAGTTACTACTGAACTTCGTAGGTCCACGAGGACACGTTCCGCACCAGAGTGGTACGGCAACCCTGTCTTGGAAATCATGTTGTTAGACAACGGTGAACCTTCGAACTATGAAGAAGCGATGGCGGGCCCGGATTCCGACAAATGGCTGGAAGCCATGAAATCCGAGATAGGATCCATGTATGAAAACGAAGTATGGACTTTGACTGACTTGCCCGATGATCGGCGAGCCATAGAAAATAAATGGATCTTTAAGAAGAAGACAGACGCGGATGGTAATGTGACCATCTATAAAGCTCGGCTTGTCGCTAAGGGTTATCGACAAGTTCAAGGGGTTGACTACGATGAGACTTTCTCACCCGTAGCGAAGCTGAAGTCCGTCCGAATCATGTTAGCAATTGGCGCATTCTATGATTATGAGATATGGCAAATGGACGTCAAAACGGCATTCCTTAATGGTTTCCTTAAGGAAGAATTATATATGATGCAGCCGGAAGGTTTTGTCGATCCTAAGAATGCTGACAAGGTGTGCAAGCTCCAATGCTCGATTTATGGGCTGGTGCAAGCATCTCGGAGTTGGAACATTCGTTTTGATGAGATGATCAAAGTGTTTGGGTTTATGCAGACTTATGGAGAAGCCTGCATTTACAAGAAAGTGAGTGGGAGCTCTGTAGCATTTCTCATATTGTATGTGGATGACATACTGTTAATGGGAAATGATATAGAATTCTTGGAAAGCATAAAGGCCTACTTGAACAAGTGTTTTTCAATGAAGGACCTTGCACAAGCTGCTTATATATTAGGCATCAAGATCTATAGAGATAGATCGAGACGTCTCATTGGTCTTTCACAGAGTACGTACCTTGACAAGATATTGAAGAAGTTCAAAATGGATCAGTCAAAGAAGGGGTTCTTGCCTGTATTGCAAGGTACGAGATTGAGAACGGCTCAATGCCCGACCATGGAAGAAGATAGAGAAAAGATGAGTGTCGTCCCCTATGCCTCGGCCATAGGGTCTATCATGTATGCTATGCTGTGTACCAGACCTGATGTGAACCTTGCCGTAATGTAACGCCCCGAGACCGATGTGCCAGGTGTCGTCCAGTTATTCGCTGTTGTTGCCTTGTCATTACTTGCATGTCATGCATTGCATATCATGTCATCATGTGCATTTCATTTGCATACATGGTCGTCTCATGCATCCGAGCATTTTCCCCGTTGTCCGTTTTTCTTTCCGGCGTTTCGTTCTCCTCCGGTGGTCATTTCTACCTTCTTCTCGTGTGTGGGGATTAAACATTTCCGGATTGGACCGAGACTTTCCAAGCGGCCTTGGTTTACTACCGGTAGACCGCCTGTCAAGTTTCGTACCATTTGGACTTCGTTTGATGCTCCAACGGTTAACCGAGGGACCGAGAAGGCCTCGTGAGTGTTGCAGCCCAACACCCCTCCAATTTGGCCCCAAACCCACCTAAACCTCTTCCATCATCTCGGTCGTTTGATCACGATCACGTGGCCGAAAACCGCACCTCATTTGGACTCTCCTAGCTCCCTCTACCTATAAATATGTGGCTTCCCCCGAATTTTTCGGATCTTTCCCTACCCTAACCCTAGTCTCCGTCCTCCTCCAGCCGCCGGATGTGTCCGACCGGGCCGGACATGTCCGCCCGCCGCTGCGCGTCCAACCGCTGCTCGCCACGTCGCCTCCCCGCCGGCCTCTCTCTCCCCGCGGCCCGCCCGGGCCCGAGGAGGGCCCCCGCGGCCCAATCGTGCCGCGCCGCCGCCTAGTGTCCCCGTCGCCCGCGGGTTCGATGCGCCGCCGCCCGCCTCCTTGCCGGCGTTCGCCCCGCCGCCGCCGACGCTCACCGGCGTCGACTGTCGCCTCACCTCACCTTCCCCGCCGCCGTTTCTCCGCCGGATCTTGCTTCCGCCGCCGCGCCGCAGACCTCCTCCTCCGTGCCTCGGCGACCGAGCCTCCCTGCCGCCTCCTCTCGCCGCTGCAAGCTCCGGCAGCCGCGCCGGCGTGCGCCGCCCCGTCTTCGACCTCGCCGGAGTTCGTCCCTCGCCGGCCGGATCCGGAGAAGAAGGTGGACGAGATCCACCACTCCCTGATCCAAACGCCCCGTCCAGATCCGGATCCCTCCGTCCCGCACGTCTCCGTGCCGGGTTGACTTCTCCGGAGGTATAAATTTCACTAAGTCCCCGAGATTTCCAGTTTCATATGCCCATGTTCATCGCCTCGTAACTTTGCATCCATAGCTCTGATGCATGCATATAGCATATCAAAATGTTCGTCTCAGAGAGTACATCATTTCATCTCATTGCATCATTTTCATTTGAGTTCATCTTGATGCCCGAAATGCTATTAGAAGAGTGCTACTTGAGATAATTGTCAGATCTGCTGCTCCATTTAGATATTTGTCATTTTTGCCATGATTATTGTAGTGCTATATCCATCCATGTCTTTGTTTGCATTTATGGAGTACCCTAGCTTGAGTCAATCGAGCTCTACTTTTGCTATTTCGTGAATCTGGGCAGATTGTCTACTTGTTAGCGATTTTGCCGAGGATGTTGTAGTTGATCCGTGCATGCTATGTTATTGTTCTTGTCATGTCTAGCTTCTATAATGTGTTATCTTGATGGGTGTATGCTTAGATTGTCATGCCTTGCTCTGTAGTGTGTGCTTCGAGCTTGTAAACATGCCTACTTGATATCTGATTTGCATGCTCCAGTTTTTCACTAAGTCTGAGATATGTTTATGTTTTTGCCATGTTCACATGCTTGCAATTGTATTTTCTGATCCCTTTTGGCTCAAGGTCACTAAGGGACTTTTGTTAAGCTCTTTGAGTATCTCCATGCCATGCTTTACTTTGCCATGTTCAGGTCCTATAGCTTATAGTTTTCATGCTCCAAAGTGTGCTACCTAATCTGAAATTCCAGACAAGTGTTAATTTCACTAAGTCTGAGATCTGTTTGCCAAATGCATTTTTTCCATGCTTGTTTGAACCTGTTAATAGATGAATTGGCCGTAGCTCAGTGTTCATCTTTTGTTAAGCATCATGAGTGGATCCCTGCCATGTATTTTGTTGCCATGTTTGAGTGCTGTAGCATGTTCATCTTGTTACATTTAGATGGCTACTTGCTGTAAATCGCAGAACGTGGCCATATTTGAATCGCTTGCCATTTCCAAACCGTAACTCCGATTCCGGCGTTCTTTATATCGTTTTCAAGCGATTTCATATCATCTTTCCAGTGGCACTCTTGGATTTCCATGTTGAGGCCAGGTTCTTTCATTCCTTGTCAAATCATGCATATGCATCGCATACCGCATCCGGCATATCATATCATGTTCATGTGTGGTTTGTTTACTATGTTGTGTGTTTCTTTCCGGTGTTTGCTTCTTCGGGTTGGTTCCGATAACGTCGCGTTTGTGAGGATCTGTTCGTCTATGTCCCGTTTGTCTTCTTCATGGACTCGTTCTTCTTCCTTGCGGGATTTCAGGCAAGATGACCATACCCTTGAAATCACTTCTATCTTTGCTTGCTTAGTTGCTCGCTCTTTTGCTATGCCTATGCTGCGATACCTACCACTTTCTTATCATGCCACCCATATTGTTGAACCAAGCCTCTAACCCACCTTGTCCTAGCAAACCGTTGTTAGTCTATGTTACCGCTTTGCTCAGCCCCTCTTATAGCATTGTTAGTTGCAGGTGAAGATTGAAGTCTGTTCCTTGTTGGAACACGGAGATGTTGTTCCTTGTTGGAACATGTTTACTTGTTGGGATATCACTATATATCTTATTTAATTAATGCATCTATATACTTGGTAAAGGGTGGAAGGCTCGGCCTTATGCCTGGTGTTTTGTTCCACTCTTGCCGCCCTACTTTCCATCATATCGGTGTTATGTTCCCGGATATTGCGTTCCTTACGCGGTTGGGCTATTATGGGAACCCCTTGATAGTTCGCCTTGAGTAAAACTCTTCCAGCAATGCCCAACCTTGGTTTTACCATTTGCCACCTAGCCTTTTTTCCCTTGGGAGTCACGCTCCTGAGGGTCATCATTATTTTACCCCCCGGGCCAGTGCTTCTCTGAGTGTTGGTCCAGCGTGTCAGCTGCCGGTGGCCACCAGGGGCAACTCTGGGCTGGCTTACCCGTACCTAAGACAATCTGAGTGTGCCCTGAGAAAGAGATATGTGCAGCTCCTATCGGGATTTGTCGGCACATTCGGGCGGTGTTGTTGGATTAGTTTTAACCTGTCGAAGTGTCTTGAAGAACCGAGGTACCGAGTCTGATCGGAACGTCTCGGGAGGAGGTCTATTCCTTCGTTGACCGTGAGAGCTTTTCATGGGCTAAGTTGGGATACCCCTGCAGGGATTTGAACTTTCGAAAGCCGTGCCCGCGGTTATGGGCAGATGGGAATTTGTTAATGTCCGGTTGTAGAAAACCTGAACTTGACCTTAATTAAAATGAATCAACCGCGTGTGTTACCGTGATGGTCTCTTTCCAGCGGAGACCGGGAAGTGAACACGGTGTTGGAGTTATGCTTGACGTAGGTTGTTTTAGGATCACTTCTTGATCATACTTTTATCGACCGTGCTTTGCCTTCTCTTCTCGCTCTCATTTGCGTATGTTAGTCACCATATATGCTAGCCGCTTGCTGCAGCTCCACCTCATACCTTTTACCTTTCCCATAAGCTTAAATAGTCTTGATCGCGAGGGTACGAGATTGCTGAGTCCCCGTGGCTCACAGATACTTCCAAAACCAGTTTGCAGGTGTCGATGTGTCCGTGCAGATGACGCAACCAAGCTCAAGGAGGAGCTCTTTGAAGATCTTGTCCTTTATGTTGTTTCGTTCTAGTTGATCAGTAGTGGAGCCCTGTTGGGGTAGATTGGGGACCGTGTCACATTTGGGGTTCTTCTTTTATTTTGGTTCCGTAGTCGGACCTTGGTTGTATTTGGTTGATGTAATGCTTTATTCATGTATTTGTGTGAAGTGGCGATTGTAAGCCAACTATGTATCTTTTCCCTTATTATATTACATGGGTTGTTTGTGAAGATTACCTCACTTGCGACATTGCTTTCAATGCGGTTATGCCTCTAAGTCGTGCTTCGACACGTGGGAGATATAGCCGCATCGAGGGCGTTATAAGTTGGTAATCAGAGCCTTCCCCGACCTTAGGAGCCCCCACTGCTTGATCATTTTTAGCAGCCGAGTTGTGTCTAGAAAAATGTTTTGAGTCATTTAGGAATTATATATCGGAGAGTTTAGGAATTCTTTTTACTTCCCAGTCTCCTCATTGCTCTGGTAAGGCATCCTGACGTAGAGTTTTGACTCTTCTCTTCTCAAATTTCACTAAATTTTTTTACGATCACGCGGGTATCTTGGAATCGTTCCGGTGGTTTTGTGACGAGAACATTGTCTTGGTGCCTCCTGTCAGGGGTTTTGTGGAAGTGTCCCGGGGAGTTGAGCTCCGAGGTGTTGTCGTCATAATTTTATCGTTGCAGTTCTGGAATACCTGAGTTTAGTACGCCGACATCGAAAATCTCTTTTATGCAGTTCGTTGGTGAGATAACCTCGACGCCACCCAGTACTGGGGCGGGAGTTCGGGAGTATTGCCATAACTTGTATAACGGATGCTTTTCGAAGGTTGAGGTAGATGATTTCCGAAGGTTTCTTGGTTATGTGTTGAAGGATGGATACAACTGGATGTAGGATTTGCTAGTTTTGGGTGAGACATTATGCTTCCCCTGTATCCCCAACACCTGATTGCATAACCGGAAAATTTCAGGAGTTTATAGGTGGGAAATCAAGTAGCTCTTAGGATATCTTTCCGACAGATGTATGATATGAAATTGGGGTTCGACGTCTAGTGGTACGCCTATTCACGGTCGGTTTTACAGTGGTCTCGTTGTGTCTTAAAGAGTCCTTGGCTATGCCGACTCGGGGACGCTTCGTATATCATGTGCACTGCCTTGTACATGATGGTGATGTACGATCGAGCCCGTGTAGGCCCCACCACGAAAACTTCGGACGAAATCTCTATCATATGTTTGTTCCTGCTTATTTTGCAAGCTAATCCTTTGTTTTGTTTTGAGTTGTGGTATTCGAGTTGCTTCGATGTCAAGTGTTGATTCCATACCTTTCCCAAATGGTGTTCTCATACTTCGATGTGAATACCAATCCTTCTTGTTCATCAAGATTATTTTTGCCAATCCTTTTTAATCGGTGTGTTTCTCTTCAAGTGGATCCGACCATTTCAACAACCGCAAGATCAAGTATCAGTTCTTCTCAACGGTGTTTGTTTCATCCGTCTCCAAGTTGCCTTTGTTTTCTCGCCCTCCCTCCCTTGTTTTCTTCAACGACTCAGATTTCTTATCCAGTATTCATCTTATTGATGTGAAGTATCTCCATCCTTTCCTAGCAATATTCTTATCCGGTGATTCTCATGAAGATAGTAACGGAGCATCAAGTTCATCATTCTTCGTTCTTTTTCTTCTCCACTGGATTCAATTCAAGCTTTGCCAATTATATCCTTTCCTCGTTACAAATGCTTTCTCATGCCGGTGCAATCCTTAATCATTCACTTCTCACTATTCAATTGTTCCGGAGTGCTCAAGATATCTCGAAGACTCGTGTTTCCACTCTGCATTCGTTCAAGATCTTTCGAGGATGTTCTCTCTTTCAAGCCATTTAAGTCAACCGATGTAATCTCTCCTTTCAAGCAATAATTTCAACGGTGTTTCTTTTCAGTGGGCCCTAACCCACAGGTCTATTCCTAGGATCTTACCCGACTCTTCTTATTTCTCGGAGATATCCTCAAATTTCTTGTCAAAATTTGACGTAAGAATGGATTATCATCAATCAAATGTCTTTTTCCAAGATCTTTCAAATTCTTTTCATCGTCGGTTCAACCTTTCTAATATTCATTCTCCCGGAGTATCTCAACAATTCATGGTGGTGTTTCTCGTCGTCATTCTCGGATTTTGGAGGCCGAAGAAGAGTTTCTCTTTAATCTTGCTCCATTCTCTTCAAGATTCATGATTCTAGTTTGTTGCCATCCTCTTGTAATTGTTTTGATCGTGAAAAATTCTTTTCACCTATCTGAAGCAATTCAAGAGTCTTCTCAGTTTGTTATCCGGAGCCCATCATTTCAGAAGACTTGTTCATTCTCAGCTTTCAGCTCTCGTTCCCCAAATCTCACCGGTGCATCATTCAATATTCTTTAATCAGC
Source organism: Triticum dicoccoides (assembly GCF_002162155.2). NCBI lineage: Eukaryota > Viridiplantae > Streptophyta > Magnoliopsida > Poales > Poaceae > Triticum > Triticum dicoccoides. The sequence goes on from NC_041384.1 coordinate 310,282,918, forward strand.
GCGTGATCTCTTCGTTTCAGTTGTATCTAAATTCTCTCAAGTATCTTCATTCATTTTCATTTCTTACCATGGTTCTTTCAGGTTTCTCTTCCTTATCAATTTATTCATTGTCAATCATACCGGTGGTTCAAAGAAGACCTTCCCAAGTTGGCGCTATATCTCTCTTAATCCTTGCTACAAGAATAAGTAGTGTGCCAAATACGTTGATTGTCATCAATTTAATTGGTGAAGGTTAAGCATAATGTAATTCTTATTCTTGTTTCATCCATATGTTAATCTTTTCTTCCGGAGTTTGTTTATGATGATTAAATTCTTGGTTTCAAGTGCTCGTCTTTCTTTTCCGGAGTTCCAACCTCTAATTATCATGGAGATCCATCTAAATCATTACAAGGTTTCACCTTGTGTTTTCAACTTCTCTTTCTTTTCATTATCTTTTGTTTACCGGAGTTCCTCATGGATGTCCTACATAATGATTCATCAAGGATTTAATTCCTTCTCGAAGTGTTCATCGACATTCTTTGTTAAGAAGCTCAAGTTTTCTTCATATTGTAATCCGGAGTGCATTTCTGTCTACTGTATCATTGGAGGTGGTATTATGTCATTTTTAATAATTTGAGTTCATGTTTCATAACTCACATGTTGTTATGAATGAGGTATTTTAAATCCATCAATCTCGTTGTTGGAGCTATCTTGGGTTATATTTCACCTAAAAGCCTTCCCTAAGGATTGTTGCTATTTATGGTGCCCATATAGGACCCAAGTTCTTCTTTCATCCTTCCGGTGAAATAAGCTTCTCCTATCCTTGTTCTTATCAATCCATTTCTTTTCCCGTGAGTGGCAGGCTGTCACCTCATAATTTGAGATGTATTCCATAAGACCATACCAAACTTATTATTTTCGTTGTTGATTTTTCAACAACTCCGTTCTAGCATTTGTTGTAACCGTGCTCTCTCAAGATATTGTTTCCCTTCGTTCCGGAGGCATTGTGATGTTGCTATCTTCAACCTTTCTTTTTGTTCTTGTCAGGACCCTGTTCCTTTCTTGCTTATCCATCTAACCGGAGTGTGGTGTCATCTCTTCTAGTTCTTTTCGCCTTATCAAGCCTTGCATATCTTCTCAACCTGAGTGCTGTCTGAGATCTTTCTTACCCCTTGTTCCGTGCTCTCAATACTTCCGTAGGATGTATGTTGTGATTTCATCAAGTATCCTCTCACCTTATCTAGTTCTTATTCAATTACTTTCTTTTCAACCGGAGTGCTGCCTGAATTTGGTCTTCCTTGATCCCCTTCCTTAACCGGAGTGTTTTCAATATATATCTTCCCTTCAACCTCAAGGCTTTCACAATGTTCTTTGTCCCTCTTTTCTAACGGAGTGTTTTCAACTTCGTTCATCTCCGTTGTATTCTTTTCTCGTAATGGCTTAACCTTTTCAAGGTTCTTTGGTTTCACTCGTTTGTCAAAGAAGCAACTTAGTTTTACCTCTCCTCTCTTCTCTTCCGTTGTTCCTCCGGTGCCATTCTAGATCTCGGGACGAGATCCTCTCGTAGTGGTGAAGTGTTGTAACGCCCCGAGACCAATGTCCCAGATGTCGTCCAGTTATTCGCTGTTGTTGCCTTGTCATTGCTTGCGTGTCATGCATTGCATATCATGTCATAATGTGCATTTCATTTGCATACATGGTCGTCTCATGCATCCGAGCATTTTCCCCGTTGTCCGTTTTTCTTTCCGGTGTTTCGTTCTCCTCCGGTGGTCATTTCTACCTTCTTCTCGTGTGTGGGGATTCAACATTTCTGGATTGGACCGAGACTTGCCAAGCGACCTTGGTTTACTACCGGTAGAGCGCCTGTCAAGTTTCGTACCATTTGGACTTCGTTTGATGCTCCAACGGTTAACCGAGGGACCGAGAAGGCCTCGTGAGTGTTGCAGCCCAACACCCCTCCAATTTGGCCCAAAACCCACCTAAACCTCTTCCATCATCTCGGTCATTCGATCACGATCGCATGGCCGAAAACCGCACCTCATTTGGACTCTCCTAGCTCCCTCTACCTATAAATATGTGGCTTCCCCTGAATTTTTCGGATCATTCCCTACCCTAATCCTAGTCTCCGTCCTCCTCCAGCCGCCGGACGTGTCCGACCGGGCCGGACATGTCCGCCCGCCGCCGCGCTACCAACCGCCGCTCGCCACATCGCCTCCCCGCCGGCCTCTCTCTCCCCGCGGCCCGCCCGGGCCCCCGCGGCCCAATCGTGCCGCGCCGCCGCCTAGCATCCCCGTCGCCCGCGGGTTTGATGCGCCGCCGCCCACCTCCTTCCGGCGTTCGCCCCGCCGCCGCCGACGCTCGCCGGCGTCGACCGCCGCCTCGCCTCACCTTCCCCGCCACCGTTTCTCCGCCGGATCTTGCTTCCGCCGCCGCGCCGCGGACCTCCTCCACCGTGCCTCGGCGACCGAGCCTCCTTGCCGCCTCCTCTCGCCGCTGCAAGCTCCGGCAGCCGCGCCGGCGTGCGCCGCCCCGTCTTCGGCCTCGCCGGAGTTCGTCCCTCGCCGGCCGGATCCGGAGAAGAAGGTGGACGAGATCCACCACTCACCGATCCAAACGCCCCATCCAGATCCGGATCCCTCCGCCCCGCACGTCTCCGTCCCGGGTTGACTTCTCCGGAGGTATAAATTTCACTAAGTCCCCGAGATTTCTAGTTTCATATGCCCATGTTCATCGCCTCGTAACTTTGCATCCATAGCTCCGATTCATGCATATAGCATATCAAAATGTTCGCCTCAGAGAGTACATCATTTCATCTCATTGCATCATTTTCATTTGAGTTCATCATGATGCCCGAAATGCTGTTAGAAGAGTGCTACTTGAGATAATTGTCAGATCTGCTGCTCCATTTAGATATTTGTCATTTTTGCCATGATTATTGTAGTGCTCTATCCATCCATGTCTTTGTTTGCATTTATGGAGTACCCTAGCTTGAGTCAATCGAGCTCTACTTTTGCTATTTTGTGAATCTGGGCAGATTGTCTACTTGTTACCGATTTTTCCGAGGATGTTGTAGTTGATCCGTGCATGCTATGTTATTGTTCTTGTCATGTCTAGCTTCTATAATGTGTTATCTTGATGGGTGTATGCTTAGATTGTCATGCCTTGCTCTGTAGTGAGTGCTTCGAGCTTGTAAACATGCCTACTTGATATCTGATTTGCATGCTCCAGTTTTCACTAAGTCTGAGATCTGTTTATGTTTTTGCCATGTTCACATGCTTGCAATTGTATTTTCTGATCCCTTTTGGCTCAAGGTCACTAAGGGACTTTTGTTAAGCTCTTTGAGTAGCTCCATGCCATGCTTTACTTTGCCATGTTCAGGTCCTGTAGCTTATAGTTTTCATGCTCCAAAGTGTGCTACCTAATCTGAAATTCCAGACAAGTGTTAATTTCACTAAGTCTGAGATCTGTTTACCAAATGCATTTTTGCCATGCTTGTTTGAACCTGTTAATGGATGAATTGGCCGTAGCTCAGTGTTCATCTTTTGTTAAGCATCATGAGTGGATCCCTTCCATGTATTTTGTTGCCATGTTTGAGTGCTGTAGCATGTTCATCTTGTTACATTTAGATGGCTACTTGCTGTAAATCACAGAACGTGGCCATATTTGAATCGCTTGCCATTTCCAAACCGTAACTCCGATTCCGGCGTTCTTTATATCGTTTTCAAGCGATTTCATCTCATGTTTCCAGTGGAACTCTTGGGTTTCCAAGTTGAGGCCAGGTTATTTCATTCCTTGTCAAATCATGCATATGCATCGCATCCCGCATCCCGCATATCATATCATGTTCATGTGTGGTTTGTTTACTATGTTGTGTGTTTCTTTCCGGTGTTTGCTTCTTCGGGTTGGTTCCGATAATGTCGCGTTTGTGAGGATCCGTTCGTCTACGTCCCGTTTGTCTTCTTCATGGACTCGTTCTTCTTCCTTGCGGGATTTCAGGCAAGATGACCATACCCTCGAAATCACTTCTATCTTTGCTTGCTTAGTTGCTCGCTCTTTTGCTATGCCTATGCTGCGATACCTACCACTTTCTTATCATGCCACCCATATTGTTGAACCAAGCCTCTAACCCACCTTGTCCTAGCAAACCGTTGTTTGGCTATGTTACCGCTTTGCTCAGCCCCTCTTATAGCATTGTTAGTTGCAGGTGAAGATTGAAGTCTGTTCCTTGTTGGAACATGGAGATGTTGTTCCTTGTTGGAACATGTTTACTTGTTGGGATATCACTATATATCTTATTTAATTAATGCATCTATATACTTGGTAAAGGGTGGAAGGCTCGGCCTTATGCCTGGTGTTTTGTTCCACTCTTGCCGCCCTACTTTCCATCATATCGGTGTTATGTTCCCGGATTTTGCGTTCCTTACGCGGTTGGGCTATTATGGGAACCCCTTGACAGTTCGCCTTGAGTAAAACTCTTCCAGCAATGCCCAACATTGGTTTTACCATTTGCCACCTAGCCTTTTTTCCCTTGGGAGTCGCGCTCCTGAGGGTCATCATTATTTTACCCCCCCGGGCCAGTGCTCCTCTGAGTGTTGGTCCAACCTGTCAGCTGCCGGTGGCCACCAGGGGCAACTCTGGGCTGGCTTACCCGTACCTAGGACAATCTGAGTGTGCCCTGAGAAACAGATATGTGTAGCTCCTATCGGGATTTGTCGGCACATTCGGGCGGTGTTGCTGGATTAGTTTTAACCTGTCGAAGTGTCTTGAAGAACCGAGGTACCGAGTCTGATCGGAACGTCTCGGGAGGAGGTCTATTCCTTCGTTGACCGTGAGAGCTTTTCATGGGCTAAGTTGGGACACCCCTGCAGGGATTTGAACTTTCGAAAGCCGTGCCCGCGGTTATGGGCAGATGGGAATTTGTTAACGTCCGGTTGTAGAAAACCTGAACTTGACCTTAATTAAAATGAATCAACCGCGTGTGTTACTGTGATGGTCTCTTTCCGGCGGAGACCGGGAAGTGAACACGGTGTTGGAGTTATGCTTGACGTAGGTTGTTTTAGGATCACTTCTTGATCATACTTTTATCGACCGTGCTTTGCCTTCTCTTCTCGCTCTCATTTGCGTATGTTAGTCACCATATATGCTAGCCGCTTGCTGCAGCTCCACCTCATACCTTTTACCTTTCCCATAAGCTTAAATAGTCTTGGTCGCGAGGGTGCGAGATTGCTGAGTCCCCGTGGCTCACAGATACTTCAAAAACCAGTTTGCAGGTGCCGATGTGTTCGTGCAGATGACGCAACCAAGCTCAAGGAGGAGCTCTTTGAAGATCTTGTCCTTTATGTTGTTTCGTTCTAGTTGATCAGTAGTGGAGCCCAGTTGGGGTCGATTGGGGACCGTGTCGCATTTGGGTTCTTCTTTTATTTTGGTTCCGTAGTCGGACCTTGATTGTATTTGGTTGATGTAATGCTTTATTCATGTATTTGTGTGAAGTGGCGATTGTAAGCCAACTATGTATCTTTTCCCTTATTATATTACATGGGTTGTTTGTGAAGATTACCTCACTTGCGACATTGCTTTCAATGCGGTTATGCCTCTAAGTCGTGCTTCGACACGTGGGAGATATAGCCGCATCGAGGGCGTTATACGTAAGTTTGGTAGGAAGGTACCAAAGTAATCCCGACATGGAACACTGGACAGCGGTCAAGAATATCCTGAAGTAACTGAAAAGGACTAAGGAAATGTTTCTCATTTATGGAGGTGACGAAGAGCTCGTCGTAAAGGGTTACGTCGATGCTAGCTTCGACACAGATCTGGATGACTCTAAGTCACAAACCGGATACGTGTATATTTTGAATGGTGGGGCAGTAAGCTGGTGCAGTTGCAAGCAAAGCGTTGTGGTGGGATCTACATGTGAAGTGGAGTACATGGCAGCCTCGGAGGCAGCATAAGAAGCAGTCTGGGTGAAGGAGTTCATTGCTGACCTAGGAGTCATACCCAATGCGTCGGGCCCGATGACTCTCTTCTATGACAACACTGGAGGTATTGCCCTTGCCAAGGAGCCCAGGTTTCACAGGAAGACCAGGCATATCAAACGTCGCTTCAACTCCATTCATGAAAGTGTTCAAAATGGAGACATAGAGATTTGTAAAGTACATACGGACCTGAATGTAGTAGATCCGTTGACTAAACCTCTCCCTAGAGCAAAACATGATCTACACCAGAACTGCATGGGTGTTCGATTCATCACAATGTAACTAGAATATTGACTCTAGTGCAAGTGGGAGACTGTTGGAAATATGCCTTAGAGGCAATAATAAAAGGTTATTATTATATTTCTTTGTTCATGATAATTGTCTATTGTTCATGCTATAATTGTGTTATCCGGAAATCGTAATACATGTGTGAATACATAGACCACAACACGTCCCTAATGAGCCTCTAGTTGACTAGCTCGTTGATCAAAAGATAGTCATGGTTTCCTGACTATGGACATTGGATGTCATTGATAACGGGATCACATCATTAGGAGAATGATGTGATGGACAAGACCCAATCCTAAGCTTAGCTCAAAGATCGTGTAGTTCGTTTGCTGTAGCTTTTCTGAATGTCAAGTATCATTTCCTTAGACCATGAGATTGTGCAACTCCCGGATACTCTAGGAGTGCCTTGGGTGTGCCAAACGTCACAACGTAACTGGGTGACTATAAAGGTACATTACAGGTATCTCCGAAAGTGTCTGTTGGGTTGGCACGAATCGGGACTGGGATTTGTCACTCCGTATGACAGAGAGGTATCTCTGGGCCCACTCGGTAATACATCATCATAATGAGCTCAATGTGATCAAGTGGTTGATCACGGGATCATGCATTACGGTACGAGTAAAGTGACTTGCCGGTAATGAGACTGAACAAGGTATTGGGATACCGACGATCGAGTCTCGGGCAAGTAACGTACCGATTGACAAAGGGAATTGTATACAGATTGATTGAATCCTCGACATCATGGTTCATCCGATGAGATCATTGTGGAGCATGTGGGAGCCAACATGGGTATCCAGATCCCGCTGTTAGTTACTGACCGGAGAGTCGTCTCGGTCATGTCTGCATGTCTCTCGAACCCGTAGGGTCTACACACTTAAGGTTCGGTGATGCTAGGGTTGTTAGGAATACTTGTATGTGATTAACGAATGTTGTTTGGAGTCCCGGATGAGATCCCGGACGTCACGAGGAGTTCCGGAATGGTCCGGAGGTAAAGATTTATATATGGGAAGTTGTCATACGGTCGCCGGAAAGGTTCGGGGGCATATCGGTATTGTATCGGGGCCACCGGAGGGGTTCCGGGGGTCCACCGGGAGGGGCCACCTCTTCCGGAGGGCCTTATGGGCTGTATGGAGAAGGGAACCAGCCCAAGTGGGCTGGGGCGCCACACCCCCTAGGGCCCATGCGCCTAGGGTTGGGGGGAAACCCTAAAGGGGGCGCCCCCTTGCTTGGGGGGCAAGCCCCCCTCCCCTTGGCCGCCGCCCCCCCTCTAGATCTCATCTAGAGGGGGCCGGCCCCCTTCCCCCTTCCCCTATAAATAGAGGGGTGAGGGGAGGGCTGCAAAGAACATCCAAGGCGCAGCCCCTCCCCTCCCCAACACCTCTCCTCCTCCATAAGAGCTTGGCGAAGCCCTGTCAGAGTACTGCGGCTTCACCATCACCACGCCGTCGTGCTGCTGTTGGAGCCCTCTTCCTCAACCTCTCCCTCCTCCTTGCAGGATCAAGGCGCGGGAGACGTCCTTGCTTCGTACGTGTGTTGAACACGGAGGTGCCGTCCGTTCGGCACTAGGATCTTCGGTGATTTGGATCACGATGAGTACGACTCCATCAACCCGTTCTCTTGAACGCTTCCGCTCGTGATCTACAAGGGTAAGTAGATGCACTTCTGTCTCCCTCGTTGCTAGATAACTCCATAGATTGATCTTGGTGATGCGTAGAAATTTTTAATATTCTGCTACGTTCCCCAACAGAGGTAGTCGTCGTCGTCGTTGTCGTTGTTGGTGGAAGACGCGCGAGCAATTCATTAAACTTGTTATCGAGCTTTGTTTCGAACGTCTTCTCCATGCCATCTATCTTCTCCATGGCCTCTTCAAATCTATTTAGTACATCTTGCACCTGTCCACTCATCATTTGCTAAAATTTATCATGCAACTCCTTATTCGTCATGTTCTCCCAGTCAGTCTCGTCGGCTTGTGATCCTGCCATGGTTAGCAGCAATAGAAACACACAAGAATATGATCCTACACACTACTAACAAGAGGTGGTGGTGGGTGTCACAAATCCGTCAAGCAAATCTCAAATTCTTACCAGTTCTTACCCAACAATAGGCGGTGATCGGCAACCGTCGTAGTCAAAACTCTCAAAGCTTGGATAGAGCGGTTACCAGGGAGAGTCAACGCACGATGTAGATGTATGTGGAGCTAGGAAGGCTTATAATGTGGTAGCAAAAAGGGTCAGCAATAATCAATTCAGAGATGCAAAATTGAATAAACGCTCAACGATGGTACTGTGCTGGTCCTAGGCTCGACCGTGCTAGAGACTCGAGCCTAGAACACTAACAAAATCACGGCGCTGCATTTTTCGTAAACAAGGGAAAAGCACACTCTGGAACTTTTTTCCGCTCTGTTTTTTTGCGCTCCTCTTTTTCTTTGTGAAAAATCACTATAATGGCGAGTGTCTGAAAACTCTTCCCTCATCAAACTGACAGGATGGGCACGGATTTTTTTGACTTTTTTTCGGAAATCAGGGCAGCGACGACGAAAAAGTGTGACAAAAATCACTATGATGGCACGTGGCTCAAAAGACTCAGAAAAGCCTAAAAATAGGATAGGGAAAAATATTTTTGGTCCCCAAAATTTTGGCCTAACAACTGCCCGGAGGTCTCTAGACTTTTTTTTCCGAGACCTACTCAGGCAAGGAAACACAAAATGAAAACTAGATGGATCTCGAAAACAAACCTAATATGAAAAGAACTCGGATTGGTGGTGGACAGGCAGATGTATATGTGGACTCGGATTGGTGGTGGACAGGCAGATGTATATGTGGACTCGGATTGGTGGTGGACAGGCGGATGTATATGTGGACTCGGATTGGTGGTGGACATGCGGATGTATATGGCAGCGGTAAGGAATATGTTGGTGGTATGTGGTAGGAACGATGACGATGGTGCGGCGGCGACGTGACAACTTGTGAACAGAACTCGAAACTCTAAAGGAAACTAGACGCTAAGACCAGCAACTAGACACGATGATGCAACCGCAAATTCAACAATGCAAAACCCTAAAAGGATTATGCAAAGGCTCAGATTGGTTCGGATATGATGACCTAACCCTAATTTTTTTGGCTTTTTCGTGGACTGTAGGTATGAAGAACAGACTCGATCTAAACTATGAAAAACTACAAAATCTCACCGAGCAACCTGGAAATCTGATACCACTTGATAGAGGCGAAGGTGTCCCGATGTTTCGATGCGATAGATATCGTTTTCTCTGGGAGTCGACTTTGATGATCCGACTATGAACGTGCGAAGACGTCGCGCCTTAGCAATCGCTAAACCAACTTCCGAGGGTTATTGACCACGCCGGAGCACGATCAACCTGACCACGAGGGTCTATTTCCTGCGAGCAAACGAAGAACAAGCAAGAAACTGAGATTGCAATTTGGATATTGCGAATAAAAGAGGATAGCTTTATTAATGAAGGTGTGGTTCTGTGACGTCTTGGTCTAGTCGTTGGACACAAATGAAGTACGCGAAGTTGCAGCTATGGCGAACTTTTAATCTAAACAAAACCCAAAGTCTAAACGACGCCATAAGGGCTGTATATATGGAGGAAGAGGGGGGGGGGGATTTCATGTCCCTTGGAGGAGGGGTTCGAAACCAACCCTAACTCTTGTTTCCCCACACATACAGACTCTAAAAACAGCCTATACTTAAGTATTTCGAAAATACATGGGCCTGGCCCAATAATAAGGTGACGCAGCACCTAGATTAGCCTCTGGACGAAATTTATGAAGTGGCATCGTGTATATTTCGTCCAAGGCTTCATGCACTCCTTATGGTGGCTCCAAAGTCCTGAAGTCATCACTTGTAACTCCGTTCTTGACCCCCTTGCACATGCCATCATCTCCATGCTTGGTCTTGCTCCGGTGTTCATCCCTCTTATCCATCCCAAGCCCTTCATTTGTAAGCAAAACAAATGTATCCAATTTAGGCAACATCATATTCTCATGAACATTAGAATCATTACCAAGAAACGAAAGTACCTGATAATTTAATTGGCATGCGCGAGGTCTAGTAATTGGTCCAGTATGTATAGCAACAGGGGTTGTGGGTGTAACAATGGTATTGATGTCCTCATCACAAATTGTTTTAGTTTTGCAAAATATTCAATTAGCACCTAACATAGTAACATTAATTATACCACTGCCACAATAACTTTGGCACCTAGCTAAAATAGTTTAGTATTTTATAAAATATAATAGGAGTATATTTAATTGTTTTTGCTGCTGTTTTAATCACTTTAGGGTATTTAATCATTTTATAAAGATGTTGTTTCTCCACCAATATTATCCATGATTTATTTATCACATTAAGAACATTTTAGTTTGACTTTTGAAAAATTTAATTGTTTGACTTGATTTTAAATTTGAAATTTGGACAGGATTTGAATCATCGCAAGATTAACAACAGTAATCGTGGTGACATGGCATCATTAGCGGAGGGTTACTGTAGTGTAACTATCCGGGCGTCACAATTCTCCTCCACTACAAGAAATCTTGTCCCGAGATTTAAGAGGTGGAATAAGGGGGAAAGGTCCGGTTACGAAATTCTAACGGATCTTCCTGGTCTTGGTCGCTCTCCTCGAAGAGGTTGATCCATAGCGTTGATGTCTTCACTTCTCTGCTTCATGTCGGCATGATGAAGTCGTCATCTTTTCTTAGTAGTCTTCATCATACGTATGAAGGACAAGGGGTAGCTTTGGAAGAACGGACTGCTACAATGTTGCTTATCCGGTGGATAGCATAAGGGAAGGTGGCAGAAAGTAACTCTTGAATTGAAACTTAATAAATTATCGAGAGCAGAGTAAGATACCATGAGAGGTTTTGAGCGAGCAGGCAATTGTTCGGTGCCTAATCAGAAGGTGAAAGGGCTTCAAGGCAACGAGAATAAGTATTGCGTCTGATACCAGAATAGATCACTAGGAAGGTGGCTCGCGAAGTACATACAAAACCAAGCACAAGGGATAACTTCGAAACAGGTATGTATAGGAGAGTCAGGTTTCGATCCTGTGGAACTATGGGTTATTGATGCGGAGCATCCTACGGACATCACCATGTCAAGAGTCCGTTTGGCAAGTGACACGTTTGACATCCACTTCACATACACAAAGGTGAATCATCTCCTTTACGTGTGTTCACTTGACCCCTTCGAGGATGGTATACTACTTGACACTCCACTCGTGTGCATGTATAGGTATTGTCAGAATGCTACGGACGACGAGGAGGAGTGCGAGCGCAAGTGTACAACTACACCTTCCGCGACGAAAGCATGGAAACAAAGACGCAAGAAGAAGAGCTGTCGAAGAAGCTCCAGCGAGCGGACGTCCGGCCCCTCCCAGCGAGCGGACATCTGACACATCTACACCCGAGCCAAATCTGCGAAAGACCGACGACATCGGATGACCGGCGACCGAACGACCGCCATCTACCGGACGTCCGTTGCCACCTCAACCGAGCCAAAGTGAGCGGAAGTCCGGCAACTACCGGACGTCCGGAACCCCACGAGCCACCGGACGACCGGTCCCCAGCGGACGTCCGGTACCTGTTTGCGTGCAGAGATCGGGCTCGAGGACCGTGTATCCCTCTCCCACTTACCCCTTCGTGGACCTAGACTATATATACTCCTCCACCTCCTCCTAGTTAGGGTTAGCGTTGTGATAGCTCATTTGAGAGATAGAGCCTCACTCATCCATATCGGATCTACTCCTTGAGAGAGACCGCGTCCCCTCTTTGGAGAAGATCCACCTTGGATTCAAGACCCCTCACGGGAAGATCCCCACGTGGATTCAAGACCTCCTTACGGAGAATAACCGATTACCTCTTGTATCATCCTTTGTTGACTTTGGATCTTGTATCTCCTCCCGTGTTCCGAGGATCTAGCACATGTGTGACTTAATCTTTTTGGTTTGAGTGTTCCTCTTTGTGCCCCTTTGTGATTTCCCCTCGTGTTCTTCATGTTCATCGCGGGATCCGCTCCTTTCGTGAAAGATCGGCCACATAGGGTTCCACCCTACATCATCTTGGTATCATGAGCCACGTTGATCATGATTTTGGAGCCTCTCGCTACATCTTGAGCACTGCGTTGGTTTTCCCTTGAAGAGGAAAGGGTGATGCAGTAAAGCAGCGTAAGTATTTCCCTTAGTTTTTGAGAACCAAGGTATCAATCCAGTAGGAGACCATGCACAAGTCACCTCGTACCTACACAAACAAATAAGAACCTCGCAACCAATGCGATAAAGGGGTTGTCAATCCCTTCACGGCCACTTGCAAGAGTGAGATCTGATAGAGATAACAATAATAGGATAAATATTTTTGGTATTTTTATGATATAGATTGAAAGTAAAGATTGCAAAATGAAGTAGATTGGAAACTTGTATAAGGAGAATAGACCCGGGGGCCATAGGTTTCACTAGTGGGTTCTCTCAAGATAGCATAAATATTACGGCGGGTGAACAAATTACTATCGAGCAATTGATAGAAAAGCGAATAATTATGAGAATATCTAGGCATGATCATGTATATAGGCATCACATCCGCGACAAGTAGACTGAAACGATTCTGCATCTAATACTATTACTCCACACATCGATCGCTATCCAGCATGCATCTAGAGTATTAAGTTCATAAGAACAGATTAACGCCTTAAGCAAGATGACATGATGTAAAGGGATAAACTCATGCAATATGATATAAACCCCATATTTTTATCCTCGATGGCAACAATACAATGCGTGTCGTTTCCCTTTCTATCACTGGGATCGAGCACCGCAAGATTGAACCCAAAGCTAAGCACTTCTCCCATTGCAAGAAAGATCAATCTAGTAGGCCAAACCAAACTAACAATTCGAAGAGACTTGCAAAGATAAACCAATCATACATAGAAGAATTTAGGGGAGATTCAAATATTGTTCATAGATAAACTTGATCATAAACCCACAATTCATCGGATCTCGACAAACACACCGCAAAAGAAGATTACATCGAATAGATCTCCAAGAGAATCGAGGAGAACTTTGTATTGAGATCCAAAGGGAGAGAATAAGGCATCTAGCTACTAGCCATGGACCCGAATGTCTGAAGTAAACTACTCGCACATCATCAGAGAGGCCATGGAGTTGATGTAGAGGCCCTCCGTGATCAATGCCCCCTCCGGCGGAGCTCCGGAAAAGGCCCCAAGATGGGATCTCTTGGGTACACAAGGTTGCGGCAGTGGAATTAGGTTTCCATGGTGCTCCTGGATGTTTGCGGGGTACGTAGATATATATAGGAGGAAGAAGTAGGTCGGTGGAGCAACGAGGGGCCCACGAGGGTGGAGGGCGCGCCAAGGGGGGTGGGCGCGCCCCCCTGCCTTGTGGCCTCCTCGGTTGTTTCTTGACGTCCACTCCAAGTCTCCTGGATCACGTTTGTTCCAAAAATGACGCTCCCAAAGGTTTCATTCCGTTTGGACTCTATTTGATATTCCTTTTCGGCGAAACACTAAAATAGGAAAAAAACAGCAATTTGGGATGGGCCTCCGGTTAATAGGTTAGTCCCAAAAGTAATACAAAAGTGTAAAATAAAGCCCATTAATATCCAAAACAGATAATATAATAGCATGGAACAATCAAAAATTATAGATGCGTTGGAGACTATCAAGCATCCCCAAGCTTAATTCCTGCTCGTCCTCGAGTAGGTAAATGATAAAAACAGAATTTTTGATGTGGAATTCTTCCTAACATATTTCTCAATGTAATTTTTCTTTATTGTGGCATGAATGTTTAGATCCGAAAGATTCAAGACAAAAGTTTAATATTGATATAGAAATAATAATATTTCAAGCATACTAACTAAGCAATCATGTCTTCTCAAAATAACATGGCCAAAGAAAGTTAACCCTACAAAATCATATAGTCTGGCTATGCTCTATCTTCATCACACAAAATATTAAATCATGCACAACCCTAATGACATGCCAAGCAATTGTTTCATACTTTTGATGTTCTCAAACTTTTTCAATTTTCACGCAATATATGAGCGTGAGGCATGGATATAACACTTTGGTGGAATAGAATGGTGGTTGTGGAGAAGACAAAAAGGAGAATATAGTCTCACATCAACTAGGCATATCAACGGGCTATGGAGATGCCCATTAATAGATATCAATGTGAGTTAGTAGGGATTGCCATGCAACGGATGCACTAGAGCTATAAGTGTATGAAAGCTCAACAAAAGAAACTAAGTGGGTGTGCATCCAACTTGCTTGCTCACGAAGACCTAGGGCAATTTGAGGAAGCCCATCATTAGAATATACAAGACAAGTTCTATAATGTAAAATTCCCACTAGTTTATGAAAGTGACAACATAGGAGACTCTCTATCATGAAGATCATGGTGCATCTTTGAAACACAAGTGTGGAAAAAAGATAGTAACATTGTCCCTTCTCTCTTTTTCTCTCATTTTTTATTTGGGACTTCTTCCTTTTTTTATTTTGGCCTCTTTTCTCCTTTTTTTTATTTTCCGTCCGGAGACCCATCCTGACTTGTGGGGGAATCATAGTCTCCATCATCCTTTCCTCACTGGGACAATGCTCTAATAATGATGATCATCACACTTCTTTTTACTTACAACTCAATACTTAGAACAAAATATGACTCTATGTGAATGCCTCCAGCGGTGTACCGGGATATGCAATGAATCAAGAGTAACGTGTATGAAAACATTATGAACGGTGGCTTTGCCACAAATACGATGTCAACTACATGATCATGCATGACAATATAACAATGATGAAGCGTGTCATAAGAACGAAATGGTGGAAAGTTGCATGACAATATATCTCGGAATGGCTATGGAAATGCCATAATAGGTAAGTATGGTGGTTGTTTTGAGGAAGGTATATGGTGGGTTTTATGGCACCGGCGAAAGTTGCGCGGTACTAGAGAGGCTAGCAATGGTGGAAGGGTGAGGGTGCGTATAATCCATGGACTCGACATTAGTCATAAAGAACTCACATACTTATTGGAAAAATCTATTAGTTGTCGAAACAAAGTACTACGCGCATGCTCCTAGGGGATAGATTGGTAGGAAAAGACCATCGCTCGTCCCCGACCGCCACTCATAAGGAAAGCAATCAATAAATAAATCATGCTCTGACTTCATCACATAACGGTTCACCATACGTGCATGCTACGAGAATCACAAACTTCAACACAAGTATTTCTCAAATTCACAACTACTCAACTAGCATGACTCTAATATCACCATCTCCATATCTCAAAAAATCATCAAGTATCAAACTTCTCTTAATATTCAATGCACTTATATGAAAGTTTTTTTATTATTATTGCCATGTTGTTCTAAAGGACTCTCAAAATAATATAAGTGAAGCATGAGAGACCAATTATTTTTTCTATAAAATAGAACCACCGCCGTGCTCTAAAAGATATAAGTGAAGCACTAGAGCAAAAACTATATAACTCAAAAGATATAAGTGAAGCACATAGAGTAATCTAACAAATTCCAATTCATGTGTGTCTCTCTCAAAAGGTGTGTACAGCAAGGATGATTGTGGTAAACTAAAAAGCAAAGACTCAAATCATACAAGACGCTCCAAGCAAAACACATATCATGTGGTGAATAAAAATATAGCTCCAAGTAAAGTTACCGATGAACGAAGACAAAAGAGGGGATGCCTTCCGGGGCATCCCCAAGATTAGTATTTTTGGTGTCCTTGTATTTTAACTTGAGGTGCCATGGGCATCCCCAAGCTTAGGCTCTTGCCACTCCTTGTTCCATAATCCATCAAATCTTTACCCAAAACTTGAAAACTTCACAACACAAAGCTTAACAAGAAAATCTCGTGAGCTCCGTTAGCGAAAGAAAACAAAACACCACTTCAAGGTACTGCAATGAACTCATTCTTTATTTATATTGGTGTTAAACCTACTGTATTCCAACTTTTCTATGGTTTATAAACTCTTTTACTAGCCATAGATTCATCAAAATAAGCAAACAACACACGAAAAACATAGGCTAGATAAATTATTTATTACTAAACAGGATAAAAAATCAAGGAATAAAAATAAAATTGGGTTTCCACCCAACAAGAGCAATCGTTTAACGCCCCTAGCTACGCATAAAAGCAAGGATAGATCTAGGTATTTCCATCTTTGGTAGGCAATCCATAAGTGGCTCTCATAATAGATTCATAGGGTAATTTAATTTTCTTTATAGGGAAGTGTTCCATGCCTGTCCTTAATGGAAATTGGAATTTAATATTCCCTTCCTTCATATCAATAATTGCACCAATCGTTCTAAGGAAAGGTCTACCAAGAATAATAGGACATGAAGGATTACAATCTATATCAAGAACAACGAAATCTACGGGCACATAATTCCTATTTACAACAATAAGAACATCATTAATCTTTCCCATAGGTTTCTTAATAGTGGAATCCGCAAGGTGCAAGTTTAAATAACAATCATCAAATTCACGGAAACCTAGCAAATCACACAAAGTTTTTGGGATCATGGAAACACTAGCACCCAAATCAGACAAAGCATAGCATTCATGATCTTTAATTTTAATTTTAATTGTAGGTTCCCACTCATCATAAAGTTTTCTAGGGATAGAAACTTCCAACTCAAGTTTTTCTTCATAAGATTGCATCGAAGCATCAACAATATGTTTAGTAAAAGCTTTATTTTGACTATAAGCATGAGGAGAATTTAGCACGGATTGCAACAAGGAAATATAATCTATCAAAGAGCAATTATCATAATTAAATTCCTTGAAATCCAAGATAGTGGGTTCATTGCTATTTAAAGTTTTAACCTCTTCAATCTCACTTTTAACAATTTTTGCATCAAGGTCTAAAAACTCCGAATTTTTGGGACGCCTTCTAACTAAAGTTGACTCATCGCTAGTCCCATCATTATCAAGATTCATATTGCAAAACAAGGATTTAATAGGGGACACATCAATCACTTTTAGATCTTCATCCTTAGTATCATGAAAACTAGAAGAACATGCTTTTATGAAGCAATCTTTTTTAGCACGCATCCTAGCGGTTCTTTCTTTGCACTCATCAATGGAAATTCTCATGGCTTCGAGAGACTCATTGATATAATGCTTAGGTGGAATAGATCTAAGTTTCAAAGCATTAACATCAAGAGAAATTCTGTCCACGTTCCTAGCCAACTCATCAATCTTAAGCAATTTTTCTTCAATCAAAGCATTGAAACTCTTTTGCGAACTAATAAATTCTTTAATACTAGATCAAAATAAGAGGGCATCTTATTATAATTTCCATAATAATTGTTGTAGGAATTACTAGGAAACGTCCTAGAATTAAAATTACGTCTATACGCGTTGTTACCAAAATTGTTCCTACCAACAAAATTCACATCCATAGATTCATTATTATTCTCAATCAAGGTAGACAAAGGCATATCATTAGGATCAGTAGGAGCACTCTTATTAGCCAAAAATTTCATAAGTTCATCCATCTTTCCACTCAAAACATTAATCTCTTCAATTGCATGCACCATTTTACTAGTAGATCATTCAGTGTGCTATTGAGAATAATTAACCATAATTTTATCTAGGAGTTTGGTAGCTTCTCCTGAAGTGATTTCCATAAAAGTGCCTCCCGCGGCCGAATCTAAAAGATTTCTAGAAGCAAAATTCAATCCGACATAATTTTTTTGTATAATCATCCATAAATTCAAACCATGTGTAGGGCAATTATGTATCATTAATTTCATCCTCTCCCAAGCTTGTGCAACATGTTCATGATCAAGTTGCTTAAAATTCATAATATCATTTCTAAGAGAGATGATCTTAGCGGGAGGAAAATACTTAGAGATAAAAGCATCTTTGCACTTATTCCATGAATCAATACTATTTTTAGGCAAAGACGAAAACCAAGCTTTAGCACGCTTTCCGAAAACGAAAATAGCTTAAGTTTAACAATATCATTATCCACATCTTTCTTATTTTGCATATCACACAAATCAACAAAGTTGTTTAGATGGCTAGCGGCATCTTCATTAGGAAGGCTAGAAAACAGATCTTTTATGACAAGATTCAGCAAACCAGTATTAATTTCACAAGATTCAGTATCGGTAAGAGGAGAAATCGGAGTGCTAATAAAATCATTATTGTTGGTATTGGCAAAGCCACACAATTTAGTATTATCTTGAGCCATCATGACAAGCAAGCAATCCAACACACAAGCAAACAAGAAACATGCAAAAGAGGTAAATTGAAAAAGAGAAGGGGAACGGAAAAAGAGGGCGAATAGAACGGCAAGGGTGAAGTGCGGGAGAGGAAAGCGAGAGGCAAATGGCAAATAATGTAATGCGAAGGATAAGAGTTGTGATGGGTACTTGGTATGTCTTGACTTGGCGTAGATCTCCCCGGCAACGGCGCCAGAAATCCTTCTTGCTACCTCTTGAGTACTGCGTTGGTTTTCCCTTGAAGAAGAAAGGGTGATGCAGTAAAGCAGCGTAAGTATTTCCCTCAGTTTTTGAGAACCAAGGTATCAATTCAGTAGGAGACCACGCGCAAGTCACCTCGTACCTACACAAACAAATAAGAACCTCGCAACCAACGCGATAAAGGGGTTGTCAATCCCTTCACGACCACTTGCAAGAGTGAGATCTGATAGAGATAACAATAATAAGATAAACATTTTTGGTATTTTTATGATATAGATTGAAAGTAAAGATTGCAAAATAAAATAGATTGGAAACTTGAATAATGGAGAATAGACACTGGGGCATAGGTATCACTAGTGGCTTCTCCCGAGATAGCATAAGTATTACGGTGGGTGAACAAATTACTGTCGAGCAATTGATAGAAAAGCGAATAATTATGAGAATATCTAGGCATGATCATGTATATAGGCATCATGTCCGCGACAAGTAGACCGAAACGATTCTGCATCTACTACTATTACTCCTAATATTGACCGCTATCCAGCATGCATCTAGAGTATTAAGTTCATAAGAACAGAGTAACGCCTTAAGCAAGATGACATGATGTAGAGGGATAAACTCATGCAATATGATGTAAACCCCATCTTTTTATCCTCGATGGCAACAATACAATATGTGTCGTTTCCCTTTCTGTCACTGGGATCGAGCACCGCAAGATTGAACCCAAAACTAAGCACTTATCCCATTGCAAGAAAGATCAATCTAGTAGGCCAAACCAAACTGATATTTCGAAGAGACTTGCAAAGATAAACCAATCATACATAAAAGGATTCAAAGGAGATTCAAATATTGTTCATAGATAAACTTGATCATTGATGAGGACATCAATACCATTGTTACACCCACAACCCCTGCTGCTATACATACTGGACCAATTACTAGAGCTCTCGCACGCCAATTGAATTATCAGGTACTTTCGTTTCTTGGTAACGATTCTAATGTTCATGAGAATATGATGCTGCCTAAATTTGGCACATTTGTTTTGCTTACAAATGAAGGGCCTAGCTTGGACAAGAAAGATGACCCTTGGAGCAAGTTCAAGCATGGAGATGATGGCATGCGCAAGGGGATCAAGAACGGAGTTACAAGTGATGATTTCAGGACTTTGAAGCCACCATAAGGAGTGCATGAAGCCTTGGATGAAATATACAAGATGCCACTTCATAAATTTTGTCCAGAGGCTATTCTAGGTACCACGTCACCTTATTATTGGGCTAGGCCCATGTATTTTCGAAATACTTAAGTATAGGCTGTTTTTAGAGTCCGTATGTGTGGGGAAACAAGAGTTAGGGTTGGTTTCGGACCCCTCCTCCAAGGGCCACGAAATTCCCCCTCTTCCTCCATATATACAGCCCTTAGGGCGTCGTTTAGACTTTGGGTTTTGTTTAGCTTAAAAGTTCGCCATAGCTGCAACTTCGTGTACTTCGTTTGTGTCCAATGACCAGACCAAGACGTCATAGAACCCCACCTTCATTAATAAAGCTTTCCTCTTTAATTTGCAATATCCAGATTGCAATATCAGTTTCTTGCTTGTTCTTTGTTTGCTCAAAGGAAATAGACCCTCGTGGTCAGGTTGATCGTGCTCCGACGTGTTCAATAACCCTCGGAAGTTGGTTTAGTGATTGCTAAGGCGCAACATCTTCACACGTTCGTAGTTGGATCGTCAAAGTCGACTCCCACAGAAAACGATATCTATCTCATCGAAACATCAGGACACCTTTGCCTCTATCAAGTGGTATCAGATTTCGAGGTTGCTCAATGAAATTTTACAGTTTTTTGTAGTTTAGATCGAGTCTGTTCTTCATTCCTACAGTCCATGAATAAAACAAAAAACAATTAGGGTTAGTTCATCATATCCAAACCAATCTGAGCCTTTGCATAATCTTTTTAGGGTTTTGCATTGTTGAATTTGCGGTTGCATCATCGTGTCTAGTTGCTGGTCTTAGTGTCTAGTCCTTTAGAGTTTCAAGTTCTGTTCACAAGTTGTCACATCGCCGCCGCACCATTGTCATCACCGCTACCATATACCACCATCGTCATCACCGCTGCTATATACCACCATCGTCATCACCGCTGCCGTATACCACCATCGTCTTCACCACTGCCATATACCACCATCGTCATCACCGCTGCCTTTACCACATATCCACCGCCATCACGATAGTCCGAGTTCCACCGGCCTACATATATCCGCCACCAGTCCGAGTTTCCACCAGATGCATCTCCGCCACCAGTCCTAGTCCGAGTCTAGTATTTGTTGCTTTGTTTTGGATATCCAAATCACGCCATACTCCGAGTCGTGACAGAGTCGGACTCCCCAACTTCCGTGCTACCCGCAGTAGAAAAATAGTTCCAGTTTAAAAAAACCAAGTCTGGAAAATTCTGCCTAGGTAGTTTTTAGACCATTTGTAGAGTTTTTCGAAAAAAAATGTTGCGGAGAAAAAAAAGAGGAAAAAAGCGCAATTTTTTTTGACAAAAATAAATAAATTCAGAGCGTGCTCCTCCCTTGTTTACGTGTAGCGCCGTGATTTTGTTAGTGTTCTAGGCTCGCGTCTCTAGCACGGTCTAGCCTAGGACCAGCATAGTACCGTCGTTGAACGTTTATTCAACTTTGCACCTCTAAATTGATTATTGCTGACCCTTTTTGCTACCATATTATAAGCCTTCCCAACTCCACATACATCTACGTCGTGCATTTGACTCTCCTTGATAATCACTCTATCCAAGCTTTGAGAGTTT
Source organism: Triticum dicoccoides (assembly GCF_002162155.2). Lineage (NCBI taxonomy): Eukaryota > Viridiplantae > Streptophyta > Magnoliopsida > Poales > Poaceae > Triticum > Triticum dicoccoides. Next base: position 310,304,432 of record NC_041384.1, read on the forward strand.
TGACTACGACGGTTGCCGATCACCACCTGCTGCTGGGTAAGAACTGGTAAGAATTTGAGTCTTTCTTGATGGATTTGTGACACCCACCACCACCTCTTGTTAGTAGTCTGTAGGATCATATTCTTGTGTGTTTCTATTGCGGCTAACCATGGCAGGATCACAAGCCGACGAGATTGACTAGGAGAACATGACGAATAAGGAGTTGCATGATAAATTTCAGCAAATGATGAGTGGACAGGTGCAAGATGTGCTAAACAGATTTGAAGAGGCCATGGAGAAGATAGATGGCATGGAGAAGACGATCGAAACAAAGCTCGATAACAAGTTTAATGAATTGCTCACGTGTCTTCCACCACCACCACCGGCTGCACCTAACACACCTCTACAACAACAACAACGACGACGACGACTACCTCCACATCACGAAATAGCCCTTCGCCGAGCGAGCCGTGTCCCTCTTGCGCCTGGCCAAACTGTTGGTGCTGCTGTTGATTCTTCTGTGGCTCCTGCTACTGATGCGGAGGAGGATGATTATGTGGGAGATTACGAGGATGAGATTGATCAAAATTAGAACTACGTGCAACCACCAGCACCACAACCACCAGGTTGTCCACATGCAAATAATGGCAATGGTAGGGCTCCCCCTCAGCTACGAGATCATGACCATCTCCCTAAACTGAAATTGAATATTCCACCATTTGAGGGTCGATATGTTCCTGATATATATCTTACTTGGGAGTTAGAAACTGAACAACGATTTATATGTTTACAATATCCCGAGGAGAGACGTGTTCCTGCTGCTATTTGTGCTTTCACTAGCTTTGCATGTGTTTGGTGGTCTGAACATTGTAGATTATATCATATTCCAGCTACTTGGGCTGCTTTGAAAACTGCTAAGCGTACTCGTTGGGTTCCACCATATTATCAACGTGAATTACTTGTACAGCGTTTGAGACAAGGAAAAAATTCTATAGAAGAATATTATAAGGAATTACAAACCGGCATGATTAGATGTGGTATTGTTGAGGAGAAAATAAATGATAATGCATATAAACTTGAGCTACCTGCAGATTTTGGGGTTAGTCCCACTTTTAACATTGCAGATTTGAAGCCTTATTTGGATGAGGAAGATGAACTTTCGTCGAGGACGACTTCATTTCAAGAAGGCGAGGATGATGAGGACATCAATACCATTGTTACACCCACAACCCCTGCTGCTATACATACTGGACCAATTACTAGAGCTCGCGCACGCCAATTGAATTATTAGGTACTTTCATTTCTTGGTAACGATTCTAATGTTCATGAGAATATGATGCTGCCTAAATTGAGTACATTTGTTTTGCTTACAAATGAAGGGCCTAGCTTGGACAAGAAAGATGAACCTTGGAGCAAGTTCAAGCATGGAGATGATGGCATGCGCAAGGGGATCAAGAACGGAGTTACAAGTTATGATTTCAGGACTTTGAAGCCACCATAAGGAGTGCATGAAGCCTTGGACGAAATATACAAGATGCCACTTCATAAATTTCGTCCAGAGGCTGTTCTAGGTGCTGCGTCACCTTATTACTGGGCCAGGCCCATGTATTTTCGAAATACTTAAGTATAGGCTGTTTTTAGAGTCCGTATGTGTGGGGAAACAAGAGTTAGGGTTGGTGTCGGACCCCTCCTCCAAAGGACACGAAATTCCCCCCTCTTCATCCATATATACAACCTTTAGGGCGTCGTTTAGACTTTGGGTTTTGTTTAGATTAAATGTTTGCCATAGCTGCAACTTCGTGTACTTCGTTTGCGTCCAACGACCAGACCAAGACGTCATAGAACCCCACCTTCATTAATAAAGCTTTCCTCTTTAATTCGCAATATCCAGATTGCAATCTCAGTTTCTTGCTAGTTCTTCATTTGCTCGCACGAAATAGATCCTCGTGGTCAGGTTGATCGTGCTTCGGCGTGGTCAATAACCCTCGGAAGTCGGTTTAGCGATTGCTAAGGCGCGACGTCTTCGCACGTTCGTAGTCGGATCGTTTATGTCGACTCCCATAGAAAATGGTATCTATCTCATCGAAACATCGGGACACCTTCGCCTCTATCAATCATAAACCCACAATTCATCGGATCTCGACAAACACACCACAAAAGAAGATTACATCGAATAGATCTCCAAGAGAATCGAGGAGAACTTTGTATTGAGATCCAAAGAGAGAGAAGAAGCCATCTAGCTACTAGCTATGGACCCGAAGGTCTGAAGTAAACTACTCACACATCATCGGAGAGGCCATGGAGTTGATGTAGAGGCCCTCCGTGATCAATGCCCCCTCCGGCGGAGCTCCAAAAAAGGCCCCGAGATGGGATTTCTTGGGTACAAAAGGTTGCGGCGGTGGAATTTGGTTTTCGTGGTGCTCCTGGATGTTTGCGGGGTACGTAGATATATATAGGAGGAAGAAGTAGGTCGGTGGAGCAACGAGGGACCCATGAGGGTGGAGGGCGCGCCCAGGAGGTGGGCGCGCTCCCTGCCTCGTGGCCTCCTCGATTGTTTCTTGACGTCCACTCCGAGTTTCTTGGATCACGTTTGTTCCAAAAATAACGCTCCCGAAGGTTTCATTCCGTTTGGACTATGTTTGATATTCCTTTTCGGCGAAACACTAAAATAGGCAAAAAAAGCAATTTGGGCTGGGCCTCCGGTTAATAGGTTAGTCCCAAAAATAATATAAAAGTGTAAAATAAAGCCCATTAATATCCAAAACAGATAATATAATAGCATGGAACAATCAAAAATTATAGATACGTTGGAGACATATCACCTCCACTCGTAGTTTTCTAGCCTAATTTTGTTGTGTTCTTCCCCAATTTCGAAAATCTCCACAAAAATAGCCCCAATTTTTTTTGTGATTTGTTGGTTTGAGGAAGTTTTGTTGGATTTGCTTGGTTTCAAGTGGAGCTAGCATTTCTTCAAGTTTCCCCATATTTCATCCACGAAATCTCATCAATTTTGACTCCAAAATCCACATTTTCCGCCCAAAATCACGCCCCAGATCTCGCATCTCGCGTGGACCCTGACCCACCGGACTACCGACACTTTACGGACGTCCGGAGCACCTGGAATGACCGGACGTCCGACCCTTTCCGGACATCCAGAACCCCTAACCCAAGCCAAATTTATGGATTTCCGACCCGACCGGACGTTCGGCGACCGGACATCCGTCCTTTTACGAACGTCCGTAACCTGAAAAAACTGACTTCGCTGAAATTTTGTTTCGGCCATAACTAATTCTTCCGGAGTCCGATTTTCGCGTTCTTTAGCTCTTTTTGAAGATCTTGACATCCCCCTTCCCCAAAAAATACTACCATAACCATTTGACTCCATCAAAGGTTTGGAACTTTGGCATCTTTGCTTAGGGCTTCCACCACATCTTACGCTACACCACCATCGACTTTCGCAACCTAACCAATTTTGTTCCCCATCGCATATGTGATTGCTTGAGTAGTGATTCGAGTCTCCTAAGGTGTTTCGGCTACTTAGGGATGGTTGATTCTTCATCAACCACCACCACCACCACTTCCGCATAGGCTTGGGCGCCATACACTTCCGCCATCCCAACTTAACACAATTTTGTTTGAGCTCTGAGTTGTGTCTCCTAAGGTGTTTCGACTACTTAGGGACGGTGACCTTCAACTCCGACTAACATAACCCAATAACCCTCCACTTCCGCATTGCCTACTCGCATAACCCATCATTGCATTTCCGCAATCCCATTGAGCTTCCGCAACACCACCACCGCATCCCGCTACCACCATTTTGACATTTGACATTTGAGATTTTGAGTTTGCGGTTTTCCCATTTCCTAAGGTGTTTCGGCTACTTAGGGACGAGTCTCCATCATCTTGGTATGTACATCAATAACACCGCCACTCATCTTCGCCAAGGACGGTAACCTCCATATCATCTTGGTATCGTGGTATCCCTCCATTGTATATTCCCTTGCCATTGCATTGATAACCCCTAGCCTATTTTGTGTTACTTCCCTATCGAGACTAGCCATTTGAGTATTGCCGGCAATGTTACTTGTGCACATTAGTGATCTACACCATACATTGCATACATACCATACCATATCGGTATCATCTTGGTATCATATCATCCTTTGTGCCACAAGTTTGTTCCCGCATATATACAATTGCTATCTTGGTTTGTGCATTGTGCCAAAGTGTCCATACACAAAAAAGAGAATAAACTTTTAAGCAAAAGAGAAAGAGCAAAGAAGCTTGTAAGCAATAGCCATAGCATCATACCACATTGCATATAAGATTGTCATATCCGATCATCTTGGATCATACCACCGGAACATCATATACATAGCATACTTGGGATAGAAGTCGTTGCATTTTTGTCTCCTATAGGTTGTGCACAAGTATCGTATCCGCCTATTGAGCAATAGTGCTAGCGTCTCTCTAGAGTTGTGCAACAAGAGCATTTTCCGTGGATTCCACATTTTGTGCTCACTCCTTGGTTGCACGACCCCATTTATCTATCCGTGTGTGTGTTTACGTGTACCACATATTGCTATTGGTCTACTTGTTTCACTTGCAAATTTGTGAATCTCTTTCAACATTATTCACTCTTGCTAACATTTTTCATTAAATTTTTTGTGCCACTATCCTCACCGAGCTCCACCATAAGCCTTATTTGTGTAGGTGTGAGAAATCGACAAGATCGGTACTAGTTGTGCTATTTCCTTGTTACACTATTGAGTGATCATTGATCCATCTTCAACATCGGTCAAGGTACATTTGGTATAGTTCTTCTCTTTCTCCACTCATATTTGCTCGAGTCTTATGATGGGTAGGCAAGGCATTTCATCTTCGGTCTACAACAACAACGACGAGTTTGATGCCACAAACAACTCCAACGACGCCAAGATGCAAGCTCAAATGGAGGATATCAAAGCCCTCATCAACTCCTACAAGCGATCTTCCTCATCTTCGAGAAGACGTTCAAGAGCACATGTCTCCGAGCTACCATCTCCGACAAAATCACATCGACATCGACACCATCACCAACAAGGACGTGAAGGTCAAGAGCTCAACACCAACAACCACTCAACGACTTCACCATCTCCCTTGGCATCTTTGCCAAGCGACTTCAAGGCATCTTCGCCTATGGACATACGACATCTTTGCCCACAAGAACCTCAAGAGAAGTTCCCCAATCTCAAGTCCGCGACTTCCACGAGCTACTACGACCTCGACACCGACCATGAGATTCCTTTCTATGGGACTATAGAACCCGAGCAGTATCTCGAGTGGGAGCGTTTGATGGACGACTACCTCAAGCTACATCAAATTCCTCTCGAAGATCAAGTGAAGTGTGCCACAAGGAACTTCCACGACTACGCGTCTACATGGTGGCTTCACGCACCTTCGGAGACCTACGACATGAGTTGGCCCAAGACGAAGAGAGCTTTGCGGCGAGAGTTCGTGCCCCCAACCTACACGGAACAACTTCAACGCCAATTGGAGAATACCATCCAAGGATCCAAGTCCATCGACGAGTGATGTAGGGTAGAACCCTAATCGGCCGACCTTTCACGAAAGGAGTGGATCCCGCGATGAACACGAAGAACACAAGTAGGGAAACGAGGGAAAACACAAGGGGAAACACAAGAGGAACACTCAAACTTACAAGAACAAGTCACACATGTGCTAGATGCTTGAGTACAAGGGGAAAGATACACGATCCAAAGTCAACAACGGACGATACACGGTAACTGGTCTTCTCCGTGAGGAGGTCTTGAGTTCTTCCCTAAAGAGGGGTCTTGAATCCGCTTGGGGGATCTTCTCCGGTGGAGGCTCGAATCTCCGAGGAGAAGGTAACTAAGTGGATGAGCAAAGCTCTCACACAAAATATGAGCTAATCCTTTGCTAACCCTAACTAGGAGGATGAGAGGGAGTATATATAGTCTAAGCCCACGAAGGGGTAAGTGAGAGGGGGGATACATGGGTCGTTGGCTCGTTCTCTGTGCACAGGCAGGGCGGTAGTACCGGACATTGGGCGGCGGGCCCAGGTCGTGCGAACACGGGAATTTGTTGGGTTGAGCGGCACTGGAGCGGGCGTTCGGCGGTAGTACCGCTTGCGGGCCTTCAGTGGTAGTACTGCTTGGTGTGGGCGGTAGTACCGCTCGGGCTGTAGTAGCTGGCTCTCCTTCCCTCGCTCCCGCGCGCACATGGCCTTGGCCCGTAGGCTCTCCATGATCTCCTCGGATGGACCTGAGTATGCACAAGGTCCACGCTTGAGGTAGCATCCGTGTCTTACATGTGGAAAGGGAAGATTCGGAAAGGAGCGAGTTCACCTTGTGTCCAATGGCGTATGCTTGAGGTCTCAACATATGGGCACTAGGGGCTTGGGGAGAAGTCGTATTGTACATGGGGATGATCATAGGACGCTCCGCATCATCTCCCCTCCCTTGGGAAAGATCCGACCTCGGATCGAAAACCTCATCACCATGGAAACGGTTGTCGTGGACGGACTTGTAGTTGGACGAAATGGAAGACATGGCGCAATCCAAGTACTACAAGGTGTCTCCGGAGTGGTACACATTCAAAAAGAGTAAACACAAACGACACTTGGAAATACAATGGTTAGCGCACACAAGGTGTCCATCATGTAAGAATGAGTCCGTGCAACCAGATTGATCATGACAATGTGCGTGAAGCCTATCCAAAAGATATGGAAACGTATGCAAAGCATTCATGGGAGCGAAAACATTTATTATGCACACAATTGTGTTGTGAAAAATGATAAATGCAACCATGGTGCAAAATGATGTCATAGAGAGACGGTGTATCAAAAGCATGAACATGGTAATTGGTGCACAATGTGACTATGTGATCATGCAATTGATGGTGGGCAATATGATGATGATGTATGAATATGCCATCAAGAAAGATCACAACAAATTTGCTAAGGAAATGCACAAGCTCATATATCACGGATGACATCGAAATACAAGATGCAACAAGGCAATCATAATGTGAGACAATCCATGCATAAGATGCAAATTTGTTATGGGTGGTGTTGTACCAGAGCTCAATGTCGTGGTAGAAGTGTTTGTTCGAAGGTTCATCCAATAAGTCCGAGTGCTCCGCAATGTGAAGGTCCATAGAGCCAATCTCCCATGTCGCTCCTCCGTTTGTGAGATGTATCATGTAGACAACAAGGAGACAACAATGAAAGAGTGACCCATCCAATATGCGTAATTGAGGATGGCTCAAAGGGAATGAGTTCACCTTTAGCAGATTCTTGCAAATGTTGGTGTTGCACATCGTGTACGCCTTCACATGACCAAATTATGTCATGACAGTATCGCCTTGTGAATCCTTCAACATGAAAGAACATGACAAACACTCGAAAAAACAAATGAGGTTATCGGAGATGCAAAACCTATCATTCATGTGGTAAAATACCCAACAAGTGGATGCATCATGCTCATCATAAGAAAGGACAAGGGAGCATTTCATAGTAAAGAGGCATATGATGTGAGAACAACCAAATAGAATAGGCGCAATCAAGCAAGCATGCATCACAAGTAAAGTGTCCAAGTCTCCAAGATCAATAATCATAGATGCAACAATTGGAGGCAAGCAACAATGAACAAAATATATCATGTGAGAGGCATGAACATATACGTCATCAACCCAAGAAATCAAGTAATAATGGAACATGGGTGATGCGACAAAGCAAGCAATCATATGAATCAAGGCAAGCAAGCTAGTAGTGCGAAGATGCAACATACTAGAAGGAATCATGTCAAGTATGTCATGTGTGCAAATGGTAGTCATGAATAATGCACAAGACACGGCACAAGCATGAAGGCAAGATATGAGAAAAATAGCATCAATAACATGAGGCACATGATAAACATGGCAATAGCAACAAGGATCTCCACCAAGCATGCAAATACACATAGAAGTAGCATAATGATGAATCATGGGTAGATGCAAGCAAGGGTCACAATTTCATGGCAAAGGCATAGAAGCAAGCATAGCATGCAAAGTGAACACGGTAAAATGAGCATGAAGCGATAAGCGGTATATATCCCATAGCCGTGTGAAAGACAAGTAGAATAGATGCGCGTAGTCGTTGCGTGAAGAGAACGGTGGTAAGGATAGTCCACAGGATCCCAAATCGTCGTTGCTCTCAAGAGCTCTTTTCGTCAACTCTTGGGATTGCGAGGTTGATGAGTATACGTGAGTACCTACACAAAACAAAGACAAAGGGAAAATTGTGTGTGCGTGCTATATGTACACATCATCCATCATGATGTGCACATGCTTGTGTTGGTTAGCACAAAATATCCAATGCTCAAATAAATGAGATGCATGATATAGAAACATGTCATCCATCATGATAGGTTTGTTGTGATGTATAGCATAATGGAGACTCAAATTGTGTAATGCGTCATGGGAAATATCTAGAGCATTGTTATGCGTGGAATGCATATAGTGCAAGCAATTATGGGAATCATGCCAAGTATGGAATGCATCAAAATCTCCTAATATGTATGAGGAAACTATGGGGGTCTCCTCATGAGCATTAATGGAAACATCACACGGAGAATATTGAATTGCACAAATCATGTAAAGGAAGCATGTCAATATCATCACATGAAAAACAAAAGACAATGACCATCATCTCGTCATCTATGCCATAAGTGCAAATGGGATTGATTTTAATGGGGCATGCATAGTTACTATGTTGAGATTGAAATGATGCAATATGTGAGATCTCACTCATAGCATATGACAAGTTCAATGGATTGTCAAACATGATGTGACCAATAGAATTTTCACATGATATCCTATGGAGCATAGCATCACAACTAGGAAAATCAACATGCTCGTCATCATATTCATCATAAATAGGTAAGTCATGACATGAAGAAGTCGCACTAGCATGAAGCATGGGAATAGGTGGATCAACGTCATGCAAGCAATCATTGGTGAGATAGTCCACTAGTGGGACAAGAGAAGCACCATCACCTATGTTACCTTTGGAGCATCGCTCATGTGTTGTAGGTGAGGTGTCGAAGACCGAGTCGTGGTCATCTTTATCTTGATGGAACCATGTGGAGGGTGCATCTTCTTCCACCATGGCCATCATTGTCTCCATTGGAGGTATGGACTCGTCGAGGATAGGCGTGTCATCATGTAGGAGACCTAGCACCAAAGAAGAAAACACACTAGGAGTAGAGGTTAAGTCATTAGAAATCAAAGTGGCCTCACGTGCCGTGTCAACTACCTCACTCACTAAGTGTTGTGGCTCACTCACTCCCTCTTGGATGCTCTCACTCATATGGTTGGTGGAGTCACTCAAATGGCTCTCAACCTCACATATGATGTGTGGCATGCTCTCATGTGTGGGGCTAGTGGTGGTCACACTCATCCTCTCATAGGAAATGCACTCAATGTCACATATGGTGGAGTCACTCATGGTGGGGTGTCTCTCCTCACATGGGAATTGGGGCATCTCGTCATATGTGGGTGTCGGAGATATGTAGGTGCAAATGTCTCCATGCTCAATCATGTCGTGGTCGTAGCCGTGGATGAAGGCCGAAGATGGCACATCATCACTCTCGTCTAAGACCGAAGATAAGGTCTCATGTGCGGTCTCGTAGCTTGACTCGGAGTATGAGTCCAAAATGGGCGCCATCTTCATGTTATTGAAGAGGTTCATGCTCGTCGCCGTTGTTGAAGGGGACGGCCCTAGCTCGACCTTCTTGTCACCGTCTTGTTGTCGTAGGAGGTCCATATGATGTGGCACCTCATAGCTCATCTCCATGACCGAAGGGAATGTCCCATGCTCGACCATCTTCCTTGGAGGGCTTCCGAAGATGGAAGTGTCGCCCTCACTCGTAGGTGGTCTCCTCGTTGGTGAAGATGTCGATGTAGGCGAACTCATGGGAAGTAGGCGAAGATGCCATACGTACGAAGGCGAAGATGCCTTGATGGCACTTGGCGAAGATGCCGAATTGGTTGTTGTAGCCGCAACATGCTCTTGGTGGTGCTTGTCTCGCGGTCTTCTCTTGTGGTCATGGAGTTTGGACTTGGCGTGAAGTAGGGCTTGTTGGGACTTGTAGGTAGGCGCATCTCGAGCATCTTCAATTTGATGGTGTCATTGTCGTGCTTGAGCTCGATGGCATTCGTCGTCGTCGTGCACATGATGCTAGGAGGTGACATGTGGACGACTTGCGCTTATGTCGCTTGGGCGCTCCAAAGATGATTGACTTGCTCGCCGCCGCCTTGAGGATGATGAAGGGGAAGAACGTTTGGCCAACAAAGTCCGAATCTCCTCCATCCTTTCATCTTGCTCCTCCTTGTGCGCGGAAAGCTTGTTGTCGATGTAGTCCCGTTTCCTTGCTTCGGAGTGGTGAATGTCGATGGAGAGGTTCTCGATGCGCTCTCGCAATCTTGATTGTGCGCCTTGCATTCGTCATTGTAGATCAAAGATTGACGCTTTGGTGATGTAGTTGTTCACGCTGTCGTTATTGTTGAAGACCAGAGATGAAATGCCTTGCCTATCCATCACTCCAAGAGAAAAATGTGAGTGGTAGAAAGGGAAGAATGAATACCAAATGTACCTTGACCGAAGTTGAAAGTGGATCAATGATCAGTCCAATGTGGACAAGGAAATAGCACAATTGGTACCAATTCTTGTCGGTTTCTCACACCTACACAAATAAGGCTTATGGTGGAGCTTGGTGAGGATAGTGGCACAAAAATTTGATGCAAAATGTTAGCAAGAGTCAATAATGTTGAAAGAGATTCACAAATTTGCAAATGAAACAAGTAGACCAATAGCTATATGTGGCACACGGAAACACACACACAGATAGATAAATGGGGTCGTGCAACCAAGGAATGAGCTCAAAATGTGGAATCCACGGAAAATGCTCTTGTTGCACAACTCTAGAGAGACGCTAGCACGATTGCTCAATAGGCGGATACGACACTTGTGCACAACCTATAGGAGACAAAAATGCAACGACTTCTATCCCAAGTATGCTATGCATATTATGTTCCGGTGGTATGATCCAAGATGATCGGATATGACAATCTTACGTAATGTGGTATGATGCTATGGCACTTGCTTACAAGCTCTTTGTTCACTCTTTTTCTTTGCTTAAAAGCTTATTCTTTTTTTTGATATGTATGGCCACTTCGCGAAATGCACAAACCAAGATAGCTATTGTGTATATGCGGGAACAAACTTGAGGCACACGAGATGATATGATACCAATATGATATGGTATGTATGCAATAGACGGTTTAGACCACTAATGTGCACAAGTAACGTTGCCGGCAATACTCAAATGGCTAGTCTCGATAGGCAAGTGACGCAAAATGGGCTAGGGGTTAACAATGCAATGGCAAGGGAATATACAATGGAGGGATACCACGATACCAAGATGATATGGAGGTTACTGTTCATGGCGAAGATGAGTGGCAGTGATCTTGATGGAGATACCAAGATGATGGAGACTCGTCCCTAAGTAGCCGAAACACCTTAGGAAACGGAAAACCGCGAACTCAAAATCTCAAATGTCAAATGGTGGTAGCGGGATGCGGTGGTGGTGTTGCGGAAGCTCAATGGGATTGCAGAAATGCAATGATGGGTTTTGCGAGTAGGCAATGCAGAAGTGGAGGGTAAGGTTGTCTATACATGGTGTCGTAGTTGGAAGCACGGTCCCTAAGTAGCCGAAACACCTTAGGAGACACAACTCACAATGCAAACAAAATTGGGTTAAGTTGGGGGTGGACGAAGTGCATGGTTGGTAAGCCTATGCGGAAGTGGTGGTGGTGGTTTATGAATAAGAAACCGTCCCTAAGTATCCTAGACACCTTAGGAAACTCAAATCACTCCTCAAGCAACCACTAATGTGATGGGGAACGAAATTGGTTAGGTTGCGGAAGTCGGTGGTGGTGTAGCGGATGATGTGGTGGAAGCCCTAGGCAAAGATGCCAAAGTTCCAAACTTTTTATGGAGTAAAATGGTGTTAAAACCTATGTATATGGATGGGAGATGTCAATAGCTAGTCAACGAGCTAAAGAAAGCGAAAATCAGACTCCGGATGTGAAAGTTATGGTCGAAACGGTGAAACTCGGAACACTGAAACTGGGAGGGGCGGAAGTACCGCTTGGAAGGGCGGTAGTACCGCTTGTGGAGCCCAGTGGTAGTACCGCTTGGTGGGGCGGTAGTACCGCTCGTGTCGGGAAAATGCGCAGAACTGGATCGGGGCGAATTTTGGGGCGGAAAAGGATGATTTCGAGGTCAAAATTCGAGCGATTTCGTGGATGGAAAGTGGAGAAAATTGGGGAGATGCTAGATCCACTTGAAACCAAGCAAATCTATGGATCAAATCCAACAAAACTTCATCAAACCAACAAATCACAAAAAATTTGGGGCTATTTTTGGTGGGGATTTTCGAATTTGGGGAAGTACACAACAAAATTAGGCTAGAAAACAACGAGGGGAGGCTCCGAAATTGTGATCAACGTGGCTCTAGATACCAATATGATGTAGGGTAGAACCCTAATCGGCTGATCTTTCATGAAAGGAGTGGATCCCGTGGTGAACACGAAGAACACAAGTAGGGAAACGAGGGAAAACACAAGGAGAAACACAAGAGGAACACTCAAACTAACAAGAACAAGTCACACATGTGCTAGATCCTCAAGTACAAGGGGAAAGATACACGATCCAAAGTCAACAACGGATGATACACGGTAACCGGTCTTCTCCGTGAGGAGGTCTTGAGTTCTTCCCTAAAGAGGGGTCTTGAATCCGCTTGGAGGATCTTCTCCGGTGGAGGCTCGAATCTCCGAGAAGAAGGTAACCAAGTGGATGAGCAAAGCTCTTACACAAAATATGAGCTAATCCTTTGCTAACCCTAACTAGGAGGATGAGAGGGAGTATATATAGTCTAAGCCCACGAAGGGGTAAGTGAGAGGGGGGATACATGGGCCATTGGCCCGTTCTCTGCGCACAGGCAGGGCGGTAGTACCGGACATCGGGCAGTAGTACCGCTTAAGCGGTAGTGCCACTTGGACAGGCGGTAGTACCGGGCCCGGGTCGTGCGAACACGGGAATTTGTCGGGCTGAGCGGCACTGGAGCGGGCGTTCGGCGTTAGTACCGCTTGCGGGCCTTCAGCGGTAGTACCGCTTGGTGTGGGCAGTAGTACCGCTCGGGCTATAGCAGCTGGCTCTCCTTCTCTTGCTCCCGCGCGCACTTGGCCTTGACCCGTAGGCTCTCCATGATCTCCTCGGATGGACCTGAGTATGCACAAGGTCCGCGCTTGAGGTAGCATCCGTGTCTTACATGCGGAAAGGGAAGATTCGGAAAGGAGCGAGTTCACCTTGTGTCCAATGGCGTATGCTTGAGGTCTCAACATATGGGCACTAGGGGCTTGGGGAGAAGTCGTAGTGTACATGGGGATGATCATAGGATGCTCCGCATCAACGAGTACTTCAAGGAGATGAAGATTGCCTTGCGACGAGCCGGCGTGGACGGCCCCATTTCGATGAAGTTCCACTTCATGATGGGATTGCACAACGACATCTCCAAGACGATCTTCCTCGAGAACTACAAGTCCCTCAATGACAACTACATTGGTGCTCTCAAGGCGGAACAAGAACTCATGAAGGCCAAAGCTTCTCCACCCCAAGCTCACTTCGCGATGACCAAGCTCTATGAGAACAAGCATGAGGCTAGTACCACCATGATGTCCAAGCCCGATGAGCTCCAAGACGATGCTCCCAAGTTTGACTTCACCGCAATCCCTCTTTGTGGCATTGACGATGCCGAGTCTTCTTCGACTCTTTTTCAAGATGGTGCAGCGATGACTACGACTACGGAGACCATCAAGGACCAAGCTTTGGAGGCGAGCGACGTGGTGTCGAGCAAGGATGATGCTTCCATCTTAGGAGGCGAGAGTGATGATGTGCCATCTTCGGCCTTCATCCATGGCGACAATGATGAGATGGTTGAGTATTTCACCTCAACCATGGCGACGTATGATGACTTGAGTGACTTTTGCCACCATATTGAGAGTGAGAGTGACTTCACCACTAGCCCCATATATGATGTGTTTCCACAATTCCCATGTGAGGAGAGCCACAACCCCCACCACTTGAGTGAGATGAGTTGATTCCACCATATGTGAGTTTGGGTGCACCTATTTTGAGGGAGTGGGTAACCACCACATAGAGATAGTGAGATAGTTGATAGGTCATGTGAGGCCACTTTCAACACTAACGACTTGCCCTCTACCTCTATTGTGTCTTCTCATTTGGTGCTAGGTCCCATCTATGATGATGCGCCGATTCGCGATGACTTTGTCCTCCCTTTGGACAAGACGATAGCCATGGTGGAATATGATGCACCCCCACATTGTTCCATTAAGATGAAGATGACCACCATTTGGTCTTTCCCACCTCACCTACACCACATGAGTGGATTGACAAGGGTAACATAGGTGAAGGTGATGCTCTAGTCCCACTGGTGGACATTCTTGACATTGATTGCTTGCATGATGTTGATCAACCTATTACCATGCTTCATGCTAGTGCGACTTCCCCATGCGATGATTTACCCATTTATGATGAGTTTGATGATTGCCATGTGGAGTCTATTAGTTGTGATGCCATGTTGCATAGGATTTCTTGTGACAATTCCTTAGGTCACATCATGTTTGCCAATCCGCTTGACTTGCCATATGCTATGCATGAGATCAATCATATGTCATATTTGCAATCTCTTCATAGTGACTATGCATATGCTATTAAAATAAACCCAATTTGCACATATGGCATAGATGACAAGCCCATGGTTATTGGCATTTGTTTTTCTTGTGATGATATTGATATGCTCCCTTTGCATCATTTATCTCATATGCCATGCCATAACTACCTAGCTTCGGATATGCATTGTTTTGGATATTGTCCATTTTCTCCATATGATGTTTCAAATATTGCACATGAGGAGACCCCCATAGTTTCCTCATACATTTTAGGAGATTTTGATTCATCCCATTCATTGCATGATCCCAATACTTGTGTGCACAATATGCTCCCCATGAATAAAAATGCTATTGTTGTGCCTTATACGTGTATGCTCAATTTGCTTCCCCATCGTGTTATACACAATAACTATTCTTTCATGACGGATGACATGTTCTTATACCATGCATCAAATTTCTTTGAGCGATGCTTATCTTGTGCTAACTCTCACGTGCACATACACATCATGATGGATGATGTGTACATTTACCACACACACAATCTCTTTCGTTTGTGTCTCTTTTGTGTAGGTACCCATGAGTTCTTGTCAACCTCGCAATCCCACGAGTTGACAAAACGAGCTCTAGAGAGCAATGATGACTTGGGATCCCATGGAGTGTCTTTCCCACCGCTCTCTTCACGCATTTATTCTACATGGACCTCACTTGGCTATGGGTTGTTGTCCATTATATATCCTTTGCCCATCTTGCCATGTTCACTTTGCATGATATGCTCATTCCTATACCTTTGCCATGCATTTGTGACCCATGCTTTGCATTACACATGATGATTGATTCTCATACTTGTATGTGTATTTGCAAACTTGGTGGAGATATTGCTAGTTATTACCATGTTTGCTTTGTGTCCCATTCCTATGATGATACTATGATCTTGCTTTGTGTTCATGCTTGCAATATTTCATGTGCATTGTCTATGCCTATTATTTGCTCACATGACATGATTGCCATGATTTACTCTAGTATGTTGCATCTTCGCACTACTAGCTTGCACGACTCGATTACTATGTTTGCTTGCCTTGTTGCATCACCGATGATTCAAACTTGCTCATTTCATGCGGTTGATGACAACCATCTACATGCTATGCACATGATTGTTATTCCTTGCCGTCATATTTCTCCATATGTTGCCTCTCTCATGCTCGATGATTTGCCATGTATTGAGTGCAATTATGCCTTTAGTCTTGATAATGAGTTTGCCCCCATAGCATTCTCGCATATATTTGGAGATTTTGACATTTTTTCTTGTGAAGCATGCTTGTCTTGCCTCTTTGCACCATATACCTAGTGCCATAAATATAGCCATTGTTGCATCATATTATTCATGCACTTGTGCTTCTAATGGTTATATGCAAAAGAAGAGAACCATCATGATGGATGATGTGTTTATCTACCATGCGCATATGTTCTTTGCCTTGTTTTGTGCATGTGTAGGAAACTTGGACCTCGTGTTAACTTCCACGTCACGTGAGTTGACAATCCGAGCTCTTGAGAGCGAACCACCTCCTACTACGATGATTCTACATCGCATTTTCTTGTACTTTGGCATTGTGAAGAATGCACAAGGACACGCCTTCAAGGTGACATCTTTCTTGAGCATGGATATTGCGGATCATTCTACTTGTGTTGCTTGCACCATGAGACTTATTGGTCATCTTGGACCACTTCATTGCGCACATGTTAGATATCTTGCTTCACCTTGCCATTTTCAAAATTCCACACATCATGATATATATGCCTTGTGTGTTGCATCCTATTCTTGGATTACTTGCTCCTATCACATGTTTGGTTGCAACAATGTCATTTCTTCACATATGCCATGTCCCATCGATTGCTACATGCTTGCCTGGATTGCCTCACACATGATGAACAATTGCTCTTTCTATTGTGTTGAGTGCCACACTATATTCACTACACCCTATGCACATTATGCTTGGATTGTCTTGCACTTGGCCCATGTGTTTAGACACTTCATTTCTTTTGGTGTTGTGAATGATTCCTATGCCTACCATAGACCTTTCATTGAGCAATTTGTGAATGCTTGCTATGAAATTGAGGTAGATGCTTCTTCTCTTGCCACACATATTTGCATCACTACCTCACATCCACATGCTTATCCCCATGATTTCTTTGCTTGTGCTCGATTGATATACTTACATGCCATGTCACAATCCTTTGTCACACCATATGCTTTGCATGATGACGACACTTGTTTGGTGAATAACCTCTTGAATGCTTGGTTTTGCACTAATGCTAACCACATTTGTTTTTCCAAGTGTTTGTTGTCCTTAATCCTTTTTAAGGAATCACAAGGCGGTGCGACATTGGAGAGTGCCCATTTGGAGCTTCAAGATGACAAGAACTTTGTGAATGTCCACTTCTACACGGCGAAGCCATCTCTTTCCCATGGTGATTTGGTTTTCGATCTGAGGTCGGATCTTTCCCAAGGGAGGGGAGATGATGCGGAGCATCCTACGGACATCACCATGTCAAGAGTCCGTTTGGCAAGTGACACGTTCGACATCCGCTTCACATACACAAAGGTGAATCATCTCCTTTACGCGTGTTCACTTGACCCCTTCGAGGATGATATACTACTTGACACTCCACTCATGTGCATGCATAGGTATTGTCGGAATGCTACGGACGACGAGGATGAGTGTGAGCGCAAGTGTACAACTACACCCTCCGCGAGGGAAGTGGAAACGAAGACGCAAGAAGAAGAGCTGCCGAAGAAGCTCCAGCGAACGGACGTCCGGATGACACCGGACGACCGGCCCCTCCCAGCGAGCAGATGTCCGGCCCCCACCGGACGACCGGCACATCTACGACCGAGCCAAATCCATGGAAGACCGACGACACTGGACGACCGTCGACCGGACGACCGCCAGCTACCGGACGTCCGGTGCCATCTCAACCGAGCCAAAGTGAGCGGAAGTCCGGCGACTATCGGATGTCCGGAAGCCGACGAGCCACCGGACGACCAGTCCCCAGCGGACGTCCGATACCTGTCTGCGCGCAGAGATCGGGCCTGAGTCCCATGTATCCCTCTCCCACTTACCCCTTCGTGGACCTAGACTATATATACTCCTCCACCTCCTCCTAGTTAGGGTTAGCGTTGTGATAGCTCATTTGAGAGATAGGGCCTCGCTCATCCATATCAGATCTACTCCTTGAGAGAGACCGCGACCCCACTTCAGAGAAGATCCACCTTGGATTCAAGACCCCTCATGGGAAGATCCCCTCGTGGATTCAAGACCTCCTTACGGTGAAGAACCGGTTACCTCTTGTATCGTCCTTTGTTGACTTTGGATCTTGTATCTCCTCTCGTGTTCCGAGGATCTAGCACATGTGTGACTTAATCTTGTTGGTTTGAGTGTTCCTCTTTGTGCCCCTTTGTGATTTCCCCTCGTGTTTCCCCTCGTGTTCTTCATGTTCATCGCGGGATCCGCTCCTTTCGTGAAAGATCGACCACATAGGGTTCCACCCTACATTAGTTATGGGCCCACCATGTGGGTTAAAAGTAGAAAGGGTGCCGACATCTTGCATGATCATGTAAGCCAGGCATGTCAGAGGATAACCTGTCAGTTATGTCGGCAACAACATTGGTACCAAGGGCGAGGGACGAAGAGAACCATTTTCCTGCTTGTTGAATGAGGCGGACCAATTAGGCAAAGTTCTCGTCCATTAGTGGCTACCAGAATGTCATCAACAATAGTAACAGGGTCTTGCTGACAGAATTGTACACCGAGGTGTTTACATAAGCAGGGAAATATTACTGCTTATATCATATAGATCACAAGAAAGGTTAAACAAAACAATGGAAAGGAAAATGTGACCATCAGATTAAACAGAAAAATGGAAAGGAAAATGTGTTTAAACACATAATTCTGGGGCATATCATTCCCACGGACAAGTAGAGCATGATATCCATGACAGGATATAAAGTAGAAAACCATTTAGGTAAGGGAGATAAATTTCATGACATTACCCATACAACGGTGTTTGGATAATTGAGTAAGAAACATTTAGCATTGGGCTTCAAATGTTCTTGCTGAAAATGGGAGTACCATAGACATGCTTCGAGATAGCATTTACATGGTGTTCAAGCAAGGTCAGACTTTGGATACACAAAGGATCCATCAGGAACAACTTATAGAATAAGACTTACCATTTCCTCATGGAAGAATGGTTAACCTTGCTAAAAAGAAAACTATAACAATAGTTCCTCCGACCAGGTGTGCTAGGCATAACATCACCTTACCGAGTCATAAGAGGACCAATGTTATAACTCTTGAAAATATGTTCCAACCATCATATCTGACCGAGATTCAGATCTGATTGGTGTCAGGATACCTCAGACTCAAGATGCCTGAGAAGAAAAGGTGCGACAAATTGACGAGAAGACATTGTAAGATTCTCGGGAAATGAACTATGGAAGCGAGTTCTGAAACAAGAGTTCATCATTAAATGAAGGAGAGGTGAGGAGGTGGTTGATGGACTCAGCAACAATTCATCGAGAATTTCAAAGGATGGATTTCCACAATTATGTGAACAAGGAGATATCATTTGTTAGATCAAATGATATAATGAGATATGCTCGAGAAAAACATACGCAATTAAACATCAATTGAAAGGTGCACCCAAAATATGAGCTTATGTAGCATGACCGATGTTAGAATGGTGATTTGATAACCAATGGTCTAAGAATGAACGGTCAACCATCTGCTTCAAAGCAATAGGGTTGCTAGAAGGGCAGAATCCAAATAGTACCGTTCACTTGTTGATATTCCCGGTTAGTCAATATGGGGACCAAGAAAGAATTGTGCTTGTGAGAAGTATCACTATATCAAGAATTCTTAAGAGGTGGAGCAATCCTTGCAACATCCTTGACATAAAGGTCAGTAATACTTCAAGGTAGAACATAATACAAACTGGATAGCAAGTTGCATCCATAACATGA
Organism: Triticum dicoccoides; assembly: GCF_002162155.2. Taxonomy (NCBI): domain Eukaryota; kingdom Viridiplantae; phylum Streptophyta; class Magnoliopsida; order Poales; family Poaceae; genus Triticum; species Triticum dicoccoides. The sequence goes on from NC_041384.1 coordinate 310,324,245, forward strand.
ACAAGTTTGTGATAAAAGGAAGGTAAAGATGTTGTCGATGGTAACTCAAATTACCAAGGGACAAGGATGGCACTTACCATCATGAATTCAATTGATATCCTGGAAGGAGACAAAATGTTCATGATGATCACGACAAATTTTGTTGAGAGGCTCCATGATGATGTAATAGATCGGCGATGACATCAAGTCAAAGGAATGATGAACTGAAAGGTTAATGGAACCAAGGGTACGACACAAACTCCAAACCAAGCTTGCTGTCCAAAGCAAAATGAAATGATGAGGAAGATCGACGTAAGCTTAGCTCATCATCAAAAATTGTGCTCTGGGAAGAAGGACTAGGTAGCACAGTTAAAAATTTAGCACGATAATGATATAGCCGATCAGGCTTGGGATGACTTGAAGGATTATTAAACTCGTAAGCAACAAAAATTACTTAGAGTTATTGAATCAGAGTGCGGACTTGATTTAGTTATAGGTGTCCCCAAGTGACTTAACAACTCAGACCCAGAAAAAATTGGAACCAATGAGACGCATAAAAACCAACCTGGTTTAGTGATATTATCGAGATGCCATAGGGTAATACTCGAAGGTGGAGCAGAATAGAGGTTGGACAGGTGAAATGATCTGCAGAAGACGAGTATTTTAACTTGTCCGAGAAATGGGATCAAAGAAGAACAAGATGGTCGGAACCACGATTGCAGAAGTACAAATCACGGATACATGATCAAATTATACCTAGGGAATAATTATTGTTACGAGAAGCTTCCATGATAAGATCTACATCGTTTCCATAGGCACGAACACAAAGTTCAAGGTCGACTCCCACTTCTTCAATGTATAACCTTCCATTCACCTCTCACTTTTTGAAAATGACATTACTTGTTGAAAGTTTTACCTGGTGCAATACCAGATAAGTATGACCCGTGAAATCTTTCAGATTCACACAGAGTAAGGAAGGCATATGTTTAACCCATCGGGGCATCTTATGAACACATACCGCAACTTCAGGAGCAAATAACTCAAGCTCGAGAGCAGAGCATGGTTGACAAAAGCAGGGGATACAATTTACCAAAGGCATTATGTATCCGATGAAAGGCTCACAAGGTTAATGAATATAAAGGACGGTGTTGGACAAAATCCGACAAAGGGTTTGGTGCTCCACAAGGGATCTGATGCGAGCATCAGTATTCAACTGGAGGAAGAAAGAATGCAAGGAGATCAGATTATAGAAACAACTGACTAACTCGAAGCTCAATTGCAAAGGAATTATGAATTCCAAGACAAGGGATCAGAAGCAATGCTTTGATTAGGGATGGATAAGTTGAGTAGTCTTAGGGGTACAATCGATGGAATTTGATTGGTCGAGATCCAGCTCATGTTTAAAATGTCGTCTGAGCCGGAAGGATGAATCAAGGGACTCAAAATGATAATGACAAGGGATACTATGAATATTGCTAGCCATATGGAACGCAACCATAATACAAGCAGACATGTATTTTCGGGTAGAGGATTACCGAAAGATTAGATAGTATTTCAATGTGTCTTGTGAATCATATGAACAACAGGGGAAGAGCTGATACTCAATAAGTGCGAGGAATTATCCGTGGAGGGTATTCATGTGGCAAGAACTGCAAGGCAGTAAGCTCAAAGGATTCTCGGAACAACAGAAAGCAGTTCGGCGCATCTTGTAATCACAATATCAATAGGATGGAATGTAAGAATGGCAGGTGTTATGCAGTTATCAATAAGGATATAACAGTGGTAGGGAATTTGCAAAGGCGGTGGGTACAAGTGTCTCGGGAGAACATCGTAGAGTAACCTCGGAATTTTCTAGTGCAGCAGACGATCATCGGTAATAAGGTGCTCTCCGGGTGAAAGTGATCATGAGATCCTAATGTTAGATTTAGCAAAATTCATTTAACCTGAATAGAAGAGAGATCAGAGTCCCAGAGTATAGACGAGGAATAAAAGATCCTAATACCACCCAATGGCGACGTGGGCCCGTAAGACACACAACCATGTTAGTAAAAGTTTTTTTTTCAATGACTAGACTCGACTTTGGCCAAGGAGTTTGGAAGGGGGATTCCTACAGGAAGTCGGCTCTGATACCAACTTGTGATGCCCCCGATTTCACCGTACACTAGTCATACATGCAAATGTCTACGATCAAGATCAGGGACTCACGGAAAGATATCACAACACAACTCTATAAATAAAATAAGTCATACAAGCATCATATTACAAGCCAAGGGTCTCGAGGGCTCGAATACAAGAGCTCGATCATAGACGGGTCAGCGGAAGCAACAATATCTGAGTACATGCATAAGTTAAACAAGTTGCCATTAGATGGCTAGCACAAACTGGGATACATATCGAAAGAGGCGCAGACCTCCTACCTGGGATCCTCCTAAACTACTCCTGGTCATCGTTAGCGGTCTGCACGTAGCAGTAGGCACCTCCAGTGTAGTAGGAGTCATCGTCGATGGTGGCGCCTGGCTCCTGGGCTCCAACGTCTGGTGGCAACAACTGGGTATAGAAAGGGGAAAAAGGGCGAGCAAAGCAACCGTGAGTACTCATCCAAAGTACTCGCAAGCAAGGAGCTACACTACATATGCATTGGTATCATTGAAAGGGGTAGTATATGTGGACTGAACTGCAGAGTGCCAGAATAAGAGGGGGATAGCTAGTCCTATCGAAGACTACGCTTCTGGCCGCCTCCATCTTGCAGCATGTAGAAGAGAGTAGATGGTAAGTTCACCAAGTATCATCGCATAGCATAATCCTGCCCGGTGATCCTCCCCTCGTCGTCTTGTGAGAGAGCGATCACCCGGTTGTATCTAGCACTTGGAAGGGTGTGTTTTATTAAGTATCTGGTTCTAGTTGTCATAAGGTCAAGGTACAACTCTGGGTTGTCCTTTTACGGAGGGACACGACTATTCGAATAGATAAACTTCCCTGCAGGGGTGCACCACATTTCCCAACACGCTCAATCCCCTTTGGCCGGACACACTTTCCTGGGTCATGCCTGGCCTCAGAAGATCAACACGTCGCATCCCTACCTAGGCACAACAGAGAGGTCAGCACACCGGTCTAAATCCTATGGCGCAGGGGTCTGGGCCCATTGCCCATTGCACACCTGCACGTTGTGTGGGCGGCCGGAAGCAGACCTAGACTCCCTAATACAAGAGCAGGCATTCCAGTCCAATCCGGTGCGCGCCGCTCAGTCACTGACGTCACGAAGGCTTCGGTTGATACCACGACGTCGAGTGCCCATTACTGTTCCCACGTAGTTGGTTAGTGCGTATAGGCCAGTGGCCAGACTCAGATCAAATACCAAGATCTCGTTAAGCGTGTTATTTGAAGTAACCGTGGACGCCGACCAGGGCCAGGCCCACCTCTCTCCTAGGTGGTCTCAACATGCCCTGTCTGTAACACCCCAGATGTAACTTGCCATATTTGTAACTCCGACTCTACCATTTTCGGCTTTAAGTTATGAGATTCCCTTCGTGGTTGGGTTCTTGTCTTTGTTTTGCATTTTGTCCTTGTCATGCATTTCATATCATGTCATCATGTGCATCACATTTTCATTCGTGTTTGTCTCATGCATCCGAGCATTTTCCCCGTTGTCCGTTTCGCAATCCGACACTCCTACGTGCACCGGCGTCCTCCTTTTGTCTCTTTTCGTGAGTGGGTGTTAAACATTCTCGGAATGGACCGAGATTTTCCAAGTGGCCTTGGTACACCACCGGTAGACCGCCTGTCAAATTTCGTGTCATTTGGAGTCCGTTTGATGCTCCAACGGTTAACCGGGGAACCGTAAAGGCCTCGTGTGTGTTGCAGCCCAACACCCCTCCAAAACGGCCCAATAACCCATCCAAACCACTCCCATGTCCTCCGTCGTTGGATCACGATTGCGTGGCCGAAAACTACACTCCATTTGGACACTCCTACCTCCTCCTAGCTATAAATATGTGCCCCTCCCAGATTTTTCGCGCAGATGAAACCCTAGCCTAGCCCCTCTCCGCCGCCGGACACGTCCGGATCCCATCGGACGAAAATCGCCGCCACGCCCGCACCAATTGGAGGTCGCCACATGGCACCCCGCAGCCTCCACCGCCGCCGGCCTGCCAGGCCCGCGCGGGGCCCTCCCTGCCCGTGCACCGCCACCACCCGCGCGCCTCCCGCATCGCTCCTCCACGCCGGCAAGGCGCCGCCCCCGCGCCAAGCTCCGACGACCCCGTCGCCCATCGCAGCCTCGCTCCGGTCGTCGCCGGCCACCGCTGCCTCATCCCGATGCCGCCTGACCTCCGCGCGCCGCCTCCTCTCCCTCACCGCCGCGGCCAGGGCCGGACGGATCCGCCCCAGCCGACCCCAGATCCGGCAACCCTAGCTCCGGCCACCACCCTCTGCATCCTCTCCGGCGACGTTTCCGGCGAACTTCATCTTCCATGCCAAGGAAGAACCCTAGATCTGGGATTTCGGAGAGGTGTTTTTTCTCTAAGTCATTTCCCCCTCATGTTTTATGCCTCTGTTCATTGCATCATAACTCTGTGACCGTAGCTCCGTTTCATGTGCATAATATATTAGAATGTTAATCGTGAGATGCTCTTCATTTCATTCCATTGTGCCATGCTTTTTTGAGTCCATCTTGATGCCCAAATCACTGATGCAAGAGTGCTATAAAATGTTTGCTCCTGTTACTTAGCAGATTATGAGGATTTGTCATTTTTGTCACATTTGTTGTGTGCTTCATATGGGCATGAGCTCTACATGAGTTTTGATCTATGGCATGCCATATTTACAGGGGTGTTTGCCATGTATTTGTGTGATCAATGTGGTGACAAGCACAAGCATGCAGAGTAGCCTTCGTGATATTGTTGTTTTTAGGGACTTAGGATTTTGCGAAGTCATTTCCCTGCTGGTTATTTTTATGCCATGTAAACATGATGCTACAGTGAGACCCATGCTTGTTTTGAGTTGCTTCAGTAAGGATAATTTGGACATATGGTTATGCTCTATCCATCCATGGCCCTGTTTGCAATTATGGAGTGTTGTTGCATGTCTCAATCTTGCCCTACTTTTGCTATAAAATGTTCCTCGCAGATTGTTTACATGTCAATCAATTTTGCCATGGTTGTTGTAGTTGATCCAAGCATGCTATGAACTTGCTCTTTCCATGGTTAGCTTCATGAACATGTCTTCTTGCTGATGATATGCTTAGTTTGTCATGCAAGGCTTTGTGATGAGTGATTTGAGCTCGCAAAGATGCCTTCATAACTCTGTTTATGCCATGCTCTGTTTTCTGCTTAGTCTGAATCTGTTAACGGAACTTGCTATGTTTACATGGGTGCCATAATATCTTCTATGCCTTTTTGGCTCATGATCAGTAAGGGACTTTTGTTCTATGCTTTGAGTAGATTCATGACATGCCTTTGTTTGCTATGATCTGTTCCTGTAGCATGTTGTTAGCTTGCTCTAAACATTGCTTCCTGATGTTATTCCTGGCATGTTAGTATTTTCACTAAGTCTGTGAAGCTGATATCTTTTGCACTTTTGCCATGCTTGTTTGAACCTGTTCTAGTGTCTTTTAGCCGTAGCCCAGTGTTCATGTTTTGTCGAGCATCTTGAGTAGATCACTGCCATATGCTTTGTTGCTATGTTGGAGTGCAGTAGCTTAGTTTCTAGTTGCATTCTAGATGGCATCGTGCTGTTAATCGTAGAATTGTGCCATTCTTGTTTTGCTTTCCATTTGCAAACCGTGCATCCGACTCGGTGATCTTTATATCGATTTCGACCGAAATCATCTCAACTTTCCAGCGGCACACTTGGTTTGCCAAGTTGATGCCTTGATCAATCTTTCCCTTCCGAAGCTCGCATATGCATTGCATATCACATCCCGCATGTCATGCCATATTTTGCATCATGTTGCTTGTGCATTGCACCGTGATTGATTGTTGGCCCTTTGCTTGTGTTCTTGCTTTGGGTAGAGCCGGGAGATGAGTACGTGATCGAGGAACCTGTTGAGAACTCTTACGAGGATCAAGCTTTCGTCAACTCTGAGAACTTTGCAGGCAAGATGACCATACCCTCGAAATCACTTCTATCTTTGCTTACAAGATGCTAGCTCTTTTGCTATGTCGCGATACCTACCACTTGCTATATCATGCCTGACATATTGCCATGTCAAGCCTCTAACCCACCTTTCCTAGCAAACCATTGTTTGGCTATGTTACCGCTTTGCTCAGCCCCTCTTATAGCGTTGCTAGTTGCAGGTGGAGATGAAGTTTGTTCCATGTTGGAACATGGATATTGGTGGGATATCATTATTACATCTTGTTTACTTTAATGCATCCATATACTTGGTAAAGGGTGGAAGGCTCGGCCTTATGCATGGTGTTTTGTTCCACTCTTGCCGCCCTAGTTTCCGTCATACTGGTGTTATGTTCCTTGATTTTGCGTTCCTTACGCAATTGGGTGTTATGGGAACCCCTTGTAGTTCGCCTTGATAAAACTCCTCCAGCAAGGCCCAACCTTGGTTTTACCATTTGCCTACCTACCACCATATACCTTCCCTTGGGTTCTGCAGACTCAAGGGTCATCTTTATTTTAAC